>NW_006711175.1:0-366023 GCF_000167675.1 Trichoderma reesei QM6a
CGGGGCTCCTGTATAGAACCCTGCAGGCATGCAAGCTTAGTTTTTTTAAATCTTGTGTAATTTAAAGTTTACGGTATATTTATATATAAAAAGTAAAACCTATGCCTAGTTTTATATTATTTATTATAAAAATAATGCATTATAATATTATAAATTATATTAGCTTAAGTGCTAGTTTAAGGATATTATTATTATAAGTAAAGAAGGAGTAATAAATATAATTTTTAATTAAGGTGTTAACTATTTAAGAGTCCTTATAGCCTTAAGTGTTATTTTAAGTATGCTTATTTCTAGCTATTTAATAATTATATTCTAGGTAGGTAAAGAGAGTATTATTAAAAGGGAATATAGCTTTATATATTTTATATATTTTTTATATTTTTATAGTTAAACTAATAAAGTAGGTGTTTTTTATATAAGATATATTTAGCTTAGCTTTATACTACTCTGTTTTTATATTTAGTAGTTCTAGCTATATAAGTAGTTTATAGTAAGTATTATTATAGTTAAATTAATTATTATAATAGTATATATTATTTTATAATATATTATTAAAGTAGCCTATTTCTAGTTTATAAAAGTAATTATTTTAATATTAATTATATATTTTATTTATATAGTCTTTATTCTATTTTTAAAAAACTTAATTAGTATATAAATAGTATAAGTAAAAGGTATTTCCTTAATTTACTAAAGCTTATAATACTTATTAAAAGGGGTTTAGTATTAGGTTAAGGTTTTATAATACTAGTATTTACTATTAGTTATTCTGCTATTATTATTTTATATTACCTAGCTAATTATTTTATTAAGCGCTATTTAGGTTTTACTATAACTAGCTTTATTAAATTCCTAGTGCTAGATTAATTAAATAGTTTTATTATAATAGTAGGTTATTTACTTATTAGTTATAGTTATTATAATACTTACTTTATTACTAGTTTTCTTATTTATAGCCTTTATATTATTTATAGAAACTATTATAAAGCGCCTTTAGTTACTTTTTAAGGTTTATTTATTAAAAGCATTTATTTACTATAGCTTATATAGTGTTTTCTTTATTATATAGCTAGGTAAAGAAAGCATTAACTATTATAGTATTAAATAAAGAAGGGAGTAAGGCTTAAATAAAGGTATTAAATGCCTAGTATATAATAGTAAGCTATTTTTAATTATTAAAGTTAGCTAACTTTATATCCTTTAGTAAGTTATAAATAAATATATATATATCTCTTTTATAAAAGGCATTAAGCAGGGTATATTTTATATTTTTAACCTATTTTAATATATTAGCTATTAGCTTTTTAAATTTATTAATAAGTTTTTAATAAATAGTATTAACTATTACTATTTATAAAAAGGCTTTATTAACTTTAAATAGGTAGTATATATATTAAACTAGTATATTACTATATAAATATACTATTTATATTTTATAAACTATAGTCTTGCCTTTTATAAATATAAAGTGCTTAAGTCTATTTATAAAAGAGTATATATATATATAGACTATATTTTTACTTAAGATAATACTTATATTAGTTAAGTTAGTTATATTAAGGTTAAAGTATTTAATATTTTATAAATAAAAGGCTTAAGTATTAGTAGTATTAATAATTATAAGTATAGCTAATTATTACTATTAAAGACTTTATATTATATAAGCCTAAAGTATAGCTATTTTAGCTATTATTATAAGTGTATTTAGGTTAAGGCCTATTTAATTATAGTTATTAAGGTTAGTATCCTTTTAGCTTAAAGCATTAGTTATATTATTTATAAAGTTTTTATATAGCTAGTCTTTTAAAATATATATTAAGGTATTAAGGATAAATAAAAAGCTGCTTTATAAAAAGGATAGTTATAAAATAGTAAAGTTTAAAGTTAAAGAGATAGTTAGGTTTTATATATTATTTAGTATAAGTATAGTGCTTATTATAACTGCCTTTTTACTTTATTAAGGAAACTTTATAAGTATTAGGGTTTTATTTAAGGTAAGAGTTTTTTATAAGCTAAAGTTTTTAATAAGTATATTAGTTAAATTTAGGTTATTTATAGTAAATATACTAAATATACTAAAGTTTTAAGTAAGTGCACTAGCTATATTAGTGCTTATTAGCTTATATTTTAATATATTAATAATATATATATTAAAAAGTTAAAGTATTAGTAATATAATATTATTATTTATATTATTTATTTTTATATTTATATTATTTATTTCTGCGCTTATTATATATTTAGTATACTTAGTATATTTTAGTAAAATAAAGTTAGGCATTAATTAAAAGATATAGGTATATTATTAGTATATAAAGGCATTAAAGCTATATGCATTCTTTAGCTAAGTAATAGAATAGTTATAAATATTTATTACTTTTAGTTAAAATTAGTAATAAAATTTATTAAGTGTAAGTCTATTAGCTTAAGATAAAATAGTATTATTAAAGTGTTTTATTATAATAAAGTTATATAGCTAATTAGCTAAAATATAAAGTTAATATAATATAGCAAAGGCTATAGTATTATTTAATTAGTAATTTATAGTACTTATAGTATATAGTTAATTTATAAATAAATAATAACCTAGTATATATTTTATATATACTATATACTAGTAATTAAATTTTTATTTTAAGGCTATTTAATTAAATGTTTAATTACTACTAATTATAGCATGCATGTAATATAAGATAATTAATTTATGCTACCTAATGCGCTGTAGGGCGTCTTCTATAGCTAGTGCCATGTCATGTGACACGTGCTACAGCTTCCGCCCTGACTTATTGCTTAATTCCGTTCCTTTGCGCAAACGCACGAGCTGACTGGACAAAATGCCAAACGGCAATCACATTTTCAGCAAATTTGAAAGATCATTAAGCGTCACCAGCCTGACAGTGACGAGTTTCCCTCTCTTCTTGATTTTTTACCCTGTTTGTCGTTAATCGGAGATGATCCGCATCCACAATTCCACACATGCTCAGGCAACATAAAGTTTCCAGCCTCCCGGAGCTTGGTAGAGACAGGGAAGCTGTTTGTTACACAGCAAGCACAAGTGAATATGAAGAAGAAAATAAAAAAAAAATTGAAAAAAAGGGATTAGATAAAGTCATGAGTCAAAGGAAAAAGAGTCACAGAAGCACCAGCACACGTAAACGTGACGAGAAGAGAGAGAGAGATAACAGACAAGAGGGCTGTCAAGCGACCCCGGGAGCTGAAACTGAGACATGCAACCTCGGAATCACGTCGCTCACGGCCCGCCGGGTGCTTTCGGCACTGTAACTGATATCTTCAAGATACCCTCTCGGTAAGAGTGCTTTACATCTTCAACGTCACCATCTGATGTGTGTATCACAAACGGGGCGGGTGATGACGATGCCCGGGTGGGCGGATGCACAGAAAATGCTTGATCAGAGCTGTCAAGCTCGGTAAAATCACACGTTGCACCAAGACCCAAAAAAGCCAGGGTCAAGGCTCGTCGGCACTCAACGCATAATAACATAGATGGACAAGCAGCAGAGGTGTCATTATCACGGATATCGTCAGTCAAAGGTCAGCTGCCAGACGTTTTAACGAACAAACAAACAGCCAGCTAGAAGCAGCGTTTCCCAGCAATCACATTCCACATCTAGTGCAGATCCTTTTTCCCTTCAAAGACCGCTTTGCTCTCGCTTAGAGGGAGACTTCAAATGTCTTCATCATCTTCTCTCGCATTGTGCGCGCTGGCTAAAGGGGGGGGCATGTACCTATGCAACGCATATCCCACCCCCCCCCTCTCCATGAAGCCCTCATCTACCAACTCATCGCTCCTATGCTGAAGAAAGAATAATAGGATAAAACTCGACAGCTTCAAAAGACCGCCCTTTTTAATTCCGCCGCAGAGCCACAGACCGCTCTTCTTCTTCTTCTTCTTCTTCTGAAAAAGTTTGTGTTCAAACGGTCTACCCAAGTAATTCACAATCATAAGCGCGAGACGCCTTATATACCCTGACTGAATACACAAAAAGAGGAAGAAGGAGAAAGTAGGGAAAACAAGAAAAAAGATATTAATGCCCCCATCGCCCCTATGAAATGTAGACCAGAAGAATGGACCAAAACAAAAACAGCTATGTATGGGTGGTGGTAAAAGAGGATTTTTACAAGGCAGCAGATACGGATTGATATCTGTCATGTCGTCATGCATGTTGATGCAGCCGGACCATAAAGAAAGAGGATAAAGGAGAACTCGAATAATGTTTCCCCCGCCCCTTGTAGGTCATGTTTCGGTCATTATTCAGATGGGTTGTAGTGCCAGCGCATGCTGTTCTCCTCAACCCACCACCGCGCCACAAACGCAGCCTGCTCTGCCCAGTGCGCCGCCTCAACCGACCTCTCCTGCTCAATCTTCTGCAGGAAGCCGGGAAAGTCAAAGGCGACGAGGTGCTTCTCCTCGTGGGGCTCCGTGTCCAGGTCCGTGAAGCGCCACTCGGTGTTCTCGATGATGGGCACCGTGAGTCTCCAGTGCGGCTCGCGGCTGTCGCGAACGGCGACCGTGGCTCGCCCGGGGTTCATGACGCTGAACTGCCAGTTGGGCTGGCCCGTCTTGTCATTGACGTTGATGAGCGATCGCAGCATGGATTGCCCTTCGTAGTTGTCAATCATGTCCTTTGCAATCTGCGTCTGCGAAGACGAGAGCGAGCCCGTCTCCAGCAGCAGGTCGAGGATCGTGGGCAGGATCTGGTAGGAAATGACCGCATCGTCAATGTCAATAGCAGGCAGCTGGGGATGTGAAAAGACCAGCGGCACGTGGAAGTTGCCAATGTTGGTGTTGTAGTACGGCGTGATGCCATCGTTTTCCGGTACCGCAAGGCCGTGGTCGCCGACAAAGATGACCAGCGTCTCGTCCGCAACACCCTGCTCATCAAGGATATCCAGAATCTTCTGGAGCCAGCGGTCGACGAACCCAATGGCGTTGAGGTACTTGGACACATTGTCCAGCTTGGAGCTCTCCTCGCTGGTGATGGGGACGTGCTCGACGTCTTCCGGCAGTCCAAAGGGATGGTGTGTGGTGCTGGTCAGGTGGGTCAGAAACACTCGCTCGTTGTTCTCCTTGGCCGACTTGAACGCATCGCGGACGTAGTCCTCAATGACATACTCGGGCATTCCGTAGTAGTTGATGTCTTCGACGTCCACCTTTCCAAACTTGGCATCGTCGCTCTTCAGATACTCCTTGGAAACGGTATTGTTCCGCGGGAAGCCGAGCTGCACCATGAGCTCGTCCTGCTTGTCGAATCCATTCGTCACCGACATCATAAAGGAGGACTTCCACTTGTGCGACGTAAAGTCCTTCTTGTCGCCGTCCTTGGACGAGTTGCCCAGACCGAGGTTCATGGCGTCAAAGATGTGCGGCAGGCAGGGCTGGTAGATGTGATGCGAGACCTCGGCGTTGAAGTCGGCGACGAGCGGCGACAGTCCGCAAAGCGTGCCCGTAAGACTCTTGAGCGTGTAGCTGGCCGACGTGTGGCAGTTGTTGGCGTTGAGGCCACCTCGTCGCTTCTTCTCCTTGTGCTCAAAGCCGTCCTGGTAGTCTCCCGTCAAGAAATTGGCAGTGGGGGTGAGCGTGGAAATCCTCTTCTCCGCCGTCTCGGGCAGTGTGCCATTCTCAAAGGATTCGGCCGCAAGCTGGTAGAAGAGACCGTCCTTCTTGACGGGAAAGGCGTCCTTTCTCGTGCTCTCGAGCTTAATGAGCACTACGTTCTTGATCGTGATGTTGGCCAGCTTGTCGCGAAGTTCGGGAAGGACGTCATTCTTCAGGTTAGAGATCTTCAAGGGATCCTGCGAGGCGCGGTAGTGCGTCTCCTCCGCCGTGTACCAGTCTTGGAATCCTGGGAGGGGGTCCTTTGGCAACCATTCCCACCGAATGGGCTCCACCAGCGCGGTGCGGTTGTCCCAGTTCCAGCCAATGCTAACATCGTAGACGGGGGTGAGCGCAGCCAGAATGGGCGACGAGTGAGCGAAATCCGCAAAGGGGAGCAGCGGCAGTGTCCACGACATGTAGGTATAAGAGCCTTCGCTCGGTCGGACGATGTACAGCAGGACTTGGAGCAACAGACCGAGGCCGACGAGAACATAGAGGGCAGTCGTCCATTTCGTAGCTCGGCGCGCATCCGAGACAGCGCTGGAGCCGCTAGAGTCAATGTCGTCGTCCTCCTTGCCCATGAGCTCGGATCCGCCCTCGACATCCTGCTGGGGAACATGAGCGTATCGGACATTTGCCGCCGCTGGGCGCATCCGTTGCGGGAGCTTGCTGTACACAAAGGCAAAGGGCCACTTGAGGATGTCCAGGGCAAGGCCGGCCAGGTAGTAGAAGATGTCCTGCGTGACCCAGCTGATGCCGAGGATGATTGCCAAGACAATCAGGCAGGTAAACAGTCCGGTGACTGCCAGCTTCCACGAGGAGGCGTTGCTCGCCAAGCCAGCATTGCGCCAGTGGGGCTCGGAGCCGGCGACGACAAAGAAGGCGTTGTTGATGGCCGCCAGGGCCAGCACAATCGTAACGAGTAGCGTCGCCAGGGTCGTGAGCACGATGCGCAGCCACCGCCAAGGGTATATCTCCGTGTCGAGCAGCAGCCGTATTAATATTAAGAAGGCGGTATCCTGTGTGAAGAATGTGAGGCCCCAGCGTGCGAGGGAGCGGAAGGCGAGCGCCGTGATGTGGGCGTATATGTGCACCAGCTTGCCGCTGGTTATGGCGACGACGCATATGGCGAAGAGAAACTGCCGGTTTGCAAATCGAGCAGCAAAGGCAGACAGGATCCGCATGACGGGCGCGGCAACGACGGTGACAGTCGAGGTAGCGGAACCCAGCCGCCGCCGCGTCGGGCTGGAGAAGCGCATGCGGGACGCCATGCCGCTGGTGAAGCGGCGCGTCGACTCCATGGCGAGGAGGAGGTGGGAGTAGGGCGGCGTCAAGGCCGCGGAGTCGGAGTCGGAGTCGGGGCGGGGGGTCCGATCGGTCAAGGTCGAGGTCAAGGTCGAGGTCAAGGTCGAGGTCGAGATCGAGTTGTAGGTCGAGTTGAGGACGGAAAGGGGCGGAGGCGACAGGAGTCAGCGAGAGGCACACAGGGCTACCACCAAGTGACGCTTCTCATATCCAACGCGCCGCTGTTGAAGCGGTAAAGAAGAGTCTTTTTGTCGTCTCTCTTTCCTCAAGCTTCTTTTCTTCCTGTATTCCCACCCTTGTTGAGGGGATCACGAGACTAGTCTCCGTCTCCGTCTCCGTCTCCGTCTCGCAACAGCGCCGCAGAGCAAACGACAAGAAAACGAACCGGCAAAGAAAACAAAGGCGGGCTGGCCAAGAAGCGAAGGAAGTTGAAACGAGGCCGCGAACAGAGAGAAGAGAAAAAAAGAAGGTCGGCGCCGTGCGAGACCGCCCAAAATCGGGGACAAACGATAGGAATTAATGGAATGGAATGATGTCCCAAGCAAAAGGGAAAAACCGAGGGCGCGGGTGTGGCAGATGAGGATCAAAATGGGCGCCTCAGACAAAAGTTCTGCTGGCGCCGCAGGGCTTTTTCTGGCCCCCCCCTTGTCGCCTCGAGTCGAGTCGCTTGCTCCGTGCCCCGTACAGTTAGCGCGGGTACCGGTACTTGGGCCGTCAGTGTCGCGTGCCTGCAACGCCGTTAGAAGGCCAGCGCCCCGCAAACAGCCCGCCACGCCACGCCAATGGCCTCCCGAGGCTGGTCGCTGTCCCTCGCTGTTCCTCGCTGGCCGTCGCGGTGACTTGGGGCTAGCGCCGCCTCGTTGCTGCTCCTGAGGTAGCGCTACTTGGTGCGCCTTCTGAGCCTCTGTCCCCGCTGTTTTTTTGGGGTCGGCAGCCTCCCCCTTATTTCTACGCTTGTACGCCTCGCACTGTGTTGCCGCGATGCCGCTCCGCAAGTACCGGCTACGGGCAGCACTGTGCGCGCCAGGCCAAGGATTTTCTTCATCCATCGTCAATGCTGGACCTCATCCACTCTGTAGCTATTGTCAGAATGAGGGGATGCCAACAATGCCGAGTTAGTCTGCAAGAGGCAACGCAGAGGGGAAATCCAGCGTCTTTCCCTGGGCACAGCATGGCCACAGCTGACCAGTGCTCGCGGTGGTTCGGTTCGTGTGGCGAGCTGTTCGTCTTGTTGGTGCGTGAGGTAGAGCATCCAGTCTTGGTCTCGTCTCGTCGCATGATGACATGCCGGTTCTGTCTAGTACTACATCACAGAACAAAGTGTGGGGAACCGAGCAGGTTGAAACACACAAGTCGGAGATGCACAGAAACACGGGACAGGTAGCACCAGAAGCATGGCCGTGCCACGACGGACACTACAAGTACTACTCGTACATACCGTAGGTACCGTAGGTTGGTCAGGAATCCAAGGCAGCACAGCTTGGTGAGGTGGGCGCTGTACTGAAGGAGGCAATCCCCGCGGGTGGCATTGGATCATCAGACGTGGAACCCAGAATAGCAGCTCGGGAGCCCAGATACGAGCGAGTGCCGGGAGACGATGCGTCCATCCTTCGTATTAATCTGGAACTGGTCCAGAACTGGCTTCGGCAGCACTTCCGCAGTGCGCTTACGAGAACATGGCTGCCCATCAATGCCATCCATTGCATCTGATACTGCTAATTAATTGTACTGTGTCTGTATGTAAGAGCAGGCTATTGAAATTGACTTTCCTTACGCTCCGGCGGCTGTCGTTGGCCAGCGAGTCGTTACCTCATCTTACAAGATGAGCAGCCGCTAGCAGAGTCCGTAGCGCAGGTTGATACTATTGGTGATGGAATCGATAGTAGAAGCAAGCCTGGCAACAGATGGTTGCACCGGCGGTGGGGCAGAGCCAGAGCCAGAGCCAGAAGCCTCGAGACTTGAGACAACCTCGCAAGAAGGCTGTGTCTGTGTTTCATCCGGGGGCGAGTGAGTCTTTACGACAGATCTACATCCAGCCCCAAACGACGCTCACGTTGGACGCTCTTGGCGCTGCCAATGCGACTACTAGGTACCGAGCAGTCTTTGGTAGCTCTAGTTGATCCAAGCCTCGTCATGCTGACATGGGACAGGAGCGTGCGCTTGATCGGGATTCGGTCGAGTCGACGCTTGATGCTCAACTATTGCTGCTCTGAACGATCGCCATGACAAAAGAGGAGGTCGATGCTGACACAGTAGAGACATTCAGCGGACACTGTCCAGAAAAGCTTGGCCTCGAGCTAATTCCAGAACAGAAGCCCATGCAGTGCACAGCTGAGTCAGGCCTCTCCTCAAACTGTCTCGCCTCCAAATTTTCAGTCATCACAGACCCCAAAATCAAAGGAGTCGGTGCCACCGCGTCCTTTGAGCCACAAGGCCTCTCTACTACCATACTATGTGGTGGCAATGTAGCACGCGACAGCATTTCGCAGCTGGAATCGATGCTTTGCACCACCTACCCTCTCAAACTCAATTGCTCTCCAACCGTTTGGCAATTCAAAGGGCATCTCAGCTCATCAAGCCAAGACACCGCCAAGGTACCCGTGACATCACGCATCAACTGGCCCCCCCCTATTGGAGCCGCACCGCTCCCGACGCGCCCCTATTTCCAGGCTCAAATTTTAATACTAGGTACTAGTACTCAATACTGCATCATTTGTCTTCCACCTGCCGAATCACTCGCATGCGACTTTAGATTTTCTTATTCCCGCTCGCCGGCAATGCCAAGTAAAAAGTACCGGTACAGGGAAGGCCAATACTTAATCGAGGCGGGACCGCTGGATGTCGCCGTACCGAGTACCTCCAGCGCCTTTCAAGGTCCTCGGGTCCAGCTACAGGCGCTACTGATTCGCTAGCCGCGTTCTGGAAGCCCTCTAGCGATCCGCTACCCCGTATTTCCCGTTCCATGTATTGTCCGACCCTGTAAAAATAGCCTCATGTCTCAGAAGAGGAAGGTATTCAGCATCTTGCCCTGCAGCTCTGCAGTCCTCTCATAGTGAATCTTCCAGTGGTCTTCCAGAGTACACGAAATATTGAAGGAAAAGAAAAAGAAAGCAAGAACAAGAAGCAAAGCAACAGCTCTCACTCCAATCTCCATCGCACCCAGACTCAAGGATTCCAGTATTGAAACGAAGGGACTAGCACCCTCAACTCCGTGTCTGCAAACCCCGCCTCCTCCAACCCCCCTCACCATCTGCACAGCCTGTGGAAATCCTTCGCCATCCCCTGCAACACAAAGCTCACAAAGAGACAATCGCAGCCTCACAAATGGCGTATTCCGCAGACATCCCCGGCCTCAGATATGCCAGCCACCAGTACGGCCAGCACAACCTCCAGCGCGTCGGCGTCTGGCAGCACAATGACGCGCCAGAAGCGGCAGATTCAACGCCATCATATTGGATCATGTACGTGACAGCAGCTGCCGCCTGACGTCAAATCCCGTCGCGGGCTCACACGTTGATTTTCTTGTTGTTTTCTTGTCATCCCGAACCTTTGGAACATCTTTCTACGTGAGGATTCCTGACTCTTACACCCGAAACCCCCTTTTGACAGCTTCGTCCACGGCGGCGGGTGGCGCGACCCCAGAAACACCCTCCATGACTTTGTGCCGTCCATCAAGCACATGCTCGCCCAGCCCGATCTGCCCCGGTCTGCGGTTCGCGGCTTCGCCAGCGTCGACTACCGGCTGTCGCCGCACCCGCAGTTCCCCCAGGATCCCGCCTCGACGCCGGCGAATGAGCTGCGCCAGGCCCTGCACCCGCAACATGTCCAGGACGTCCTGGCCGCGCTGAGGCTGCTTGATGCCGAGTACGGCATTGGTGGCAACTACGTGTTGATAGGCCACTCGGTTGGCGGGACGCTGGTCCATCAGGTCATCATGAACAACGACGCCTCGCGTGCTTGGGGCCCGGCCGCGCCATTGCCAGCAGCCCTCGTCAGCATATCCGGGATACACGACCTGAGAGGCCTCGCCGAGAGGCACGGCGGAGTATACGAGACTTTCATCGCCGACGCCTTTGGTCCGGACAGGCAGGTTTGGGACGCAGCATCGCCGGCAAAGTTTGCTGGGAACTTCAAGAGCCTGTGGCCGAACGAGCCTCGCCTGGTCATCTTGGCATCTTCCGCAGAGGATACCCTCATCGACGTAGCGGAGCTGGATATCATGGAGGCCAAGCTTGTCAAGGACGGCATCACGCCGATAGCCATCAGGGACCTCCGGCTTGAGCACGACAGCATCTGGGAGGACGGCACGCAGGTTGCGGCTCTTGCAGCAAAGGCCGTCGCAAAGCTGCGGCAACAGTGAGCTAATACCTACAGTAACTCATCATCATTCAATATTATCACAGAGTCCCAAGCGGTGATAAACACTAGGTACTAGCCTTGATTCTATTCGTCATTATTACTTGACAAGATGCTTTTTCGCGGTCATCATTCATGCTCCGATATCGGCATTACATACCTACATTGCGGCCATTCCTCGACGTGATACCTACCTAGGTAGATATCCTTCTTTCTTGCATGCTTCCCCGCTGTTCCATCTTCCCCATACCCTACTAGTATCTATACCCCTTTTCCGATCGATCAATCCTTCGGCAACTGTTCCACCGACTGGCTAAATCTTGACCAGTCTCCATCCGGTCACGAAAATGCGACACGCTACGAAGATGACTGCTGCGGCCGCCATGACGGTCCCTCCCCATATCTGCGCCCAGAAAAAGTCGCCGTTGTTGTGATCGATAATGGCCCCGGCCGTCGGCGCCCCGGCCACCGTCGCCAGCGAGCACAGCGTCTCTACCATGCCGAAGCGGATGCCCATCTTCTGCGGGTCTTTGGTCAGGCTGGTCAGGGAGGCGACAAACGTGCCCTGGTTGGTGCCGACAGCGAAGCCGTAGACGGCGCTGAAGACGTACATGCCCGTCCGGGTCGTGACTCCGACCCAGGCGTATATCATGACGCTCACGGCGACGGTGGCGGCGGAGAAGAGGTTGATTGGGCCTGTGTGACGGTCCGCAATGTATCCCGCAATTGGCCGCGCAGGGATGCCCATGGCGTTTGTGATGAGCAGCAGGTTGATGGCGTCCTGGTCCGAGAAGCCAATGATGTTGCGGGCGTAACTATTGATCTGGGGGAAAGAAAAGGGTTAACGACGACATTCATTCACGTCTGGATGCGGTGCTGATCTTTGCAGATTCACGGCGTCAACTTTACAGAAGCGCTGGAAGGCGGCGGCGAATATGGATTGTGGTTGTGAAGAAACCAAAAAAAAAAAAAAAAAAAAAAAAAAAAAAAAAAAAAAGAAAAGCAAAGAAAAGAAAAGAAAAAGAAGAGGAAAAAGAAATACGCATCACGACATTGTGCTCACATACATAAAAGACGACAAAGTATAGGGCATAAAAGTAGACGAAGGAGGCCATGGAGAACAACAGATAAGGCAGCTCCGAAAAGGCCTTGAGCTCCAGCAGGGGGCCCGACTTGCGCGGCGGCAGCCTGGGCTTGAGCAGGAGGTTGGCGACGACGGCCATGGCCAGGGCGATGAAGCCGGCGACGCGCACCGCCCAGGCGAAGCCGACCTTGGGCGTCAGATACTGGATGGTGGCGGGAAACGTCACGCTGCCGACCGAGGTGCCGACCGCCGAGACGGCCAGCGCAAAGGAGCGGTTCTTGTCAAAGTACGAGCTGAGCACGGAGATGGCGGGCATGAAGGCGACGCCGAGGCCGATGCCGATGCAGACGCCCTGGGCGAGGAAGATTTGCCAGTACGTGCGCGCGAGGCTGGTCATGAAGGACCCGAAGACGGCGAGGAACGTGCCGACGGCGACCGTCTCGCGCGTGTAGCCGGCGTCGGCGAGCCGGCCGGACACGGCGCAGATGACGTACGTGAAGAAGATCTGGACGGAGCCGATCCACGAGACCTGCGACGACGGCAGGCCCAGCGTCTCGACGTAGTACAGCTGGTAGACGCCGAAGGAGGCGGCGTAGCCCCAGGTCATGGCGTTGATGAGGTGCGTCGCGAGCACCTGGAGCCACGCCTCGAGGCCGCCGTCCGGAGGGGGGCCGTAGCCCTTTTCTTCGTCGTCTGCGACTTCGACGTCCTGGTCCGAGTTTGTGGCCGGCGCCATCGATCCTTCACGGGGAGGGAGGGCGGTGCCGAGGACGCTGGTTTCGCGCTCCTGGACGACCACGGCCTTGCGAGAGGCATCTTTTTCATCATCTCGTAACGTCATTATGGATCAGGGGGGAAGGGTGAGACGATGTCTGAAATTGGAGGGAGAGAGAAGAGATGATATGAAATCGTATTAGTCGATAATCCAAACAAACTCAAGAGAACAAGATATTTCCAACAAGTAATATGTCAAACAACCAGAACAAAGAAGCCAGAAAAATCCTCAAAAGCCATGCTACAACTTTGATCCTAGCCCAGCTCCCACCAGGAAAAGGTGAAGGTGCAGAGAAACACAGCAGCTCGATCCGCCGGCCAAGGCATTGGGACTTATATAGGTAGAGGTGAGTAGTGCAAAAGTACGTCCCAGATCCATGACCATCCCCGAACGCAATGGTGACGAGGCGAGACGACGGGGGGGTCAGAGAGAGGGGGGGCGTGTTTTCCCCTTCTTTTTTCGCCTTTTGACTTTTTTTTCTTTTCTTTTCTTTTCTCTGGCTTCTGCTGCTGCAAGGTACCTTAACCCAAGCCCGCCATGTGGTGCCTGGTTTATAATCGCCGTTCCGTTCTTCGGGCATAAAGCCCCGATATCGCCCTCCCTTTTGGATATTAAAATCCCGGGCATCTTGATTTGGTCAAGTGAACCCGGCAGTAGACGGTAAAAGGAATATTAATACCTAAACACACCAAAAGATACGAGGTGTGTTTCCGCGTACATGCAGGTCCCTTGGGTCCGAGGGGGGGCGGCATGTACCTGTAAGTATGTAGTATGTTGTTGGATACCTAGGTATAGCCGGTACTGCTACTGTATGTAAGTGTGACGGTGAGGGCTTGGTTGAGGCGGATGAGGTTGCATAGCGATTGCTTCCCGCACACACGAGATGCTTTCACCGTACTAGCGGAAGCACGGGAGGTGGCTATTAGTAGCATACGACACGCTCTGCTCTCCACATATTACCTACCTCCCTAGTATCGGCAAAGGTATGGTAGCCCTGAGGAAAGGGAGAGAGAGCGCTGGTGTTCTGCACATGGCGTAAAGATGGGGTAGCTCTACAATGCGATGACAGTCATATATCAATTGTTGCAGGGACGTGGACAACTCAAAGCACTAAGCATATTCAAGCATGATGCCCGTGTGGATCATCTATCCTCTCCCCGACATATACATACTGTTCCTCCTCCCCTGGCCAAGGACTGACTTTGTCCATCAAAACTGGAAAAAGCTATTGCCGGTATCAATAGTTACAGTCAGTATCAACCTTACTACGTGCTTGTATCAAGTCAGATGACTCAGCCGGGAATAAGTCCCCCCCCCCCCCCCCCCCCCATCGGATATCGCAGAGAGCAAAGCCGTTTCGGCAGCTAAATCAAAAGAACCGGAGCATCTCTCACCGAGCCCGGCTGCAGATGGGTCCAGCTGATTTGCAGAGCTTTTCCCATATTATGTGCCTGGGGGGGGGGGTTGTTATTACCACGTAAAGGGGGGGCGAACTGGGTTGCGGAAAGATGCTATCCGATCCGATCATCAGTACCTGGATATGATTGAGGAGTGGATTGAGTGAGATCGTTAGGAAAGTTGATTTGTTTTACGGCATGTGGCTGTTCTGTTAGTTGGGGGCGGGATGTGTGATGGGTTTGGTGGCATGTGCATGATTACTCCGGTAATAGGCCGTTATCTCGACGGCATGCAAAAGCAGACAGCATGGAAACTCAATGTCCACCTTAAAGGAAAAAAGAATGAACGAGAATGAAAACTACCTATAGAGCGCCTGCCTTAAACAACATATCGGAATGCAGCAGAAAAGAATGACCAGACGCAAGCAGTAATGCACATGATTCCCCCGGGGAACCTCACAAGCATCCAGGGTAAGCCCCATGTCCCATCTCGGCCCTCTTCACGCCCTTTTCCCCATCCAATCCCCCCCCCCCCGCTCCGATGTCCGGCACTCATTCCGGGCGCCCCACTCCCGATAAAAATCGGCGGCCTTTCTCTCGAAACTTTATCGTCTCTTATCCTGTTTTTATTTTTCCCTTCCCGAGGGCGCGCGCGCCCTCCCCCCTTCCTTCCTCTCCAGCCCAATGGACACACCGCTTCAAAAGAGGTCACGCGCAAAACGCCATACAATTTAAAAAGGGGGACAACTAAAAAAAACAACCACTCTGATCGAAGAGACTGCAGATAGACTGCCAGTTTAATCTATTTGGTCTCGTCGCCTGTTCGTTTTACTCAAAAATCAAAGGATTCGACTATCGTCCCTTTCGCAGGCGAGAGGAATGGAAAGCGGTCTTGCATGGGGTAACGAAATGGCTTTCTCTGCGCCTTCTCGCGCGCAAATTGGTTGGCGGAATTTCACGCCCGAGCTAAGTAGGTACCTTAGATCGCTCCCATTTAGGTACCGAGTCAAGTTTCGCAAAGCCCAGAAATGCATAATTACCCCCCCGAGAAAAACACTGCATACACAAGCCAAGATGCGCATAGACACTCATCTCAACTAACTAAACAACAACAGCCAAATGGTACAGTTTCCCTCTACTAGGATTTCGCTGCCTTTCATACGAGTACATCCTTCATCCCTTCAAAACCCCTTCAAAATCAACCCCTCCAACTACCGCGGGGTAACCCAAAAACATCCCAATGACGTAACAAGCATTTTTACCCAATTGTTTCATCGGAAAGCTCATTCGCAAGGTCCGTGCAAAGTCACATGACACACCCCACCTCAAGAAATCCAAAGAGAAAAAAACCACCAAAATGGCTTCCCGAGAACCAATCGGTTATTGAACCCCCCCCTTGGCGCGCCACACCCCCCCTCTACGAGTAAAAAACCAAGGACTACACCCCTTGCGCCGGCTTCTGCCGGCCCGAAACGGCGCTAAGTAAGTTGGGGAATGGTGCGGAGAGCCAAGTTTGACGACATTTGCATCTTTCGCGGGCGAGGATTGCTTCATCTGCTCCTTCAAGAATAGTGCTGGAGAGAGATATAATCTTCCTTGAGAATGGCATTCGGAGCTGCAGTTGATAGAATTGGCATGCGCCGGATGGCGACCGGGTGTTTTGGGGTTGCAGGGCGGAACTGGATGCGCTTGGTGGGCGCGTCTCATCTTTGCGCCTTGCGCCAGGCTAGCATCAGGCGAAACAAGGCAACCGGCTCCATAAGCATACCAAGTGGGCAAAAGAAGACGCTCGATGCGCTTCTAGAATCTCGTACTAGATCACCCATCATTCATTACACAGCACATCGCATCTCACCACAAGAGGCATCTGTCAAGAGTAAAAGAAAAACATGTTCCCGTATATTCGAAGCGCGATGGCGCCCCCTTTTCTCCGCTATGCCGCCTACCTATCCTCCCGGGTCCAACCATCCCTCCATGGATAAACGGGAACGAGCTGCACCCTCTCTGTGATGGCCAACACTCAAAAGGAAATAGACAAGGAAACAAAGAACCCGCAAACTACCAACCGCGAATCGCTGAAATTCGACTCAACAGATAGGAAACTTTGAGAACAAGAGAAGAACGCAGAGTGAAAACAAGAGATGAAAGATAATGAAACGAAAACAGTAGAGAAAACGAAAAAGAAAGAAACAAAAAGGAAGAGCACCTCCATCCCCGCCACCCGTCCATTGTCTAGATACTACCTCTAGACAGTTGTAAACACACCAAAGACGAGTGCTCCAACCGGCGAATTTTTGTTTTGCCACCATACCCGACCAGACCTTCTTACTTTAGACATAGGATGAGAAATATGGAAAGGGAAAGAGATGGGAACAGAGGAAACAGTGAGAGAAAACGTTGATAAGAAAAAAAAAAAAGGAAATACTAGACGCGCTCCTCCTCGCTCTCGTTCCAACTTTCGCTGGCGAGACTTCTTTCCAAAGCTCGCCACGGCCGCCTTTTTTTTGTAACCTTGCCACGTCCACTCTCGACACTCCTTCTCCCCACCATGTGGTTTGCAAACGAGTTGTAGAGTCGGGTGCGCGGGTGCACGCCCTTCTGTTGTTGGTCTGCAGCTGTCTTCTCTGTGCAGCTTGCTTGGTGAATCTTGAGATGGGAACATGTGTGAAAAGAAAATGGAGAACAACCAGCAGGAAAGATGACGTAATTGGCGAAAAGAAGAAGAGAACCGAGAACAAATAAAAGACACCTGTAAGACATCCGAACGCCAAAAGGAGTGCAATGGCCCTGCATTGGCCGTCGTGATTACATCTTCGTAAGAGCATCATGGGAGAAAATGAAGACTGTGCCGGATAGAAAAGCCAAACCACCTCGAGGAGGGCTGCAGTCGTCAACCTTGTAGACCTGTCTCCCGGCCTCAAATCCAGGGGTTGCCGGACAAGGCCATGAAGACAGATACTGAAGGGACGGAAACAAACAGCCAAACGACCCCGATACACAATTGCCCGCGACCAAGAAAGAGTGAGAGAGGAGAAGCCCTCCTTCCTCCTGGCTTCCTAAATGACACACATCATACAGACCGTAGCGCGCAGGAAAACGAACCGGGTGGGAGTTCGTTCTCTACCGCTTGCGCTTCTTGGCCTTGTCGGCGGTCATTGTGTTGGCAGCGATGGGAGCCGCGGGCAAAAGCGCAGGCTGGGATGCGATGGCCATGTCTTCCTTCTTCAGAGGCACTCCCATGTGGCGGCCGTAGCGGCCCTTTCGGCCGTTGCCCTCGTCCTCGCTGATGCACTGGTCGGCGGAGAGGCCGGCGTCGCGGCAGCGTCCGCAGGGTCGCTGGCGATCGCAGCCCTTCTTGCTCTTCCGGCAGCGCTGGCAGCGCGGCTTGGTCGACAGATCAGGCTGCTCGTCCTCGCCAGTTTGGGACATGTGTCCGACGGACGCCACCGACTGCTTCCTAGAGTGGGTGGTCGAGGCCGCCGGGGAGATGGGGCCGTTGGGCACAATTGGCGGCTTCTTGGTCTTGCTGCCGTTGGCAACGCGGGGAGCCTTGGTCTTGGAGGCGGCCGGCTTGGGCGCGGCCATAGGGGCCGACTTGCTCTTGGACGACTTGCTCTGGGCCGGCTTGGCTCGGACGTCAGGGCCATCCTCATAGTCGGCATCGTCGCCGCTGGCCTCGGCGCCGTCAATGGGCGGCATGAAGTGCGACTCGGTGGTCTGGTAGACCTGCTTGGACGCGCCCGTCAGGTCCAGCTTTTGGCGACGGGGCGGCGGGAGCCCGGCATCGCTGTCACTGTCGCTGTCGCTAGTTGCGCCAGTGGACGACGCGGCGTCGGCTCTACCGCTGAATGCGTCCTCCAAAGTCGACGCGGATGTGCGGCCGTGAGAAATGTTGGACATCTCGCCCAGCCGCATGAGCTGAATGGCGACATCCTTGTCTTCCTCCGACATGCAGCTCCCGACGGTGGGGTCGGGAGTTGGGAGGATGCCCATGCCATGGGCCATGCTATGGCTGCCGTACGAGATGCTGCCCCGACCGCGGCGGTCGCTGGAGACAGGGGTCGAGTACAGGCCCATCTGGCCGTGCGCACTACCATAGCTCTGCGGCGAGTGCAGCGGTCGGGGGTGTACAAAAGGGTTCTGGCCGGTCTGGACGTACGAGAGGGAATGTCGGTGATGATGCTCAATACGTCTGGCGGGAGATACGGATGGATTTGAAGTGGCGGCCGGCATCTGAGGCGGTGCGAAGAGTGGCAGTTCCTGCGTAAGAAAAAGAAGGAGAAAAAAACCAGCGTTAGCAACTTTGCGAGCAATCAATGCAATGCGTAATGATGAGATGGCGCTAGGCTTACAGAGCTCTCAAACTTGGCCCTCTTTCGTCGACCGCCCTCCACAATGTTCTCGACGCTGATGTCGGTGGTTCCGAGCTGCTCCTTGGCGCGGGCAGACGTGGTGCTCGGGGCGCCATCGCCGCTGCTGTAGCCGTTGATGCTTTCGGCGTATGCATCGGCGTGGCCTTGGAGCGCTCGGCTCTTGGTAGAGCGAGAGCGACCCTTCTTGCCATTGGAGCTGGTCGAGTCGCTTCTGCGTCCCCGCGACACATTGGGCGAAGGACTGCGGCGGCGTGGTGATGTCGAATTGGAGCGGGCCATGTCAGGGCCGAAGCGCTGGGGCAGGGCGTAGGCATCGCCGCCGCCGTAGTAGGAGTCGGCGCCCATGTGAAGGCCGCGATAGCGATGCGACTCCAGGGCAGCCCCGGGAGCCTCTTCGATGACTCGGACGTAGACAACCATGTTGTTGCGGAAATTTTCATATCGCGCAATCAGAGTGTTGCCGAGCTCGTCCTCAAAGCTGACGCCTTTTGAGCCGGGCGGGCCCGAGTACAAGCCGTAAAAGTTCTTGACGGTTGTGACAATGGAGTCTGTGGTGTCATGGGGGTAGATCTGGACTCGCATGGGCAGGCGCGCGCGGTATTGAGGCGATTCGAGGAACAGCAGCTCAAATGCGACGTTCTTGGGGCTCGGCGCCTGACGAGGCGAGACACTGCCGCCGTGTGAGGACGCCGCCGACATGCCGCCCGAAGTGTTTATGGGGGACAATGAGTTCATTTTTTTTCTGTTCTTGTGGATTTCTTGCTATCTTGTTGATAGATTGTTTGTGTTATAGTCTTCGGCTCGGATGGAAGGGGGGGGATGGGAGGAGATGGCGATCGAGGGCTCGTAGGAAGAAGAGTTGGGCTGGGGACGTGGGTCGGACAGAAGCAGGCAGCTTCAGACAAGAGTATCGCTCGGCGTGAGGACGGGCAATTTCATCACCGGCCGATAGCCAGGACTCGAGAAAGGGCTCTTCCGCTTCTAGAGGATGATGACTGATGAGGCAATGTCCAAACTTGATCAACCATCCAGGTGATGCGGTAAGCGCCTGCTTCTTGGTCAGCTCCTGGCTGGCGCGGCGGCGGATTCGGCGGCGACGAAGAACTGGCGAGAGCGGCGGCGCTCAGGACAGGATCTGGGGAGGCGACGCAGCAAAGTTAGCCATGGGAGACTTCGCGAGAGATGGAACCAAGGCTTGCACACAAGAGCTGGGCGAGGATCGCGAAGCCGTCGGACGGGGGAAGACGGGTTGGAGGAAAGGGAAAAAAATGAGCTTCTGTGAACCCAGAGGCGCTGGCCACCGCAAAGGGACGGGTTGGGTGGGATGAGGTTGCGAATCCAAGGGACAGGGGCGTGCTGGAGGCCCGAATTCAGGGCAGAGGCGTGATCGCGCACGACGACAGAGTCGATGGGACTCACCAGATGGGATTCAGGAGTGGTTTGCAAAGCTGTTGCTGTGAGGCCAAGTTGGTAGAATGTGTGCATGGGGAAAAGAGGAGCTGCTAGGCGAGGTCGAACGATTTTGTCGCTGGCCGGCCTCTGGGCTCACTAACACGGCGAGTCGCTGGTCGCCCGGCTGCTGGCAGCGCCTTGCAGCGCCTCCAGCTGCGGTGCGGCGGCCTTTGGGGTGGGCGCTGAGGGCGCTGGAGGGCCGGGCGACGCAGGCCTGGAACAGCGCTGGAGCCGCTGGAGCACGTTGTGGTTAGCGGGCTGGTCATGGTGCGTCGACGCCCCCCCCCCCCCCCCCCCCCCCCCCGAAAGCGCCATGCATCATCGAGTCGCATCCATCGATCCAGCTTCCCGTCTGTCTCGTCGCCTTTGCGCCTGATCGGATCAAGAGCCTCGTCCATCTCGAGCATCTACGCTGATACGACTATCCGCCGTCGGACGACCCTCTCCAGATGGCCATCCCTTGAAACTGGGAAAAAGGCTGCTTTCCAGGCTACGGTGGCCGCTCTTTGCCGTGATCTACAGACTGGCGCAAACAAGCCGCGCCGGATGATGCAGAGCCAGCCCGCCCGCCCTCCATCCTGCGACTCGATCTTGCCCTCGCGTCGCGCACATTTCCATGCATATTGATACGTTTCTACTTGCTTGACTTACTTATCCGTGCGGCAGGTACCTAACCTTACCTAGGTAGATAGAGAGAGGGAGAGAGAGCTGAAGCGACAGGCCAATGTGTCCGTCGAAAAGAGGCAACCTCCTCCGCGGGTGCCTCAGGTATTGCCCAGTCTTCGTCGCTGTTGCATGCGCATACGTATGTACATCCATGGCCCTGCCCTACACATGTCTGCATGGCTAGGCCTAAAGGTACATACATGTACCTTGGTAGTCTTTAAGTACAATCGGCAATGGAATTGCTGCCACCTGCTTCGATGCGCCTCAGATGGAATTGGCTTTATAGATATCCATGAATCCATGGAATCGTCGATTTGGTACTACCTGTCAACTGTCAACTGTCTCCTGGCGATTGTATCGACGGCTGACGAAACAGCCAACATGAAGCGCCGGATCTCTCTCTCTCTCTCTCTCGACAACAAAGGCACACACAGAAAAGCTCCATCCACGGACGCAGCCACACAAACCCGCCAGCCAAGCCAACCGGCCTATAACACGACCGCATCTCCAAACCCTCGCATCCATCCTTCGTCAGGCACCACAGCAGATGCTTAGGGCAGCATACATTCACACACATACATACGCATGCCTGCACGTACATGTCGACCGTCACATCTCTGGTGGTCTGAGTCTGGCCAATTGCCTCCCTGGCTGCACAGTACGGCACAGCGCGAGCGCGCAGGCGGCAGGCTCGCCGAACTACTGTGCCGACCCTCGAATTCGCACACGGCCCAAGATTCGGGGACGCCAAAGGGACTCTTGCCTTGCCATGCCAATGCCAATGCCAATGCCAATGCCGTGAGAGGCAAAGAAAGAGAGAGAGAGACAGAGAGAGAGACAGAGAGGGTCGGAGTCAAAGGGGAGAACTGGGCGCTGAGGCGATGGCGACGCAGGGCCGGAAAGGGCATAGGGTGCCAGAGAGACCGCTCGTTTGGCCCGTTTGACCCGTCACCAACTCATCAACGTCCCTAGTCTGGTGACCCCGTCGGCCATTTTCGCGTAGTAGCATCATCTATTATTATGGAGTTGTTCGTTGTCAAGCTCAGCCAGACGGGGCCCACACGGACAGCGAAGGCGACGCCACCAGCCCCTCATGGCTGCTGCGATCCCACGATGTGGCCGGCAACTGACATGCAGAGTGTGTCGAGCTACAGTGCTGGTTGGCCCCCTCGGGAGAAGAAGAAGATGATGATGATGGTGCCGAGTATCAGTAGTGAAGACGGTACATGTTGGTGCTGCCCGTGTCAAGGAGGATCGTACATGCCGTGCTTTGGTGCTGTCTGTCCTGTCTCTTCAATGCTCTGCTCTGCTCAGCTCAGCTCAGCTCAGCTCTGTCGAGTTGTCACAAGTACCTACAGTACCGGATGATGGTTGACAGGCAATGTAAGGTAGGAGGCATATCAAGGTAGGTACTCGTACATACATACATGGGCATCACACGTCCCAGGTCGTTTCGCCATCACTGTCATGTCTCCTCTCCCTCCCCAATGGCTGAGATGTGACATGATGGCATGCGCAGTCCAAGTTCGAAGACCTGCAGGACGCTGGGCGTGCGTGTGCAGACGTGCGTCCATGCGGCCTGGCGTTGATTGATTGATTGACTGCGATTGATTGATCCGCCACCCTCTCCGCACCACTCGCTGGCACTGGCACTGGGCAGACAAGACAAACATCCATCCTCGTGCTTGTCCTGTACAGCAGAAATGGCCAGGGGGTCCCAGGCCAGGCTCCGCGAAAGCGCATTCCGACGACGCCCATGGGCTGGGGCATGGCCTGGGGACTTGATAGCAAGGGCGGCATCGTCCAGGATGCTCGCAGACAAAGAGCGACGAGATCGTCTCTTCTGCTGTTTCTTCGATAATACTCGGGGTGGGAAAAAGAGGAGCTAATGGCAATAAAGGAGTGTGAGAAACGAGCTGGGCTGGACCGTCACCTCCGGCCATGGGTGAGCGAGGCTGCTACTAGTCTCCAAGCATCCAAGTTCACCTACCTTGAGGTCCTCGAATCTACCGCCACCTGGGACATTATTCAGGTACTAATAAGGTAGGCTGGTGCGTAGGTAGTAGCAGCAACTTTGTCAACCAAGTCAACGAGCGAGCGAGCGCTGGGTGCTAAATTTACACTCCCAATACGATAGTACCTAGTATTCCCCGAGGGCTGCTGATGGCCAATGGCGCCGCCGCACCAGATGCCGGCCCAGAGGCGCCCGCTTTCCCTTGCTGCAGGGATCCTGAACAACAGGAAAAGCAAAAGTGTGGGCTCAGCAGGAGAAAGAAGAGGTGGGGATGCCAGTCTTTCTGTGAGGCGGTAGCGGCAAGGGCCGGGCAGAGCAGAAGAGAGGCCTGGTCGTGATAGGGCGATGGGGGTCCCGGGTTGGATGTAGGAAGTACAACTAGATGCTACTAAGGTATCATGCAGTAGGTAGGCCGGTTGACTCGAGCGAGCATGAGCAGAGGCCATTGAGACGACGGCTGTCGATTCAGACCTGCACCGCTACGGCATGACTGCCTGCGTGATGCATTGAATCTGTCCTGTACATGTACTCATGCCTCGAACTTACTCGTGCGACTACTTCATCTCCCTAGGCAAGAATAGGTTCGAGCCGTGCTGTTAGTGTGCTGCCGGGGTTCGGCACCGCTTGGATCCTTGAAAAGACAAAAGAGAACGAGCTTGAGATGAGGATGAATTCGAGAACAGGTGGTTCAGCCTGCGAGCTTGAGCCGTCGAGGCCATTGACCAGAGATTCAATCCATCCATCACCCCCGCGCGAGCTTGCTTGCTTCGTCTGATGCTCGTTGCAGAGAGGCATCTGTCGAGCCCAAGCAAGCGTGTCATCTGGAGGATTTCGCAAGTCGCTTCTCCTTTGCCATCATCTTCGTGATCCACCGCGAAACTCGATCAAGGCGAAGAGAAAGGTGTGCCTGACAGCCCCTCGTCACCAAGCCCAAGTCCTCTTTCCCTGTCGTCGCAAAGATCGACCTGAACTCTTCTCCCAAATTGGGGGAGAGGAGAGAGGGGAGGGGAAAAGGGCAACCCAGCGAGCAGCCGTCCAATGTTTGCTCCAGCTCCGTGGCCCGTCAATTGTCAGCCTCTGGTTGGATCGCTGGCTGCGCTGGGAGGGGAGAAAGGCGAAAGTCGCGGCCAGCGTTATGCGTGGCTTGGCTAACACCAGGCTACCTATGTATGTAGGTACTAATTGACCTTTTGTCCCCTTTCACATCTTTGACCTGCTCATTCTCCCTTTCATTTCTTTGCTTCTCTTGCGCGCTTTCCCCCCATTTCCCCTCTTCTTTCCGCCTTGGGTCCTTGGAGGTCATTTTATTTGGGGGTCATCTTATTTGGTGAGGGTGGTTCACCAAGGAAAGAGGGAGAGGAAAGGAAAATAATCCCAAAGATAGGACAAGAGGACGGCAAAGGGCAGGACCAGCTGCTTCGTGCAGATACAGACGTCCAATCCAATCGTCTCCCGTGGCACAGGCTGCTTGCCGCTAGGTCGCAGACCATGTCTTCGCCCATGGGTCCCCGGGTTTCAGTGTCCAGTCGGGGAGGATTCTGCAGGCTTCTCTGGCTTGCGAGGCGTCCACATACGTATCATCTTCCAAGGCTGCTTCGTGCTTGTGCGCGGAAACTCGTTGGGTTGGCATCGAGGGTCGGGCAGCACGCAGGCAGGCAGGCAGGCAGGCGGATGTCCGTGCTGGGACTGGCAGTCTTCTGCAACCGGCGTGCGTTCTCTTGTCCGACTCCTGGGTTGCTCCTTGGCCTTTGCTGCTTTTCCACAACAGCGCAACCAGGGGGAAGGCAGTGGTGAGATTGCTGAGTGTCTGACTGGTTGCCTATCTGTCACGCTGGCTGGTTCTGGTGATCGAGCGTCGTCTCGTCCCAAGATCCCTCATGAAGACTTTGATGCGAAGGCACTCACCAGGCGTTCCAAGGGTGCCAATCCGTACTGTGGACTCGACCACTGCTCCTCGGATAGGTCTAGGGTGAGCGTCGTCGCATCACGGCCGCACAGTACGAGCAGAGCCGCCGTTCCCCTCGCCGTCTTCCTCCTCTCGTCACCGCTTTGTCTCCTCCTCTCCCCGCGCAAGCGTGGATGCATGCGCTGAGAGGCTGGTGGATACACAGTTGGGCGGACAAGATGCGTGCCGAATCAGCGCCGCGACGGCTGGCTTCCCCCTCCCCAGGCATCGGACCAGCAATCGACGGGACAGCAAGCGGCTTGCTGGATCCCATTCTCCTCCTCCTCCTGTGTGTGTGCCTTGCGGCAGTGGCCAAAGTCTGTGATCGCCTGCATTTGTGCCCCAGACCGGATAATGCGTGCAGAGAAGCCTACCAATGAAAGCTCGCCCTGCGACTCAACGGCTGCGGTGTGTGGGCTCGTGTGTGCGTTGTTAGTATTCTGGCGGCCATGCGAGTGATGATGGGATGGCCCTTTTCTGCTTCGGCCCAACGAATGGCGCACTTCGTCGCCGCCATGCACTCACTCTCTCTTCGCAGCCAGCCTGTACGAGGACCCCTTCTCCTCCCTCGTCTTCCTTGAGTCTATCACTTGCACGTACATACCTACATGCCGATACGGAGACTGGTACGGATTCGGGTACGAAGGACACATGCGGTGTCGCACGAATGTTCCTGGGCTGGAGGCGTACCGACAGCTTCTGAGAGGCGCGCATCGCAGAGCCGTTGCGGTATCTACTACTATACCTTCTGTACAAGTGCACCATCGTTGAACTCAGCATTGTGGCGCCGGTGACACTAGCATAGCTTCGAAACAAGAAGGAAAAAGCAAACCATGCGCGGTCGGATCGGCGCGCGCATAGTAAAAGGCTGCGATCGCTGCTATGTACAGTACAGGGCTGGTCTGTTGAAGCGCTGGCTTTCCTGACCGAGCCCTGTCCGTCGCTGATGATGGATCGTCGAGTGGCTAATTTCAACGTACAAGTAGATTTGAAACTCGAGGTGACATGATGCCGTTGGTGGCCGTCAGGGCATGCGGGAATGGGAGATTGTTGGTCCCAGCAGTGTCCAAGGTACGGAGCACAGAGCAGCAGGCCTAGTTCACGGTGGCGAGATGGAACGGGTCAGATGTGATATCATGTCGTCAAGGTTCGCATGAGAAATGAACCCAACGCCGATTCGCATCGCAAGGGAGAACCAAAACTTGGAATGCAGCATCAATGACGAGAAGCACATGTCAACTTGTCGAAATGGGCGAGATCGAGGTTGTGGGTTGTGCGAGACCCTCTCTCAGGTCTTTGCGACTGACTGCCGAACAAAACATCTGAACATCGAAGCTGATGAATGCGCAGCGACAATGTCCAGACAAGTAAGTACTTGCGCCGGGCGCACCAGTTCAACAAAAGGCGACTCGACACCGCGCAGCAACAGGCCGCTCACACAGCAGTTGCGGCACATTAAGTTCAACGCGCGCAGAAGTCCGGAACGGAGGGAATCGTGGCTGAAGCGGGATGGCCAACGCAAAAAGCTGGGTCAGCTAGTGCAACCTTGCGCGAGAGAGGCTGGACGAAGAAGATAATAAATCGCATTCCGTCGTCTGCGATGAGGCCCGATATCCATCAGTTCCACGGCCCCTGCGATGCGATTGCTGCGGCAAAGGATCACCGTCGCCTCTCCCTTCGCTGCTGCGCTCCATCGCGTTCCGCCCGGATTCCCATGATTTCCCAGCCCCTCAGGCGCAGATTGCTCGCATGGGGAATTGCGACAGATTATCCATTATGGACGACGCGGCCTGGCCGGAAGGTCTATCGCCTGTTCCCAGTAGCTCAGTTAGCTTGCAACTTTAACAGCCGAGCTGACCATAAGAAGCACAGGGACACGGGGGCGTCGCAACGGAGACCGGCCAGCAGGAGGCGGCCGCTGTGCTTCGAGACATGTCTTTGATCGCGAGCCCAGCGCTGACGCGAGCGAGCGTCCCTCTCGTTCCTCATCGCCAGCATGCGCCTCCCTTGCCTGCGGCATGTTCAGGTCCTGTCTCAATTCCGTCTGGAGTGGAGAAGGTTGGAAGCTGGGAGCCGGAGCAAGGCAGCCGGTAAAGTGGCCGCGCCTCGTCACGTGAGGACGTGTTGGCCTGGCGCAATTTCCCCCGACAGCGCCAACGCGTCTAAGGCGCCTGGTTGCGCCGGCTGCAATCTCGCCGTTGGACCAAGATTTCGGTGAGCGAAAGCCCCGGCGACCATTGCTGTGCATTCTGCCTGCTCTCAACATGAAACAGACGCCCTCGCAGCCCATCGGCGCCGCAGCAGGTGCGCAAAAGTGAAACTCTGCGACTCTTTGCCATGTCAAGTGAGACGCGACAAGATCGCCCGGCATCCGCAAGCAGACTAGCGGCCCGGCGGAACGTTCCCCCAGCCTCGTTCGTGCTACGGGCAACGGCTCCCGCCAGCCAACGGCAACGAAGCCCCCCCGGAATATCGTCATCTCCGGGACGACAGGCCAGCTTGACGCGACCTGTTCGCAGGATGGCCCGTGCGCACATGCCGGCGCCCCTCCAAACCCGCGGCACCTTCGAGTCGAAGCTCTGCCACAGCTCCGGTACGTACCTTACCGACCGACTCAACTGCGCTAGGTACTAAAGTACCTAAAGCGTCTGCAGCGCTTGGAGATAAACAAATAAACATTGAAAATTACACACCACGAGCGCTGCCCGTCGATTAAAATTACGGCCGCCAGATCCAGATTCCAGGGCCTCCCCCCAACCTCCAAGCCGCGCCATTCCCACTGACGATCGCCTCTGTCTCCTCCCAAGCGGCGCATCGCCTGTTCGCTGCCTGCAGCCGCTCCCCGGACCTGGTACTTGTACTGGCGCATCGTCTCCGTCCTTGTCGCTACTACTATCGCCAATTTCCACCTTGCACCTTCTCTGCAGCTGAGGGGAATTTGACGGACCAGGGCCACACGACGGACGAGAGCAGCATCTTTTCCCAGCTCGGGCCTCTTTTCTCCTTCTCTTGCCAGAACGTCCGCATCGTCTTGTTTTCTTTTCTTTTTTCTTTCTTTTTTTTTCTTGTCGCCATCTGTACGAAATAACCATCAGCCTCGCCCCCTTTCTTTCTTCTTCTTTCTTCTCTTCTTTCTCAAACTCTGCACGCTGTATGATCGAAAGCCAAGGCTGCGTTCGGGGGTCCCTCGCTTTGGCGTGATTCAACGTCACCGTCTAATTTTGTCCTGGTAATCCCTGGACTCCGTCCTCTCCGAAGTGCGCCTCTCTGGGATCTCGGGCTCTTGAGGACACGCCGCCTCGCAGAACTCTGCTGTATGATATCTTGACGCGGATCCGTCACGACAAGGCTGCGGTGCCTCTCTGCGCCTGGACTCGCATAACGTTATTCGCGCATCCTACCAGATCAGTGTATATCATCTTTAAGGCCTAGGAAGCAAAGCTTAGACGGCCCATCTCCAACATGGACGCACGGGTATGTTGAAACAGAGCGAGATGGGCAAATAACCCCCCCCTTGTCTTCACACGCTTCTGCGCTCTCTTGATGCTGTGCTGTTGTTTGACGATGACACTGCCCCTCCCCTTTCTACCCTGACTACCTTGCCGCCGAGATATCTCATGACTTTGCTCTGCATGACCAGATAGACTGACTGCGTCTTCATCCTCTAGCCTTTTCGACCGCGCGGCAGCGAGAACATGCAGCCCCTTTCTCACCAGCGGCACAAGATGATGATGGCAACCGGCGGCGGCGCCCTGGCTGCTCCTACGGCTGGGCTCAAGGGCCCTGCCAAACGGGCTGCCTTTGGCGACGTGACGAACGTGTCCAAGGTGCTGGGAGCACGTGGCGACGAGGCCAGGGGCACCAAAAAGGCGGCCATCGTGTCTACGAATCTCGCCCCCGTATCCATCCTGAACAAGGAAAACGCAATGAAGCCCGGCAAAGTCGACCTGTCTCGGCCTGCACAGCGACCCACAGGCCTGACAGCAAACAAGCCCAAGGCGTCGACGACCGAAGCCCGTGCAGAGCCTCTGCAGAAGAAGCCCGCAAACGTTCCCGCGCAAGAGTCCGCTTATAAGCTCGACATTGATATCCTCCAGCTGCAAAACAGCGTCGCCACGAGCAATGCGCTGCCACAGCAGAAGAACAACTCGACGTCTCGCGCTGCCCCCGAGGCGCACTCCCTGCAACCTCGTCACCACAAAAGCCAGCCGCAGCTCAAGCAGCAACAGCCAACACTACGACGAACGCAGAGCAAGATGGAAAAGTTCGACGGCGCCTCCAATAAGCCGACGCTCGTTACGGCCGATGTCGAGCCTCTGGCGTTGCCGCCTCTTGTGGAGGATTTTTTAACCGGCGACGAATCGTATCTGGACTC
This sequence comes from Trichoderma reesei QM6a, assembly GCF_000167675.1. Taxonomy (NCBI): domain Eukaryota; kingdom Fungi; phylum Ascomycota; class Sordariomycetes; order Hypocreales; family Hypocreaceae; genus Trichoderma; species Trichoderma reesei. Next base: position 29,360 of record NW_006711175.1, read on the forward strand.
GCTGGAGTCGCTCACCTTCCCGTCCGAGGAGCCCTCGTGTGCGGACGACGTGAATCACGGTGATGGCTATGCCGAGATTGTGCCCAGGCTTTCAAACGCCTCCGAGGAGCCCGCCGTCGCCGTCAACGTTGAGCCTTACAAGGAAAACGCCACACTCGCACTCTCCGAGGTCGAAGAATACTGGGAAGAAGAGGACGACGAGTATGACGACCAAGACCAGGGGTACACAACCGCCCACTCGACTCGTTCCCGCGACATGACACTGGCCAACGCCACGGCGATCATCGCCCCACGAGTGTCCAGCCGTGTGCAGCGTGAACTGGACGAGGCTAGAATCGAAGTGGAGCAGACCATCACCCCCGAGGAAATCGACGAGGAGATGTGGGATGTCAGCATGGTTGCCGAGTACGGCGAGGAGATTTTTGAGTATATGAGAGAATTGGAGGTGAGCAATCCTTGCAGTCCGCTGTGCTCCGAACTGCCCAGTAGTTGCTAACTTTTGTTCTCTCGCTCGCAGATTAAGATGCTACCTAACCCTTATTATATGGAGATGCAGTCCGAGATCCAGTGGTCCATGCGGACCGTCCTGATGGATTGGCTGGTGCAGGTGCACCACCGCTTCAACCTCTTGCCCGAGACCCTTTTCCTGACCGTCAACTACATTGATCGGTTCCTCTCTTGCAAGATTGTTTCCATTGGAAAGCTGCAGCTGGTGGGGGCTACGGCCATCTTGGTCGCGTCCAAGTATGAGGAAATCAACTGCCCCTCGCTGGACGAGATTGTCTACATGGTGGACGGCGGCTACACAACAGAGGATATCCTCAAGGCGGAGCGCTTCATGCTCAGCATGCTGGGGTTCGAGCTGGGATGGCCCGGCCCCATGAGTTTCTTGCGACGAGTCAGCAAGGCCGACGACTACGACCTCGACACTCGAACTTTGGCTAAATACTTTTTGGAACTCACCATTATGGATGAGCGCTTTGTGGCCTCGCCTCCGAGCTTCCTCGCGGCCGGCGCGCATTGCCTCTCCAGACTCATTCTGAACAAGGGCGAATGGGTGAGTCCTTAACATGTTCCCTTGACCTGATGTTGACCCATGTATGGATCGCTGACCAACATCTCATAGACCAAGCGGCACGTTCACTACTCGGGATACACATGGAGCCAGCTCAGATCGCTGGTGACCATGATGATTGAATGTTGCGAAAACCCGCACAAGCATCACGCCGCCGTTTTTGAAAAGTACCGAGAGAAGAGGTTCAAGGAGGTCTCAACTCAGGTCCAGCGTGCGCTCGACGCCGGCTTCACGCTCCCGCACCACACGATGCCCGTTCGTCGCCTACAGCCTCGCCTCCCGAGTGCCACCGAACTGCAATATGGCAGTCTTCTCATTCCCATAGAATCGTGAGAGTCGGCCATTCCAACAATTCGTTTACTATGATACCCGTTGTGGTACTGCCTTCTCGTGGCCCTTGCCTTGAGAGCTCTACGAGTGGCAATTACACGACACCAACACCCCCCCCCCCCCCCCCCCCCACGGAGAGACGCGAATGCTTAATGCTCCCTGTTCTCTTTCTTGGACCGGATCGTCTCTGCACTCGGTCCTGACGAATGCACTTTTCTTGTTCCCCTTCGGGGATTGCAGGCAATCTACGAAGCCCATGACGCCTAATTACATTCTCGACGAGGATCGTCTTTTCCCTTTTTTCCCCTTGTGGTTTTTTTGTTGTCTTTCCTCTTCTTGATTTGTATCGTGTTTTTACTGTCTGGCGTTGGCGGCTTTGCTCTGGAAATGGCGGTAATGGAACTGGACTCTGATATACCACGCAGGCGCTGGAGGGGGGAAGGGGAGCCGGGATCTGGGCTTGAGGCAACCAAAAGGGAGAGCAAACCGGGCGAAAGGGAAGGTCGGCATGGCGCACCAGGAAGGGCAATGTGCTTTTGCCATGGCAAGGGAAATGGTTCTGGACTTGATAATACCACACTGAAGAAAGCTGTATGGACTAATATCGCCCCGTTATTTATTTGGGCATTACCTTATGGATCCCCCCCTTTTTTTCCCTTTACTTGCTCTTCTCTATTTTGACTGCTTGACGAGTCGACGGAAGATGGCGGGCTGGTCATGCAGGCTGCGTCTGTAGCGCAAGCAGCGTGCTTCGTCTTCATCTTTCGTGCTTGAGGATGTCGTGTTGCTGACCGCCCATTTCACCGTTTATGCGAGCAGGGACTCTGGGGCTTCGGGACATGCCGGAGCCATTGACCAGGCTACGCTTCTCCATGGGCAAGTACTGACTCTTGTGATGATTGATGTTGAATGGCGAGTCGGAGGCTCAATAGCAGCAAGAATGCGGGCAAGTATAGAGACTACCTTAGGTACCTACATTAGCAAGGTACCTGAGATTTCCATCGGAAGAGTCTGAGGAAGCAGGTTGACTAATAGTAAGGCATTGCCTTCAACGTTGGGGTTTTCGTCTGAGGCGAGGTACGAGTACGAGTACCTTCCTAGACCCTGAGCTACCACGGCCCGAGTGGCGGCGGAGAAGCAAAAATTGCTCTTCTAGAAGACGGAGCTGCTGTTCCAGGCAAGGCAAGGCTGTCATTTTCGCCTCTTCCAACGGAGAGGTACCTGTACTTGCACTGTGCACAAGTTTGGATCTCTACACAGTGCACGGTTTGTCTGATGGTCCGTACTAAACCTTGCTGTATTACCTGATTCACCACGCTGGAAGCTGGACAGCAACTGAAGTCGACTGTCATTGAGTGGATTGAGGTCGCCTACCTACAATCCTAGGTGCTGTACGTAGGGGACAGGTAGGTAAGTAGGTAGTAGGTACTACTAATAGTAAGTTGGGACCTTGCTGGTGGGCTGGCCGAATCATCTCCGACTGGCTCCGACCCCAGATTTGCAGGCTGCTAGTGCGAATGGACCTGGGAGATTTGATGCAATATGGGACGCCGTTTAGGCGCTGCAATTGGACAATTACGGAGCATGTCCGGAGTAAAACACGTATGAAGGGACTGTAGATATCAGCTATTTCCCATATGATTTTGATGGTTCTTCCTCCTCGAATAGGAGAGCTATTCTGGGAGGCGGGATATGTTTTGGGTAGAGACACGACAGAGTCTTGGATGGAAAGGGCCGCGGGATCTGATGTCAGCCGTCCCGATATGCATGGACGGAGGCACGGAGGAGGAGATTTGCGATCGCGGCGTGATACATACCATGCAGAGCGCGGCTCGTCCGGCTTGCGAATAGTATGCGTTCTGTTGGTCTCGCTTGTTCTCGCAGCACTCGTGATAGCAATTGTTGAATGCTTTAATGCCTCAGAGCCATCACATGTGGGTGGTTTTCAAGGCTTCCATCCTTCTTGTGATAGGTACCAATCAGCTGCAAGATCCGAATACCTGGCAACGATCGGAGGTGCTGAGTCAAAAAGTACAGATACTCCGACCCTCCCACCGAGAGGTACACAATACCTGGCTGCCGCTTCTCTGATGCTCACGTGGCGTACAAACAAACCCGGCAACCCGTCGCCTCAGGGTCTTCTGACCGCTGTAAGATTGAGCAGCCTTCCAATCCCATGTACCGCTACAGGAGACAGTTTCGCGACGGTGCGCCAGGGGCACGACAGGATGGCGCACACAGTACCGGGAACTTGCACCAGCAAACGGGTGGCATTTCCGCCAAAAACCTTGCAGCCGCCCATCCAATTGATTCGACAAGGAGTGACTGTCAATATATTTTTTTTTTTTTTTAGCAGCAGCCAACTTTTTTTCTTCTCTCTCTCTTCCCTCTCCTTCTCCCAGTCTGGACAAGAATCCCTTCTCTTTCTCCTCTCCTTGTGACGTGCTAACGTCCTTTTTCCTTTTCGTTTTCCTTCTTCATTCATTTCCTACCTTATAGACCTAGACTTACAGATACTAGAGGGGATTCCGTGCTACTAGAGGGGCGTCTCCGGCATATTTTCTTGTCTTGCGTTTCCTCTTTTCTTTGGCGCCTTTTTCCTTTCTCCCCCCCCCTGCGAGGCCCCGATTTTCCCACGCAGCTCCACAGCCTCGCCGTTTCTTCCTCCACAGTCACAAAGAAGCCAACAACTTTTTGCTGCTCCTCTCTGTGTCTTTCCCCGCTGGCACTTCCTCCTCCTGCTGCTCTCCCCGAGATCAGAGAAGCGTCGGGCTTGTCCTCTTTGTTGTCTTCCCCCCTCAAGATGTCGGGCGTTTCAACCGTCAAGGAAGCTGTCAAGGAGAGCCTGGTGGGCGTCGAGGAGCCTGCGCAGCTCTCGGCGCAAACCAAGGCTCGCTTCAACAGCCATGCGATCAAGGACCCTCAGACGGGCGAGTTGTACCTGGGGCCTGACCAGTTCATCGACGCCATTGCGCCCAAGGACGAGGACTATGTGAGTCTGCCATTGAGTCTGAGACTCTTGTCTTTCATACCATTCTGCTCCTCTCCCCCCCTTTTTCCCCTCTTACTTTTTCAGAGACTCTACCTTCGGTCTTTCTTTTTCTGTCTCTTCTGAGATCGGAGTCATATCGGTGCAGTTGCGGGCCCAGTGACTAACCAGGTATCGCACATGAACAGCACAAGATCAAGCGGGAACAGTACTCCATCCTCTTTGGCGTCGCGGACAGCAAAGGCACCGGCCGAGTCTCGTTGACGGATTGGAGCGTTTTCGAGAACCTCCTCAACAAGCCCGATGCCGAGTACGAGATCGCCTTTCGCTTGTTCGACGTCGACCGCGACGGAATCGTCAAGTACGAAGACTTCAAGCGCCTCTACGAGCTCAACAAGGGCCCCGACAACATCCCCTTTGACTGGGACTGCGAATGGGCCAAGCTGTACACTGGCGGCAAGAAGAACCGACACCACCTCAACTATGCGCAGTTTTCGCAGATGCTGCGCGGCCTCCAGGGCGAGCGCATTCGACAAGCCTTCCAGCGCTTCGACAAGGATGGCGACGGTTACATCAACCCCGAGGACTTTGAGCGAATCATTCGCGAGACGTCGAGGCACAAGCTGTCTGACCATCTGCTCAACAACCTGCACACCTTGTGCAACATCTCGGCTAGCAGCAAGGTCTCGTACGCCAACGTGCGGGCCTTCCAGAACATGATTATGGAAATGGATCTGGTCGAGTTGATCTTGCGCCGCGCCGTTTCCAAGACCAAGGACGGCAAGATTACGAGGTCCGAGTTCATGAACGAGGCCGCCGGCATCACGCGCTTCTCGCTCTTCACCCCCATGGAGGCCGACATCCTCTTCCACTTTGCCAGCCTGGACGAGCCGTCCGGCCGCCTGGGTCTCCGCGACTTTGCCAAGGTCCTGGATCCTTCATGGCGCAACCCCATGTACGACGTCCTGGACACGGCCAGCCAGACGGTCGGAAAGGCCGCCTCCACGGGTGGCGCCGTCTTGCGACAAGCCGCCGAGTCGGCGTACAACTTTGGCCTGGGCAGTTTGGCCGGCGCCTTTGGTGCCTTTATGGTGTACCCCATTGACCTTGTCAAGACGCGCCTGCAGAACCAGCGCGGAGCGCAGCCCGGACAGCGCCTCTACAAGAACTCTATCGACTGCTTCCAGAAAGTAGTGCGCAACGAGGGCGTCCGCGGTCTGTACTCTGGCGTTCTGCCCCAGCTGGTGGGAGTCGCGCCGGAAAAGGCCATCAAGCTGACCGTCAACGATCTGGTGCGCGGCCGCTTGACTGACAAGCAAGGAAAGATTCCCCTGTGGGCCGAGATTGTCGCTGGTGGCACGGCCGGTGGTTGTCAAGTGGTAAGTTGTTACGCTTCTGTCCCCGATCCCTCTTCACTACCATCATATCATGATGCTCTGGGTAAAACATGTGCCTAACCAGAAGCTTTTTCGTTTCATATAGGTGTTCACCAACCCTCTTGAGATTGTCAAGATTCGTCTCCAGATCCAGGGCGAAGTCGCCAAGACTGTCGAGGGCACACCGAAGAGGTCCGCCATGTGGATCGTCCGCAACCTTGGTCTCGTGGGCCTGTACAAGGGCGCATCGGCCTGTCTGCTGCGAGACGTGCCCTTTTCGGCCATCTATTTCCCCACGTACAGCCATCTCAAGAAGGACTTCTTTGGCGAGTCGGCGACCAAGAAGCTCGGCGTCTTGCAGCTCCTGACTGCCGGTGCCATTGCCGGTATGCCTGCTGCCTACCTGACGACGCCGTGCGACGTCATCAAGACCCGTCTCCAGGTCGAAGCTCGTAAGGGTGAGGCGACCTACAACGGACTGCGACACTGCGCCAAGACCATCTGGAAGGAGGAGGGCTTCACGGCCTTCTTCAAGGGCGGCCCGGCTCGTATCTTCCGATCATCGCCCCAGTTCGGTTTCACTCTTGCCGCGTACGAGGTCCTTCAGACCCTGCTGCCCATGCCCGGATCGGGACACAAGGAGAAGGTGCACGTCGGCATGCCGGATGCTCTGACTTCCCTGACGCACAAGAAAGACTCGAGCCACTTTGCCCGCAGCCGCAACGCGCTCAAGATCATCCTCGACCTCGACGAGGACTTTGGCAAGATCAAGATGCCCAACGAGAAGGGATGGAAGTCGCTGCCTAGGATGATGGGCGGTGGTGGCCAAGCAGCATGATCAAAGAAGAGAAGGGTAAGAAAAAAGAGGACGCGACGGTGGAACGTCCGAATGGGGACAATGAAAGAGATCAGAAAAAAAGAAAACGAGAGACGTGCATCGTCGAATCCTACCGTGCGAGGGAAGCAATGTCAGGTTTCTCTCCGTTGATACGATGCATCAGAATAGGCGTTTTGGGTTGCTAGGTATCTTGCGAACACACAAAAAAGGGGGCGAGCTGTTTGTATACTTGCTTTCTATTGTGTTAATCCTTCTACCATTATCACTTTTTGTTTCTTTCTTCCTTCTATTAGCCCGAACCCAGACCCGTATACCTCAAACCGTTTGTTCCCCCAAAGGAAAAGAGAAGAATGACGAAAGATGAGGATATAGAAGAGAGAACTATGGAAAAGAAAAGAAAAGGATACACCTTGCGAAGAAGGCGGGCATGACGCTTGTTGTGTGACTTGTTTGGTTTCTGTCTTTGATATATCATTTCCTTTATTGTGTTCCCTTGTCGAATGTATGAGATGACCTTTAGATCTAGACGGACTAGACGGGTTGGCATAGTCAAGATTAAAGAAAAGGGGGGGAGAGGGCGTTTGAAGGGAAATGGTCCCCGCAATGCCTCGATTTCAATGTGGTGTGTTTTGACATTAGAATGGTGTAGAGATATATAGTCGTTGGCGCAACAACAACAACAACAAGAACGGTCTTTTGCTTGCCTCTGCTCCTGATTCTCAGCCCATGTCAGCCGCTTTTGAAGCCAGTGAAGTGATGGAACGGAACCGTGTAAAGATAAAAGTCGACATACCTTGGGCAAGCAGGCACATACGCTCTTCTCACTCCTGTTTCTCAACCTGAACCGCCGCCGACCTGACGAGATTCGTATGTCCCCTCCAGAGATGTGCCCACGGCGATTCGCACACGGGCTCAAAAGGCACAACCTCCGTCCCGACAGGACTCGTCATGGCGCCCACCAGCCAAGCAAGATAGTCCTCGAAGCCGGTGGTGCTGCCCCCGAACCTGACCCTCTTGACGCCGCGCACGGCCTCGAAGACGGCCAAATTGGCACAGTCGACGCCGAGGAACATGGCCTGGACGACATCGACCGAGAGCTCGTCCAGGCCCGAGAAGGCGTCCCTTGCCCTTTCGCGATCGAACGGCAGAGGCAAGTCGAGGCGGACCTGGATGTGGAACCTCCGGATGAGGGGCACGAGGGTTTTCGCCTCGCGGAGGGGAGGGTACCAGTTGCGTAGCCGGGGGAAGGCCGTCAGCAGGGACGGGTGGGCGACGAAGATGTTGGAGGAGTAGAGGAAGGGGGTGGCTTCCCAGTTGATTTGGCGGTTGGCGAGGAGGATTGCTGGGTGGACGTGGGAGGGCTCGCGGGGGGACGGCTGGGTGGCGGAGAGGGCGGCGGCGTGGGAAGAAGAGGGTGGTGGTGATGATTTTGAAGAGGTGGAGGAGGAGGAGGAGGAGGAGGTGGGAGGGATGGTGAGGAGGTGGGCGTAGATTTGGAAGCGGAGTTCCAGGGGGAGGGACATGAAGCCGACTTTTGGTGTTGTTGTTGATGTTGTTGTTGATGTCGGTGATGATGATGGTATTGGCTGTGTCGATGGCATTGTTGAGACGGCTTCGGGCGGATTGTGGTGGAGGGCTTCAAAGTAGGCGAGGTGGCTCATCGTGTAAGTCGGTGTAAGTGGACTTTGTTGGTGGTGATGCCGAGACTCTGTTGTGGTGACGAACGGGGTGTAGTCGAGATTTGTTTGGCACAAGATGTTGCTATCCACGTATGAGAGACAAAAAATGGATATATAACAACTGAATTGCTTCTGATATGGTCTGAAGATTTCAAGAATATACTACGAGGGAGAGAGAGGCGTAAGGGGGGGAGGAGGAGGGCAGACACAGCTTATATTTAAAGCAAAACCACTTCACCTAGGTCCTCTCACTTCTTAACTACCTCTCACCTCACCTCCCAGCAGATGATACCGAGCAAGCAGCGATAGAGTTTAGCCTTGCCGCACATCGGACTCCACTAGGAGAATAACATAATAATAAATCGAGTTTTAAATCCATGAGAGAATACGCTCAACCCTGTGGAGGCAAAATCCGGTAATAATTATGGAAAGAAAGCAGCAGAGCAACCAAAAGGGGATGCACACCCTCTTTTCCGGCTAAGTTGATGACGGCACTAGAGGAAGAGAGAGAGAGAGAGAGAGAGAGAAAGAGGGCTGGTCAGCCAATGGAAAAAGTTCCGAGGTAAATGCAAAAAAAAAGATACGACTGCTACCTTACGATTGAAAGAGGGAATAAATCCAAGGGTGTCTGTTACAATGATACACAATAAGGGGGGATGATTCAGGCCCAATGCATTCGGATTGGACAACAAGGGGCACGTCATTCGGTATTAGTACAAGAGGGCAAAGATAGTATCAAAAGCGCTGAATGGATTCATGGGTTCGGACCGGCCGTTTGTGGGCGGATTGCATGTTTTTTTTTTTTTTTTATGGGCATAGACGGAAGTGGCGTTGTTTTTTTTTGGTTTTTTGTTGGTGTTTTACGAGGCTGGCTGTCGGATGTTGTTTACATGTGCGTTAGCGGCATATGCGGGTGACTGACATGCTGCTGCTTGAGCCTGGCCCGATTCTGACGCTGGAGAAGTGGCTGATGGACGCTGTTTGATAGGTTCTGGAAGCGAAGACGGCAAGTTTGACGCTGTGATGATGGTGTTGATGGCCCGTCTGCTGCCGTTGGGGGGGTTTATCGAATGTGTTGAAGCTGATACTGCCTTAGAGTTTAGGACTTGCTGACTTGAGACGCAATCTAAGATCTGAGTCGAGCCCGTTAGTGGTGTTTTACTGCTGACTTGATACGGCGTCACTTGCTCACAAGCCGTATCAAGAGTCTGGTTTGTTTCACTTCTCTCGCTCTCATGTAAGCTCACGCTCTTTGATCCTTAGTGCCGTCACCCGGCACCAGACACCCGGGAGTGATAGAGAGAGAGCATCAGCAACGACATGAAGCAGCGAGTCCTGCCGTACTGGACGGCTTTATTTCGGTCGCATCTGCATTCTATATGTTGGCAGCTGCAAGACTGCGGTCAAATTGAATTGTGAGTTGCCCTGATGGAGAATTGCTGCGTCGTCATTCAAGTCTCAGGCAGCCACCAAAGCCACAGCAGATTCCCGAGGCATTGGATCCAAGACTTGCCAGAAGCAACAAGCAGTGCTAATACAACCAATACATAAGGTACTGCATGCAGCAGGCCTACCACCGGAATTGACAGCCGAGAAGCGAATGCCTGCCCATAGGTACTAGGTAGGTGAGGCGAGAGGCAGCTTCACGAACCCTCATTCGTTGGACATGTCCGAGGAAGCCCCATTGCCGCGTCCCTGGTACGGATAGAGCCTTGTTCGTTGGCTGATAGGGACGAATAATGGTCATGGCACAGAATACGTGTACCAGCATCGACGAAGCTGCCGGGATCGTTGACTCAGCTGTTCATTAGCGGTCCATCAAGCCACATCAAAAGTGGTGCAATCTGCTGCATCTGCCAGACTGTCCGTCGTCCGATCACGCCAAGCCTCACACCATTTATTCCCTTCCCCCCCCCCTGGTCGATGCTTGATAGCGAATATCTCGGGAGTGGTCAGTACATAACGACATAGTAGAACCGACCAGGGACGGTGGCAAGCGTGGATCGTCGGAATGGCAAACGCGCAATGTGCCATGCATGCATGACGTTTGAAGCTGCCGAGGATATTGAAAAAAGGGGTTTCGATATCTTTCTTCCCCAATCTGTTTTTTTTTTTTTTTTTTTTTTTTTTCTTTTCATCTCTGCCATGGCAACGCTGGTCCTGGTCGCATGGAGCGTGTGTCATACCAGGGCACAACGAAATCTCCTCGATCCGATTCCGAAAGACGGTGTCCGGCATTGTCGGGCGGACGATGGGAGCCGGCTTCGCATTGTATGAATGACTCGAAGGGGGTCTTGACACGGCGGCGATGGCAATTGCCGATGGCATGGCGATGATGGCAGCCGTTGCCGGCTTTGTCTGATGAGCCACGGCACGTCAGCTGGAGCTGAAGCTGTCGACACGGACTGCCGTGTAGGTACTGTAGACCCCCTGGCTTGCCTGGATCGTCTCTCAGGCGAGAATCTGGCGGCCGGGATTATGACGGTAATGTCTGCTCGTCTTCGGGAATATTGGGACAAGCCACGTCGGATCTCGTGTTGAAGCTGACAGTACATAGGTTACCTTATCTAGCCCTGTAGCCTCGAAACGCATGGCTTCGTCAAGATGACAGGACATCATGGACGGCGTCAGCAATACCTTGAAAGTGGGCAATAGTTGCTGATATCCGGCATCTTGGCCTCTTTCCTTACGTATTCACTGACTGAGGCATCGTAGAAGTGGCATCATTTGAATACTATCCTGAGTTGGTCCTCGAACCTCTTCAGATTCAGGAAGTGTAGGTTAGGCCATTCAGCTGCTGACGGTGACAGACTCCCTATCGATAGGTACCTCCTCCCCACTTGTTGGAGACTTTCCATCGCCCTAGCTTCATCTGCAAACAACAGGTACCCACTGCTATGAAACGGGTACCAGAACCTCGGGCACGCTCTTGGTCATTGAACCAGCAAATGATGCAATCGCGCCTGCCGGTCGCAACCGCATCGCATCGCAGCACACAAAGTACCTCCCCATACTGCGCAACCGCCATCGGTACCTGCTCCTGCGAAGGGACCCCCAAGTCCCTTGTCAATTCTTCCGCCCTCCCTTCACCTAAATCTCACGACAACCGACTTCAACTTCATCCCCCTTCAGCTCACCTTCTCTCTCCCCCACCAAGCCTCATCCGCGCTCGGCGACCCCGAGCTCCTCCCTCCGTTCCCGAGAAACCTTCGAGCGCCCAGGAGTTCGCCGCTCCCGGACCGTTCCGGACGTTTGTGCTGTGGCTTGCGCCCTTGGGACTCCGGGCCGCCCTTCCAAAGTCCCAACACCATCCAGCTTGACGAACCAAAACCCAAGCCCCGGGGGGGAGAGGGCCAGAGTAATACCATGGTCGCCTTCCTGCCTGTGCTGTCCGCCCTCTTCGGCTGGGTCTACACACTCGCCTGGAGCCTCTCCTTTTACCCCCAGCCGCTGCTCAACTGGCAGCGCCGGTCCACGTCCGGCACCACGGCCGACTTTCCCACCATCAACGTCGTCGGTACGCTTTTCCCCCCCATCTCCTCTGCGCCGCCTCATCGATCGCCATCTATCTATCGCCCAACATGTGAAAAGACATTGCAAATCAACAGTTTACGGACGTGTCGCGCTTACAATGTTGCTCTCCCGTTGAACCAGGGTTCGCCGCCTACTTCGTCTCCAACCTCGCCTTCTACTACTCCCCCGTCGTCCGCAGCCAGTACGCCGCCCGCCACAACGGCTTGACCCCGACCGTCGCCTTCAACGACATCACCTTTGCGCTGCACGCCCTCGTCCTCAGCCTCATCACCACGTCGCAGTACCTCCTCCGCCCCCTCTGGGGCTTCGAGCCCAGCCCCGGCACCCGCCCCAGCCGCTTCGTCACCGGCATCATCGCCGGCTCCGCCCTCGGCGTCCTCATCACGTGCCTCATCGTCGCGACGACAACGACGACGCCCTCTTCCTCCGTGGACCCGGCCACCGACTGGTGCGAGCTCGACATCGTCTACGCCGTCGGCTACGTCAAGCTCCTCGTCACGCTCGTCAAGTACTCGCCCCAGATCCTCGCAAACTTCCGCAACAAGAGCACCCGCGGCTGGAGCATCTGGCAGATCCTGCTCGACTTGATCGGCGGCCTCTTGAGCTTGGCGCAGCTCGGCATCGACAGCTACCTGCAGCACGACTGGAGCGGCGTGACGGGCAACCCTGTCAAGCTGGCGCTGGGCAACTGCAGCTTGGTCTTTGACACCATCTTCATTGTCCAGCACTACCTTCTCTACCGCGGCAAGGAGGACAGCGACGAGGAACAGAGGCTTCTGCCCGAAGAGGATAGAAGGCATCGCGATTAGATGTAGAGATTTTTGTTTTTTTTTTTTCGTAGCATTTTCCCCCATCTTTGATTACAAGCTAGACTGTGTCCTACCCAGCTTCTACGAGTTCTCACAAGCTGAGCGGCAGCTGAAGATTTACTCCACACCATCTCTGCAGTAGAAATCTACTAAGCCATGTCATGAACAACATTTGTTGTCTCTATTATCAGCAGCTACGGAAACTTGGGGGGGTATCCGTTCTATCATACACTTCTCAAAAGCGCTATTCTATATTACAAAGTTGATCACCTTTCCCCCGTCCACGGGGATCGTCCTCCTAGCCAGCCGCACATTGTACTTACCCTCGCCAAACCGGCTCTTCCCCTCCTCCGTCGCCAGGATCGCATCCACCATCCAGTCGCGCAGCGCGTCGCCCTGCAAGTCGCTCGGCGGGCGCGGGATCGTCACCGTAGCCCGCAGCTTGCCGTTGATCTGCACGGCGCACTTGATGTTTTCCGCCTGGAGCATCGGCAGGCTGCCGTCCTGCACGGGGAAGCTGGCCGACGTGAAGAGGGAGCCGCCGCGGGACGGGTGGAGGAGGCTCCAGCATTCCTCTGCGAACGCGGGCGTGATGGGCGCCATGAGGCGGATGATGACGTCGGCCGTCTGCCTCCTGATGCCCTGGTCTGCCTGCTTCTGCTGGACGAGCTCGTTGGTGAGCGTCATGAGGTCCGACACGACGACGTTGAGCGGGTAGATCTTTTCGTAGCCCCGCGTGACGGACTCGATCTTGTTCTGCGTCTCGCGCCAGAGCGCCATCTCGGATTCCCACTTGGCCAGCTTCGCCTTGTCGTCCGGCGACGGCTTTTGCGTTGCAAAGTATTCCTTGGCCGGCACCGACTCCTCTGGCGACTTGGCCAGCGCGGCCACTTGGTCGTGGAGCTTCTGCAGCCAGCGCGTCACGCCGGCAATCTTGTGCTCGTCCCAGTTGAGGACATCTGCCACGGGTGCCTGGAAGAGCATGTGCGCCCGTGTGGGATCGACGCCGTACTTGGACGTGAACTCGGTCGGGTCGACGCCGTTGTGTTTCGACTTTGACATTTTCTCAAACGCCACCGTCGCAGGGGCTCCTGTGGCCACGACTACGGGCTTCAAGGGGTCTGACAGGTCCACCTCGTGCGGCTTGAGGAACTTGCCCGTCTCGGGATCGATGTAAGTCTTGCCATGGACCATGCCTTGGGTGATTAGGCGCTTGAATGGCTCCGCAGATAGAGCGTCCTCCTCCGAGTACTGGGGAAGGAGAGGCGTGGTGGCCAGGAACTTGTAGATGAAGCGGGCGTACAGCAGGTGAAGGATGGCATGCTCCACGCCCCCAATGTAAATGTCCACGGGCAGAGACTTGGCCGCTTCGGCAGACAAGAGCTGATCCGGGTTGTGAGGGTCGGCGAACCGGGCGTAGTACCAGCTCGAGTCGACAAAGGTGTCCATGGTATCGGTGTCTCTGCGAGCGGGGCCATGGCACTTGGGACACTCGGTCTCGACAAACTCGGGGGACGACTCCAGCGCATTGCCCGCCTTGCCCTGAGCCCAGTGGTTGTCCACCTTGGGCAGCACAACGGGCAGTTGCTCGTCTGGCACAGGGACAGCACCGCAGGAATCGCAGTGTATGATGGGTATGGGGGTGCCCCAGTACCGCTGGCGGCTGATGAGCCAGTCTCTTAGCCGCCACTTGGTAACAGGCTTGGCGAGATTCGCCTCTTCAAGCATGCGGACCATCATATGACCCGCTTCCTTGGAGTGCTTGCCCTTGTAGATGCCGCTGTGCTCCGTCATGATGCCGTGCTCTACGTATGGCTCGTTCTCTAACACCGTAGTCGACTCGTCCTCGGACGCGCTCAGCACCATCCGAACAGGCGCATCAACATTGTGCTCTCGCCAAAAGGCATGATCTCGCGTGTCGTGGCCGGGCACACCCATGACGGCTCCTTCGCCGTAGTCGCCCAACACATACGGTGCCACATAGATGGGCAGCGATGCTTTGGTAGCATCCGGAGTGTGCTCGTGGAAAGCCAGAGGGTTTATGCCGCGGATGTAGGGCAGCATGTATCCAACCTTGGAGTCTTGAGGGAGGCCAGGGAGGGTGTCGAGGAATGCCTGCAGCTCCGAATCGCGTTGTGCCAGCTGAGCCACCACGGGATGGTCGGCAGCGAGGGCGAGATACTGTACGCCGAACAAGGTGTCGGGCCGTGTCGTAAACACTTCGAGGGCAGCTTCAACTTCGTGGCCAAAAGTGATGAGCGGGAACTTGATCAGAGCGCCCGTCGACTTTCCCAGCCAGTTTTTCTGCTGTGAGATGACATGCTCGGGCCAAGCGCCATCCTTGGCCAGGTCATCTAGCCCCTTGAGGAGATCCTCGCTGTACTCTGAAATGCGAAAGAACCATTGCTTCAATTTTCGTTTCTCAACCTTGGCGCCCGATCGCCATGAGAATCCGTGGGCATCCACCTGTTCGTTAGCCAGCACTGTCTTGTCCACCGGATCGTAGTTGACCTCGGCCTCTGCTTGATATGCAAGGCCGCGTTCGTGGAGCATCAAAAACAGCTTCTGTGTGTGCTTGTAGAACTCTGGGTCGCACGTCGTCAATTCCTAAGGATGGTCATCTCTTTTTAGCCCGGTTCGAGCTTCAACAGCTATATGAACAAAATTGAGCTTACCCGCGACCAGTCCCAGCTGCCATTCATCAAGCCAAGTTGACTCTTCATCTTGGTGATGTTGCTCTTTGTCCAGCCCTCGGGTGGCACGCCTCTCTCAAGGGCGGCATTCTCCGCCGGCAGGCCAAAGGCATCCCAGCCCATTGGCAGCATCACCTTGTTGCCCTTGAGAGTGTGGTACCGAGCAACGACATCGGCAATGGTGTAGACTCGCAGGTGGCCAAGGTGGAGGGTGCCGCTCGGGTAGGGAAACATGGGCAAGATGTAGCTGTGCTTCTGGCCATCTGCTGCTGTGGCAAGACGCTCGCCACTCGCAGGGTTCTGCTGCTTCTGGCTCTGGTTCTGTTCCCAGACCTGACGCCATTTCTTGTCCAGACCAACGAGGTCCACCGCGTACCATCTGCGGGCCAGATATCGCGGGTCGTGTCTCGTGAGGGCGGACGGCCGGTTTGTCGCCCCATTTGCGCCAGCTGCTATAGATCGGCGGCACGCGGCCACGCCGGCTCTTGCGAGGCCCGTACGGCTTCCTCGAAGCATGTGCATCATGGTGCAGTCATATTGCGGTGCTGAACAGCTCTGTGAACGGACTGTGTAATTGAGCAGAGGCAATGGTACGAGAGACAAGAGAGAGAGAGAGAGAGAGAGAGAGTGTGTGTGTGTGTCAATGGATGGTTCGATACTGATGGAGAGATCGCCGGACTTTTTTATTTTTCCCCACCGCTGCCGTTTGCTATCGGAGCTTCCCCCCCCCCAGTGCTGTACCAGTGCTGTGGGAAAGCCGGTTACAGCGGTCTCCGGTGCTGAGACACAGCAGCCGGACCCCTGCAGGCCAGCGGGTGTCGACCCGTGCGTCATAGTTGAGCGTTGCCCAGCGCGATAGCGATAACGAACCCTGAGGCGCCAGCGACAACGGACTTGACCAGACGTGACTGGGCAACCCCGCCATCGAGCCGCCTCTCAGTGCCGACAGCTGCCCCGCCAGCTTGCGACAGCGGCATCGCAAAACTTTCTGCTCCTGTTCATACTGTATTATTGTCACGCCGAATCGTCTCGCCAGCGAGTCAACCGACGCCAATCTCTGGGCTTCTGATACCTTTGCTTGCCATCATCTCAGAGCCTTGCAGGGCATCGAATTGCATTTCAATTGGCTGAATCAGCGACACTTCGCAGCTCTATCGGGGACTGCAAACGGGAATCGGCTGCTGCGATCCGACCGGCAAACAGACGTTAAGAAGAAGACTCTCACCAGGACCTCCCCATCGAGCCGTCATCGAACGTAGCATCGGTTAGAAATTCGGTCACGCGCTCGACAAGGACGACGACCATCGATCCAACTCCTCAATTCTCGAATCCCGAAGCTTTGTTGTTGTATAACCGTGTTCATATTCGCTCTCGAACCGACCTCAGGAGTTCCTCAGCAAAACGACATCGATCCAGGCCGACCACAACATCGCAAAGATGGACAGAATCACCGACAAGATTGCGGCGCTGCCGGCGGACGCAGAGTACTTTTCTCTAGAGTTCTTCCCTCCCAAGACGCAGATGGGCTTCTCCAACCTGCGTGTCCGTCTGCAGCGAATGGAGAGGGCTCTGCGGCCTCTGTTCGTCAACGTCACCTGGGGAGCCGGCGGCTCAACAGCGCAAAAGTCACTCGAGCTTGCCGAGCTGTGCCAGCGCGAGCTTGGCCTCACGACCTGCCTGCACCTGACATGCACCAACATGAGCCAGGCACTGATTGACCAGGCGCTGGACGACGCGAGAGCGCTGGGCATCCGCAACATTCTGGCCCTGAGGGGAGACCCGCCTCGCGCCGAGTACCGAGACGCCGACGAGCCGACTGAAGCCTCGGAGGAGTTTACATGGGCCATCGACCTCGTCAAGTATATCCGCAAGAAGTACGGCAGCTACTTTTGCATTGGAGTCGCCGCGTATCCCGAGGGCCACGGCGACGGCAGCCACCCCGAGGGCCAGAGCTTCGAACACGACCTGCCGTACCTTGTCGACAAAGTTCAGGCTGGAGCGGACTTTATCATGACGCAGCTCTTCTTCGATATCGAGGCCTACGAAAAGTTCGAAACGACACTGAGGAACCACCCTAGCGGCGCCTTCAAGACGATACCCATCCTGCCCGGCCTGATGCCGATCCAGAGCTATGCGATGATCAAGAGGACGACGAAGCTGAGCCATGCAAAGATGCCGGACGCCATCATGGACCGCCTCAACGCCGTCAAGGGGGACGATGAGAAGGTCAAGATGGTCGGAGTGGATATCCTCAGCGAGTTGGTGGAGCAGATTCGAGAGATCAAGAGCAGGACTCCCGGCCCCAAGGGCTTTCATTTCTACACGCTCAATCTGGAGAAATCCGTCTCCTTTATCCTCGAGAGGACCAAGCTGATCCCTGACATTCCCGACGAGGAGGAAGCCATCGCCGATGAATCCCCGGCGGTGGCGGCAGTGCAAAGGATGATACCAAAGATCAGCGTCAATGGCAACGTCCCCCCTCGCGCGCCTAGCCACACGCGTACGGCCAGGAGACAGTCTTCTGTCGGCTCCGACCCCCACAACCGAGTCATTGTCGGCAGAGCGGCCACGCACCCCGAATGGGAAGCCTCAAGCACAGAGGCGGGCATTCCCGCCGGAAGCGTCAACACTCGTGCCAACACACTGGCCATTTCCGAGGGCGAGGGCGCTCTTGGACGTGAGGCAACATGGGACGACTTCCCCAACGGCCGCTTTGGCGATGCCCGCTCGCCTGCGTACGGAGAGATTGACGGCTACGGCGTCAGTCTCCACATGTCCGTCACACAGGCCGTCCGTCTTTGGGGCTATCCCAAGGTGGCCAGCGACATCAACGACATCTTTGTGCGACACATTCGAGGCGAGATATCCGCCATCCCGTGGAGCGAAGAGGACCTGCTGCCCGAGTCCTCCATCATCAAGGACAAGCTTGAGGCTTTGAACAGAAAGGGCTGGTGGACCGTTGCCTCTCAGCCCGCCGTCAACGGCTTGCCCTCGTCAGACCCCACGTTCGGCTGGGGACCGGCTTCAGGATTCGTCTTCCAAAAGTCCTTTGTCGAGTTCTTCCTCCCGTCGGCGGACTGGAAGATTCTCTACGACAAGCTCACCTCTGCCGAGGTCGAGGAGGTGGTGTGCTTCTACGCCACCAACGCAAAGGGCGACTTCGTCTCCTCGGACTACACCGGCGGCTCGGCTCGAGCCGGTGGCAGCGAGAGCACAAACGCCGTGACGTGGGGAGTCTTCCCGGGCAAGGAGATTGTCACGCCGACCATTATCGAGGAGGTCAGTTTCCGCGCCTGGAGCGAGGAGGCGTTTGGCATCTGGGCCGAGTGGGCCAAGGTGTACGGACGGGGCTCGGACAGCCAGAAGCTGTTGGATGGAATCCGGGAGGACTACTGGCTCGTGAACATTATCCACCATGACTATGTGGATACGGATGCTCTGTGGAGGTTGTTGATCGAGTAAGGTGCAGATGAAGTTTGTTGGGGATGCTTTGAAGGAAGGTAAGGAGTAAGGCGTTGGCGGTTGCAAGAAGGGACGAATACCACGAAAAGCATTATACGGTGTTAAATCAGAGATGAGGTTGATAGGGGGTTGTAGATCCACTTGTTCATTGGAGGATATAAGGGACGAGATCTACAAAAGCATCATATCATACTCGTTTTGGACACACGGAACAAGAACAGACTAGGAGGAGATAGCCAAGACACGCGTGATTCAACATTACCGGGCATGTCTGCTCTTCAAGCTGGTGATTCTGGGATGGGTTTACAGACACACACAATACGGTTCACTGGGGCCCCTATTCATCCGATTTCATGATATATATTTCCGAACAGTTGGGCCTAGATTACTGCGCGTGAAGATCTGAAATAACCCCGATCCCCTTTCCTACCATTCCTCTCGTCACCCTTTCTTGAGACGTTCCCTCTCAGTAAAGTAAGCGAGCACTGCATGAGGAGAGAAAACTTGTTGTCTCTCAACTCCAAGCCATCTCACTAATTGCTCCTTCAGATACCGAGAGAAGTAAATGAAATGACGAAGCCCTGACCCTGCAATGAAAGCAAATGTAGGTACTTATAAAAGGGGCCAGATGTGTTGTTGAGAAAAGAGATACCAGTCATGAAGAAAGAAATAGGCAAAGGCGCAAGGGGGAATATAGGCCATGTGAATAAAGTCAATAAGGGGCAAGTCTTGGGTGGAATAGATAAACTTGAAATGAGAGATAAGGGAAAAAGAAAAGAAAAATAAAGAGTCAACAAGAGCAATGTTTCCATTTTCCTCCTCCAACGCCGTGCATGCGTGATAGATGGCCGATACCTGCCTGTCCTTGAATATCCACCAGATCCATGGTGAACATGGTTCACCTTATCAGTACTTTCATTTTTTTTTTTTTTTTTTCGTTTTCAACATGTCTTCTGTAGACGTCGTCGGACCATAAGGGGAATGCTCCCGACAAGTGAATCCGAGCAGTGCTCTTGGTAAGAGCAGAGCGTGGACGTAGGGAAATCTTCTTCCAAGACCACCCCCCCCCCTAAATCTCACCATCACCCAGATCGTCATAGACCGACCCGGAAAAGGGCTGCGAGCCAGAACCATAGTGAGAAATGGAATGGTAGCTAGCCACCGCCGGGGGTCCGGTATTCACGCCAATGATGGGCCTGGTGCCAAAGCGGTCGTAGGATGGCGGCTCGGGCGACGCGTCTCGCGGGGCGAAGGAGGCGCTGGTCGTGGTAGTAGTAGGCTGGCTGGCGGCGGCGGAAGAGGAAGAAGCCTCCATCTCGGGCTGAGAGTCGCTATTGTCGAGCAGCGCGGAGACTTCAGCGATCGTAGCGTTGGCCCTGGCGGCGGCTCGGCGAGAGGGAGTCCCGGTCCTCTGGCCCGGGAAGGCTCCAGCTCCCGTCCTGGGCTTCTTGGTCGGCGTGTCCTCGTGCTCGCTCCAGTTGTGGCCGTCGAGGACGTCGTCGTCGTCCTCCTCGTCCGACTCGGAGCGCTTGATCATGTCCGTCTTGCGGGCGCGCTTGCGGCCGGTGCCGGTGCCGCTGCGGCTGCCAGTGGAGCGGAAGGCGGTTGGCTTGGACGGGGTGGACATGACGCTGCTGCTGCCGCGGGCTGTGCCGAGGCTGAGGCAGTTGGCGACGTCGCCGCCCTCGCTCTCGACCTTGCGGAGCGTCTCGGCGTCTTTCTTGATGCCACGGAACTGGAATCCTATGCCGTCCGGCGTGGACTCTCCAAAGTATTTGGCAATATCTGTTGAGACATGGGTTAGCTCCATTCTCGGACGACCGCATGGTTTACGAGGTCTAAGGGGAACGGCAGCTGCTTGATGGGCATAGCGATGAGGAAGGGGAGGATGGGAGTTGAGGAAAGATCAAGGGGTAAAAGGCCCAATGTTCAAGGCATACTGTTCTTTTCCACAGCTTCTTGGGTGACTGGGAGGTCTCCATCCGGAATCATGTCCTTCATATCGAAGCCCTCTTTGCGACCCTCGCGAACGATGACGGCCTGCGCCCTCAGGCGACGGAATCGGTGGTTCAGAGCGTGCTCACTCATGTCGGATCCATAGCAGGCGGCAATTTCTGGGACGAAGAGTCAACCTTCGCCCCAATAAAATGACATGAGATGAGAAGGGCTTGAAGAGAGAGAGAGAGAGAGACCACGCGAGGAGGCTTCCCAGCAGATGGCAGAAATGCAACCATGAGATGGAGGCGGGTGAGTGAACATAAGGAGATGATCAAGAATGCCACGATAAAGAAACTAAAGTGAGAAACATTGCGTACCTTTGTAGTTCCATTTGACCTCGGGATGAGCAGCAACGATGGCGCGAACCATACGGGCTTGAGCCTCGTAGGTCTTGTAGTTTGCCTTGGTGCTTGCTGCAGGCATGGTGGTGGTGTTTCTTTGTTCTGACGAGGCCAAAGGTCAGTATCAGCAGCCAGGAGAGGCGATGTGTAATCAAGTCGACGGACTGCAAGTTGATGGAAAAGGATCGAGGTGATATTCGTTGACTGAATATCTCGTGAAGCGGACGAGGCTGCCCAAAGGAAATAATTCCAATGTTGAGAATGGACAGAAGCAGAGAAGGTAAAGGCAAAGGTCGAGTGCGCGGATATCTGCAAAGCTGAGAAACCTTTGCGCGGGCGGGTGTGTGAAAAGAAAAAGAAGAGTTTTGAGAAGAGGCAAGGCGGAAGAGCTGTTTAATCATGCAGAGCAGTCACCTGACTTGCGCCGGACTCTGAAAAGAGGGTGACGAGAGGGCAATGGGCGAGGTGACTTGCAGGTGAACCTGGTCGGGGGGGAGGGGATGTAGGAAGAGTGCTGCCAGCTGGCATGGACTGTCAAGCCAGAGGTGAGCTGATGAGGGCGCCGGCAGTGTGTGGGAAACTCAGCAGGACTGATGAGGCGCCAAGGGGAGTACGGCGAAGATGACGAAGAAGAAGAATGACGGGGTATAAGAGATCAACAGGTTAAGAGCTTGGCGAGGAGATGGAGGCGTAGATAACCTGAGACGTGATATCGAAGAGAGGCAGCGTATATGAGACGTTGCTCGAAAAGACGTACTGCTGTAGGTTTCTCAACACCCTCCAGTTGCTACAGCCTCTGACAATGATGGTCCGGTCTGTCCGGATGGGCCTCGGGCTATATGGTAGTATCGTGATAAGGACTGAATGGTTCCTGTATATGGCAGTCAGCGTCTGTACGCTCATGTAAAGGTAGCTGAGGAGGCGCCAGAGTAGGTAGAGGCACTACAATATAGACTCAACAAGTCAACTCGTGACCTTACACTTACTGGTACGCAAATAAGCAGAGGATCTCGTAAATGATTCTCTGAAAGCTCTCAGTAGATTGATGATGGCTTGTGCTGAAGAGGCCACTCGTGATGTATCTGTATGTAAGAGAGCAATCGACCTCTGGTGATCCTGACAGGCATCAGTCAGCATTATCCGCGTCAATGTGAGAGATACACAGCCCAAAGTAATGCTATACGAGAGGGATTATACCTAAGGTATGCAGCACCTACTTCTCCTTATACGATAGAGAAATGCCAGTGAAGCAGCGGGAAACAAGTGAATGGCGGCCGTTTGGGGTGTATCTTGACGATTCCCGCCCTTGTCTCTCTCACCGCGTTTGATTGAGCCCGTCCTCAGCAGCCCCAATTGCGAATCAGAAGAAACCAGACAAAACGTGTATAATTATGATCCTTGTACAATCATAAAGCCATCAACTCTTGCAGCTTCATAAAGCCAAGGTACCTCAATGGGCGCGCTTCGTATGTAAGGTATGTATACTGAATGTACCCTGGCCGTTGAATGAATGCGCCAGGTTTTCCCTTGCCAGAGGCGATGAGAAAGTCGGGGGGCTGGGAGTCTTCTCTTACATGTGGTGCAGAGCGCATAAGGCGCGACTTTGGGGCCGCCATCGCATTGACGGCTCTCAATCGTAGAGTCGCGATTGGGCGGCAAAAACAAGGCCGATTCAAATGATCTACTACCCTTGCCTTGATTCCCGTGATAGTCGGCATCAATGTGCCCATTGTGCGCATTGTGGCTCTCAACTCGAGTCCCTCCATCATGGTACCGCCTTATCATTTCTTAACGCAAATCAAGTAGCAATACCTACACCGCAGCGCTCACATACCTTACCAACGACCAGCGACTCTACATACAATACACCCAAACCCCCAAATCTCCAGTTGTTCAAAGCCAAGTCTATGCAGGAACAGGGCAAAGCAAGCAAAGTCATCAAACGACCCGTCTATCAGCGTGTATCAACCATGAAAGTCATTAACATTAGTCTAGTGTACCCAAGTTCGACTGCATCCAAAGCATCCCATCATCCATGCCAACCGGGGCCTTTATTTCCTCTCGTAGTCGCTAAACGGAGCTGACCGGCGCGTAGGCGTCATGCTCCGGCTCTGCGGCTGCGCTCCGGTTTCGTGGGCTGAAACGTCTTGCAGCGGATGTTCCTTGACGGTGTTTTCGCCCGAGCCAAACATCAGGTACTGAATCCCGAGGAAGCAGTCGCACACAGCCTGGAAGATGCCGCAGATCTTGAATGCCAGCGGGATCTCGCTCGTGGCCGTGAAGAACCAAAACAGCTTCATGGCGTCGCCTCCAAGCCAGCTTGCGAGGACGGACACCCGGAAGCCCTTGCAGGACCGGGACTGCAGATTGGCGAGAATCTGCGGGATCGGGAGCGTGGCTTCGACGCCTAGGCCAATGTATCCGACCAGCACGGAATATGTGGGATAGAAGCCAGGCGTTATGCTGGACATGACAATCTCGCCAGCGAGCAGGCCCAGGAAGAGGTAGAGGATGAATTGCCAGTACCTGATCGCGGCATTAGTTTTCCAACAACTGTTAGAGCTAGACCTTCCCATGGCGAGACTCACGGCTTGGGAGACCTCCACTGCCAGAAGTTGTACGGCCTTTGGGCGAAGAGACCTTCTGGAGCGGCAAACGGCAGTCCGGCCTCTCCCCCCTTGTTCGACGGAGACGGTCGGTGATCGAGAGCAATCTTGAGAAGGGCGATTTGCATCCCCACCATGATGAGGGATTGTAACAACAAGCTCGGATCGAATCGTGCGCCGGGCCAGTAGAAGATCCTAATTGTCCACTTCTGCGTCAGCCGTGTCCCGGATCTGCCGGCCAGCAGAGTCCATGGCCATCTGAAGCAAAAGCAAGCAAGAAGGCAAAAAATACCTGAAGAGAGATGCGATGAGCATGATCAAGGGTATGTCGAGAGAGAAGCCCGCGCTCGTCTTCTTGCGGTGCATCGAGACCGCCTGGTCGCCATAGGAGAGGATGGGCGAGAGTATGATGAAGATTGGCGTGAGGTAGCCCACGCAAGTCGCAAGGAAGCTCATTGCAGCGGATTCAGAGTCGTCGACTGCGATTGAACAGGATTTCGATAGGTTTTGTTTACGTCGTTGTGATCTCGGAGTAGAGCGGACTGGATATCCAAGAAGTAGGAGACGAGACGGCAAAAGCAGCAGCACAGGAGCAAGACGGATATAAAGGAATGATAGCCTGCGCTTCCTTTTGCGGCGGCGGAAGAGGAGAGGAAAGAGAATTAAAAATTGCCAAACATTAAAGATGCAGACATGCAGTTATTCATGTGCAAAGACGAAGCCGAGAGAGAGGCGGCTGAGGAGAATGAAAGCGGAAGCGGTAAAAGAACGAGAGCCAAAGTTTAAAATTGGTTGGAGATGGACTCGATGGATTCGGGGCGTCGTTCCAGGGGAACAGGGCCACAGATGACTGCATCGGATCGGCGCTAAGGAGGTACTTTGGATGTATGCTCGATATGGGTAGAGTGACCAGGTACTGCTTTATCGGCTTTGATTACCTAGCAGAGCCCTTGGGACTGATGTTCTGGGCTTCGACGCTGATTCGCCAGCCTTTTGCACAAGCTTTCTCTAGTAGATGTACTATCCCCGTAGCAGCAACACCGCTTCGATACATCCAGCCTTACAAGCACATATAGTAGTACCTCAAACCCTCTTATCCGCCGTTGTAGATACCTCCTTACCTCACTTACCTTAGTGACATCGCGGGTCAATGTAGGTACGCAAGGTACAACTCGGGACTTCTAATCTTCCCCTTCCGCTCCCCTCGATGCAATGTCTCAAGTCACGAGACACCGCCTTCCGTACTTGACTCTTGTCTTCATGTCTACGTCTACTGCACTTCGAGATGCCTCTCTCTTCCATTCACCTGCTTGCTCCCTTTCCCACAGAGCCAGAATCGCCCGACCAACTGCCAACGACCTGTGAATGATGTTCTTAACAAACCAGCCTCGTTCGATGTCGGTTCCGCGAGACGGATGACTCTCGAGCATGAATCCATCTTGCTACGTCTTGAGAGCAGACGATTGAGGGTTGAGCGAGCCATATCTGCCTTTCGCAGCACGACGTGCTGTCCTGGCTTTTGATGACTCGAAGTAGTATACTCACCCGCCCAGAACCAGCGCATCTCCATCCAACCAGCTCACTAATTCGCTATGTAGATATTCCCTAGCTGGAGACGCCAGAAGCGCCGGCGGTCAGTCATCACATGGCAAGCCTCCGGATCCTTGCTACCGTTCTCAATTGCGTTCAGCCGACCGTCTTCCACTACTCGAGACAAGGCAACAAGTCTGATGTAGCTGCCGAAGGAGAGTCATCCCGTCTCGTTATGTTATTGAACTTCCTCCCAATAGCCTGACAGCATGTCTGGAAATCGGCGATAAGTCATTCGTTTTCTGGCTTCTTCCGTCGAAGCTGGTACAGTTGGACAGTCACAGGATCGGTATCCGCAGCTGGGTATTGCTGCCCTCGAGCCCTCGAACGTCAACCTTCTCTTCTACGACCCCTGGGAGCCCAATAGTCACCCAGCATCTCGGTTTACAAATGCAACCCGGGCTTCATTGGATGAGCGGCTGTTATCCTGGCATCATGCTGCAAGTGGCCTCATCAACACTCATCCATATACCGCCAGCCATCGCCTCCCAAATAAACCTCTCAAATATCGAATGCCACTTGAGGCAGCCTGTATGACGTGGCTCGGTCCATCTCTCTACACCACGGCAGTACGGCCCCCATGTTGATTTTCGAAGGCCATTGAAGGGAGCATGCCACAAGAGGGTTGACGCGTCAGGCATGAGGATTATCACACGAATGCCCCTGAGTTTCTTGGCCTTCAGGTGGTGGTGGTCTGGTCTATGGAAAGAGGCGGCACTGAAAGGCCAGCGCAGAAGCATTAACCTTGCAACAATCAGATTGGAATGGCAGCGGCAGGATGATTCATCAGCCTTGAGAGACTGGTCGACACTGTTGTTCCCTTTACGTCAAAGGGGCGGAAGACTATCGGCTGAGAATGGCATAAGACTGAAGGCACCACAAGGCAAACGGGCATTTGGAAGCCAGTGCACACTCCTTAACTCTGGCGCTTGCCTTTCCTGCTAACTCAGCCTCGTCGCTATCAATTCGCAGGCAAAAGGAGACGATGGCAGCCCTGGTGAGACAGACCGCGAGGGCGAACGAGCTGAACATTGACCAGTCTGTTGAGACTGCCATTCCTTGACTCATCCTACTAATTTCAAGGCCAGAGGCGAGATTCAATGATCGTTTCCCAGGCTGTGGGCGTGATGATGAAATCAAAATGCCCATAAGAGCGTCGAAATTCGCCATACGTTTCCGGCTGATAACAAGCAGAGGCAGAGTTTCCCTCAGCGGAGTACGGGCGTCTCTACAGCAAGTCCCTGGACATCTCACTCAGACTCGGCTTTTCTCATTGCTCTCAGCGCACTCCAGTGTATTTGGCGCATATCCGACTTCGACGGATTGGGTCTCAACTGCGAAGCCCGGGCGTCATATGATGATACTTTGGCGGATTTCTGCATCCTGGTGGCGTGCTGAACAGAGGATATCCAGACCCCGGAGTACATTTACAAAGCCGCATCCTCGTCGTCATTGTCACAATACCACTCAGCTCTCTGCAAGAGGCTTCGCTAAGGAGCCGCTGATCAAATGGCGGACGATCTGTCGGTATGCATAAAATGCTCATGCCGGCTTCTGGTGTGAGCCGGCACTCGCTCAATGCACGAAATCTCTCCATATTGGTGCGACAACATCAGCTGGTCACAACACCCATCGAGTAGACGTCCTTCACGCTAGGATGAACGTTTTCCTCCCCCCCATCGAGGCCAGACACTAAGCAATCCTAGTTTTGAGCCCAGCAAATGAGCATACTGGGGCTCATTATGATCTGTCACCGGTTGAAGGCCATCCGACGCAGACTTTAGCAACTTGCAAGACATGAATTGGGAAAAGCCTCGACTTTCAAGGAATCGAAGAACTGTCGGATTTTCCGCCATTCAGAAGCCCAGGGCGCCTTGACAGGGATTCGAATCGCCACCACTCTAAACTTGGGTCTCGCCAGATCATGGGGCGGCTGGGACGTTCCGCGTTTTGTTCAGTAGTGCCACACCACGGCCTACCAACAATGAAGCATACCCCCGTTGTTGTTCACAAGGTGCCACACCTGGGGTCGAGTGGCTCAACCAATGGAGCCTGAAGGATTGCGCCGACATATGCGAGGAGCAACCCAGCCTGAACAAAAGATCCAGGCAGTTGAAGAAGCCCAATCACGAGGTGGTGGCAACGATACTTCAAGGAAGGGCTGAAGTCGAGCTGCGTCAATGACGTTGCACTGGTGTGTGCCGCAGCATGATATGCCCATGTTTTCACGCGACCAGCAGCCCTTCAATATCGGCACTGGGCTGTTTGTCTGTGGACCTGGACTTCAGCTACCTATCTGCCTTGGATGCTGTTTTGCCGAGGTCCGTCGCATAGAGCTGTGGAGGCTGTCGTCTACGTACAGCTACAGCACTTCGGATGCGGCCAACAGGCTTGATTCCAACACCGGACATGCGCGCCGACGCTTGATCTTTCACCATCTAGCACTGTCTGTTATGTCTTCCTCGCACGGCTGGACTCTCTCATCGTCGCTGACGGGGACGTCCGAAGGCCTCAAACATCTCCCGGCTCCCTGCCACCGGCGCAATGGTGTGCCACTCGCCGTCGAATGACTGCTCCTGGTCGTGCGCAGGGACTTGGTAGGTAGGGAGAGGAAGAACAGAACAGTACTATGGCAATCACCATCGCTATACCAAGTGTAGGCCCGTCCCTTCGGCTCGGGCCTGAAGGCATTTCTTTCGATTTCACATCAGGCAAGGACAGAACGTGGACAGACCCAAAGTCTAATGAATGATGTATTCTCCTAACGCTCTGGATATTTGCAAGCATTTTGATCCTGGCCGTTTCTATATACTGCTGGTGTTTTCCCCCTTCATGCCCACGCTCACTCGTAGTAGATTGAGCCCTCGGACTCCGAACTGTACTACCGTCGAGCTGCGGCGATCTTGATGCCCATCTGCCTCGCGTGCTGCGCCATAAGGGCGTCGGCAATAGTCAGAGCGGCCATGGCCTCGACGATGGGAACCGCGCGAGGTACAACATTAGGGTCGTGACGGCCCTTGGCGGCCAGGACGCCCTCGCCCGAAGCGTCGTAGCGAGCAGTCGTCTGGTCCTGGGAGATTGTGGCGGGGGGCTTGAACGCAATGCGGAAGAAGATGGGCATGCCGTTGGAGATGCCGCCCTGGATGCCGCCGGAGTGGTTCGTCTTGGTCTGCAGGCGGGAGGGAGGAATGCCAGCGCCAGCGCTCGGCGTCGCCTCGTCGGCGGCGGCGGCAGACACAAAGGGGTCGTTGTGGCGGGATCCGCGCATCTCAGCGCCGCGGAAGCCAGAGCCAATCTCAAAGCCCTTGGTAGCAGGGATAGACATCATGGCGTGGGCGAGGAGAGCCTCAAGCTTATCAAAGCAGGGCTCGCCGAGGCCGGAGGGGCAGCCGCGAATAATACAGGTCACGGTACCACCAATGGAGTCGTGTTGATCGCGGAGCTCGGCAATCTTGTCCTCCATACGCTTCGCAACGGCAGCATCAGGGCAGCGCACGGGAAGGAATTCGTCTACCTTTTCCCGAGTCAAAGAGTCAACAAGCTCGAGGAACTTGGGGTGGCTACTGAGGGAATCGACATCGTCGCCATCAGTTACAGGCCGGTCCTCAAAGAGCTTGATGTTGCCAACCGAGGAGACAAAGGCAACAATCTCGATGCCATAGGCCTCGCGCAGCCACTTTTCGGCAACAGCGCCGGCGGCGACGCGGGCAATGGTCTCGCGGGCGCTGCTCCGGCCGCCGCCGGAGGAGGCCTTGATGCCATACTTTTCAAGGTAAGTCCAGTCGGCGTGGGAGGGGCGCGGGTAGAGGTCGATGGTCTTGGAGCCGTAGTCGTGAGGACGCTGGTCCTCGTTGGGCACGGTCAGGAGTATGGGTGTGCCCAATCTGTGCAAGATCCCCTAAGGTATTAGCAGCCTGTGCAAACATCATGACTTTCCTGGCAAAGAGGGGGGGGGGGGGGGGGGTTGTCACACGTGCGCCCAAACTCGCATCCAGATCCTATCGTCACGCGGTCCTTCTCGTCGCGCGGGGTGGTGATGGCCGACTGGCCCGGGCGCCGGCGGTTGAGCTGCGGCTGGATGTCGGACTCGTCGAGGGCCAGGCCCGGCGGGCAGTTCTCGATGATGCAGGAGACGGTCCTGCCGTGAGACTCGCCGGCGCTGTGTGTGCGAGAGAGAGACGATGGAGGTCAGTTCTTTGCGTTCCTCGCAGTTTTGGTGGAGGGGGAGCACACTCACGTCGTCACGCGAAAGTAGTGGCCAAACGTCGACATGGTGTTTCTCTCACTCTCTCTCTGTAACTCTCTATCACACTCTGTCTTTTCTGTATGCCCACTGGGTGAATTGAATTGGTTTGAGGTAAGAGAAGAGGTCGGAATGGGTCAGAGTCAGAGCGAGACGTCGGAGTCGGAGGACTGTAGCGATGTCGCAAAGATACTTTTCTTTAGTGGTGACTAATCTCCAGTCTTGAACGCCGATAAGGCACATGCAAGTAATACAAGGTGGGGTGAGACTGCAGCCAATCAAGTCAGCAGTACACTCATCATAGTACATAGAAAATCGGCATGCGATCATAGTACTAGGTAGTACCGATCTTCTAGCAGGGTACGGAGTATAACAACGGGCGAAACTCACATTCTAACCCACACACTTCAGCATAAACGCATCACTACAGGGGCTTCGACTTGACAGTTCGCGCAAGAGGTGAGAATTGCCCATCTTCTTCGTTGGTCCATTCTTTGTTCTATCCAGATTCATTCATTGAGAGCATTCGTCTTCATCACCGTACCAGCAGGAGCACAGATGAGCTGGAATAATGCTTCTCGAAGAACGTCAAGAAAATACCTATCAGGCACGCGCTGTAGGTATAGACCAACCCGGCACTTGATGCCTTTTCACCATCTCGCTCAAATCCAAGGGCTATTTGGTGGAAAACTTCTTCTTCTCCATTGGGAGGAGCCACTTGAGGCTGCAGCATCCTTGTTCATAGCAGCCACTCACTCGTTCAATTCATTACCCCTTGAGCGCGTCGTTGCCGGCAGATTCGCCTGGCCTTCATGGTGATGCCATATAGATGACATGTTTCGCCCCAAACTCGCTCCCGTCAATACACATCGATCAGATGCTCACATCCCTCCAGCAGCGTTTGGCGCCACGGCGATCCTGGCAAGAACGAATCGAATCGTCCTGTTCTGTCCTCCCAAGCCGGTGGTGGCTGCGCAGGACATCAGGGATTGCCGTGCTCGCTTCACCTACACAACTTCTTTCTTCCTTTCTTTTTCTCCGGTGTGACACAGCTTTGAACAACTGGTAGATGACGAGGCTTTGCCTTGATGTGCGGAGTATCTTCCCGTCATATGCCTTGTTCCTCGGAGCCATTTAATGTAACGCCCCCCCCCCCCCTCATTTTGAAGTCCATACTCTTAACACCACCACATCACAGGTCCGAGACCTTCGACAGGGCAAAGCTCAGCTTTTTCTTTCAGCCAGGAGGGTGCAGCAGCTGGCACCCCGGTTTGCCCGAGTCCAATCTGTGCATCGTCAAGCAGAAAAACGCAAGGCTTCAAACAAAAGACAAAGATTGTCCCCGCCTTGATCTTCCGTAACCCCCCAGACCAGAGTTGTTGTAGTACACCCTCCCCAGCGCGTACCTACTACTAAGAAGCATGCACCGATCAGATCCTTCGCTCCACCAAGAAAGTGAGGGGGACATGAATCCTTTGAAAGAGGCCTCCTCTCTGTCTCGTCTTGGATTCATCAGGAGGGTAGCCACGTGCACGTAGTATGCCGGCTAGAAGGTTCCCCTGGAGGAATGGAAGGGCTTCTTCCTTGACGGCCACGCATGGAAGCCATGTGTGCCACCCCTGGCCGTTATGGTACTATAGTATTGTGACCGAGGGCTAGGCAGGATTCATGGCAGGATTCCCTAATGCCTCGGCCTTTGCTCGCAACAAGCCAACATCCTGCTTGTGCATAGCGGTTGAATGCAATGCCAGGTCAGCGAGCTGGTCCAGTTCCATGGAAACGTCTCGAGATGGATGAAACAAGTCCGAGGCCGGCTGTCAAACAGCATCGAAACGGATCAACATTCTCCTCGTCCTGAGTGATATTCCACGGGGCAGTTGTGTATTGAAGCCGTCGAGTGGTGCATCTTGTCTCCCCAGGAGCCTTTCGTTGAACGATTTGCACGACCATTTCTTCTCTCTGTCTCCGAGACGGCTGTCGTCGCGAAATAGTCCCCAACTCGGACCTCGTCTTGACCGCAAGCTTCATCTGCAGATATTCGTCAGACCACTTTCCTAAAATCCTCCGAAATACTTGATACAATCCATCTCGAACCAAAGAGCGGATGTCCGTGTATAGGGTAACCGCGCGGGAGAAGAACCCAAGCAAGCACACCAAAAACCAACAACAAAAATTACCGTCGGCTGATATAATAGTTGATCCATCGTTCGACAGTCGACGGATTGAACCTGAATCCAGCCTCCACCCTCCTCTACAGAAGCAAGCAGGGAACATGCTCCCATCAAGGTTCAGTAGGCTAGGTTAGGTCATTCGCCCTTTGCACTTTCAGGAAGAAGCGTTGACATCTCACTCCTGGTTCTTATACAGAAACCACACAAACACGATGTGCTTGCCCCAAGCAACCATGAAATGGCCAGGCAGTTCAACAATAATATGAGAAATGTCGGACCAAATGGCCCGCTCCGAATACCTAGAAAGCCCGACATACGTGATCCAAAAGGCCTGCATACAACAAGGAAGGGTCAAAGAGACTGGCAACGCGACCCAGGGGGGGACAGGCAAAGGAGCATGCCACGGTCAAACTGTTCCAAAGCACACAGCAGTGCTCAGCTACCTACTCACCTGAAACACCACCACGAATCACCAAGGCGAAGAGGCAAAGGCAAAGATAC
Organism: Trichoderma reesei QM6a; assembly: GCF_000167675.1. Lineage (NCBI taxonomy): Eukaryota > Fungi > Ascomycota > Sordariomycetes > Hypocreales > Hypocreaceae > Trichoderma > Trichoderma reesei. The sequence continues at coordinate 61,595 of NW_006711175.1, forward strand.
AGAACCACTCGTTGCTGCTCTCGACAGCAGTCAGATGTGGTTTTGGCACCCTCCTTCACGGACATACTCTCGGCTCCAAGTCCTGTCGTAGGAATCAGCCGACTGGAGCTGTCAGATCCTTCCGGCATCTGTACGAGTACAATTCTGTTGCCAACTTACAATCCTTCCCCCGTGGGCGCGGCGCACGTATTTACCGGGCCTGTCATTATTCTTGAGTGGCGGTAGCGAACGAATAGCCAGCCAAGCCAGGCCATAGGCAAAAAGAGTTCCTCTCCAGCAGCGATCCGCCCCAATCACGCAGAGTCACACCTACAGGCCAGGAGGCGGAGAAGGGTTAACAGCAGCAGCAGCAGCAGCAGCTTCGGCGAGCTTTCATCACCGCCTTGGGACATGCCCGACCAACCGGGTCCAATGACGATGTAAACACTGAGAGAGAATAGAAGAAAAAAAGCACCCGAGATGGGGAGAGACCCTTGGAACCGGGACAAGGGATGAGGGCAGCAGGGGAAAGAGACTAGTAGACGCATAGTATCGCGTTGAAGAAGGACGCAACAGGGCAGACGGCACGCAGGAGTGCAGAGTAAGCCCAAGACCCCGGAAGCTTTTCTGAGTCTTACATACATCGCCGTAGCATTTGTATGCGCAAGTTCCTCAATCCAGCAATGCGGCACTGGACGAGAACCCCACAGGCCCTGTCAACCTCTCATGCATCCTCGTTGCAACGCGAGTCTGAGTGAGATCTTGACCTTTTTGGCGCATGCCGGACGGGGTCAACAGAGGCTTGGCTTCAACTGCTCCCCTTGCTTGGGAGTCAGACCACCCTAGAGCCACGATTCCCCTGCTCAAGAATCCCGCTTTCAACTTTGTGTTGGATGAAGAGAAGGGAGGGCGAGCTGGCCTATTCTCATCATTCTCATCGTACATGTACTATGAGTAACATGTACGGAAACGTACTGTACAGCCTCTCCCTGCAGTGTTGTTCTGCAAGAAGCACTCAGAAGTCCAGAGCGCTGCATATGACCAGTTACATTGCCGGCAGACGAATCACAATGAAGATGCTTGACGATGCCCACACCTCTTCATGGCCATGCCGGTGCTGGCGGGATTCGGACCCCCAAAATCAAACAAAGATGAAAATAATCAAAGTGGAAAGGGGTGTGCCCGGAATCTCATTGCCACACCCTTCGAGAACGGTATCATCTGGAGCGCCGAGATTCGAGTGTGATGAGTAGGGGGAATCTCGAGTACGTACTTGTAACGAATTGATGAGTGTGCGTGTGATAAAAGGACTCGGGTATGTGATGAGATTGATTTGTGACGGGGCGAATGAGGAAAAAAAGGGGGGGGGAGGGAGGGCAGGAAGACCGCAGCTGATAGAGGACCAAGGAGGTCGTCGACTAAAGCCCCTCACGATATTTCTCACGCCCGAGCTTGGCAACAGAATAAGCAAAGCAAACTGCCCAACACCGATCAGCAGTGCCGTGGTTCGTACGAGATTTGCGAGGCGATGAGAACGGCAAAAGCAAGGTAGCAAGAACCGAGGACAAAAAAATGGACCATCAGCCCAGATTCACGGACCATCAGAGATGAGATTGGCTTCTGCCAGCGATCCCTGCTCTGCCATGTCATGAGGTTGCATCGGCGCACTCTTCTCAAACCGATGCGACGCCACAATTCTTCGGCTTTTCTCTCACTCTCCGGCTCGCCCTCCCCCCAGGAGCAAAAGCGAACGCGCGCTATCAGGGGGGGTAAGCCTGTCAGGATCTGACTACCACCCCATTCAGCCGCGGCGGGCCGTGGGCCACGATCACAGGCCACCACTGCCCGTCATTCGAGAAGCCCTTCCATTTCTTCGGGGGCACTCCCCAACTAGTGGACAAAAAAAAAAAAAGGAAAAAACCGAGAGTGAGAGACGTGCCGCACTGTCCCCGCGTCTCCGCATCCTGTGTGCTTTGTTGCTGTTGGATGCCCAGAGTTGGAATTGCTCCGTCTCGTCTTGCCCGCACGAGGACGAGCCCGGGTCCAGGTCAGCAAGCAGCTGGACCTTCGTATCGGATGAACCGAACAGAATCAAATCACACCTGACGGAATCTCAGACGAGCCAGCTTTCTTTTGCCCTCATCTCGCCCCAGGGCCCCTCTTGTTCCCCCCCGTACGAATATCTGTGGCGCGCACGCACAAGTACGAGGCCTGTTCTCGTTCGCTCGGCTCGGCGTCAGCCCCCCTCCAAGCCTAGTTCCGCGCATTGCTCTTAAATGGCTCTTCTTCTTCCCCCTCAAACCCCTTCCTTTCCCCCAAAGACCGTTTTCCGGGGCAGTTCTCAGGTGGGCCCCTTAAAAAAGGGCCTGTTTCGTTCTGGACACCGAAGGGGGAAATAGAAGGCTTCCGCTCACTAAACTGGAAAACAACACGCCCCCAGGCCAAAGAAGCGCCGTCAGGACGCCGAACCTCCATCTTGTCTTCTCGCCTTTTTCGATAGCAGCCCCCGAGGACATGACACTGGACAGAAGTGGTTGGCGGATTTGGGGGGGAGAGGACCCTTCGATCGCGCGCGGCTGAAGCGTTCGTGCCATCCAGCGGAACCGTTCGCTGCCGTTAGAGAAGCAGCCGGACAATGAAAGGCACGCGGCATTTTCCCCTCATCATTCGTTTCGTGTTGGTCTTGGGCGCACTAAACATGTCACGACCGTGTCCTCTTGGTGCCAATCTCGCCGCTGCCCCAGTTCCTAACGGCCAGCTGGTTGATGAAAGGCCAAGTCAGGAGAGGAGCAGGAGAACATCAACAACTTCCCTGCCTCCTTGCTTCTTGCTTTTCTCTGTCCCCCAGTCCCGCCTCGCTCTCTGTGCGCAAGCTTTGCCGTCTGCCGCAGGGTGCTCGGCAGATGAACTGCGTACCGGAGGCAGAGAGGCATCAGGCCGTGTAGGGCAAGTCGTAGTACGTGTACTGTTGGTTCTGCAGCGGCACTAGCCAGTGATGCTACCAGTAGCGGTACGGGTTGATACATAGCAGCAACCCTTGAGAAGGAAATAGGGAATTGGGCCGGCGACGATGTGACTCTGGAGGCCACACGATGCGCCGCCAATCTGCTGTAGCTCTTTGTCGAGGTGCCAAAAGGGTTGCCGCGGGCCGCCGCTTCGCTGCTGCTAGAACCCCTCTCCCCCCCCCTTTTGACTTCTTCCCGAAGACGAGGGGCTGAGCCACCAGGACCAAGTGCAGCAGGCGCTCTCTGCAGCGTGCCGGGATGCCACGAGGGATCCTCCTCGTTGCGCCAGGGCCAGCCCGCCATTCATACCAAATTCCGGCTGTTTACGTGATCCTGGTGACATGCACGTGGAAACGCCAGGGATGGTGGTATCAAAAACGGGCTTGGGGGGGGGCGCGCATTTTTTTCCTTTTTCTGGCCAAGTTTCCCGGCGCCATGTGTGGTGGGCGGAGAGGGGGGGAGGGGGGTTGGACTGTCGAAACAAGCAACGATTTGTTTCTGTATTTCGTACACAAGACGAAGTACAAAGGAAATTGGCGTTGCTGCAGCTGCGAATACTTTGTCCCGTCCGTCGGAAGGGGGTGGGAGCGACGAGCTGTACTGCACTTGTAGTACGAGTATTGCAGAATGTGTCCGGAGCATCACGCCGCCAAGGTCAAGGACGCACAGGACAGGCGGGAGGCTTGACGCGCGGGCTGTATTCCGTCTTGACCTGTCTTGGTGAGGGGCCGGGGCGTATTGTGCGTCGTGCCAACTCTCTCTCTCCCTACCCAGGCCTTGTCGTAATAGTCTTCCAACTGAGTTACTCCCTTCGTACTGAAAGTCGAACGCGGTGTTCTCACCAAGACACACTCAGGTCCGTCGTGTTGTCTTTCTGTTGATATACCGCAGAGCATGGCTCTCACGGCAGACGGCAGAGAAACAGAAGGCCCTGCGTCGTGCTGGGAAGGCTGTCGTGTGTCGCCGGCCCCGTCACGGCCTCAGCTGTTCCAAGGCAACGGCACTTGTGCTGCGAAGTGCCGAAGAAAATGCTTAATTCTAGACTGGGAGTTAGCGGCAGATGGTGTTAGCCGTATACTACTATTACTACTCGTACCTCGTTCTCGGAGCAGCAGTTTTCTCCTGAACCTGCTCCTCCGCCAAGGACACAAGCTTGACCCCGTAATGACTCAATAGCCCGGCCTTGTCCTCTGCGTGGTGTTGGTATTTGCCGCTCGTTCGTATAGACGCTTCTTTGTTTCAATCCGCAGGAGCTCCTGTAGTATCAGCTCCAAGCTGCCGGCTAGTGCGGCAAACTCGATGTTCCGTGACATTCTCGCATGATGACGGCAAGCTGTTTGCGAATTGACAACGCTCGCCCACATGATTAGCACCAGCTTGTGGTTTTCCCAATCTCCAGAGGCTGGCGGTCGTAGACAGACAAACAACGGCCAGATACGACGACACGAGCAGTCGAGCCACTCACGCTGCAGCCGCATGTGCTCAGCTGTCCGTCTGTCTCGGCTGTCGATTCATCGCTCCGGCCCCCCTCCCTCAAAACGACTGCAGGGTTGATTCCAGGCCGGCCTTGTGCCCACCGGTCACACAGTGAGACGGCACCAGCAGGGCGGTTCGGTCGGTCCAAGTATTACGTGACGACTTGGCTATCCGCAATCCTTTGGAGGCTGGGCGCGCACCCAGGCGCGGCCATGCATGTCGAGACCAAAGAGGAAATCCGTCAAGTGCAGTCTACACGCCCAATTCCGCGGGCTGCAAGGGCAGAATAGCCTTGCTTGTAGGGGCAGGCGCTACAAGTGCTCGTAGTCGTGCATGTCCACGCACGAGTCGGGAAGCGGGAAGCATTCAGCTGTCTAAACTGGAGCAGTGAGTGGTTGACGCTGGCATGAGGAGCCCGATCTTTCCTCGTTCTGCATACTACTAGAAGCAGCATCTAAAGCGCGATTTCGTCTGATACTAGTACTCAAATGTTAGGCCAGCATCGATAGCGCACAGAGCAACGGCCCGGAGTCTGCAAGGCCAATCTCTCTGAGACAAAAGCCTCTCGAGGCGCACCCTGGCGCGCTTGGCGTCTTGACTCTCCGGACGAGATCGGGTCGATAATAGCTTGGACAGCTGTCTTTTACTTACTGCCTGGTATTCAGCCAAACGCCCAGTCGCTCGCTAGGCTACCAAAGTCCGGGGCCCGTTGAGCATCTTCTGATAACTCACGCACGGTCCTGACATTGGCAATCAAGTTCAAGAGCCTGTGCGAGTAGAGGCTCAGGATCTGACAATCTCCCAGGCCGCTGAGGGACACCTCACAAGTAGACCAGTTAGTGACAGTCTCTGCCCCCCTTGGCTAAAGTGTGCGGAAGCAGAACTGGACTCCGCCCCGACTTCTGTTCACTTGCTGCAGGAATGGTGATCGATGTCTGCTTCGCCCCGGCTTTTGGCACTCTCGCACAGTTTCCATTTTCAGCGCGAATGTCCGGCAGTTAGCTATAGACTGGACCAGATATGCATCGTTTGACAAGCGACCTGTCTGCTGGTTACCGGGTCACAGGGTTCCCACTGATCCGGCATCCGAGCCGTGCAATATTGCATTGACCGCGGACCTCGACCACTAGAGAACGTCATGTTTCTCGATAATTTTCGAACGTTGGAATTGTAGTGTGTAGCATTGCACCTGCAGCGGCACTCAATCCGGCCGTTCAATGTTCAAAGCATGGTCCTGGTCCTGATGTATGCGACGTAGCCATAGCTTGGTCCTTGCTATTTATCCTGGGTTCGTTGGTACTATGGGTAATATGTAGGATCCAGTGAACGCGGTATAGCCCTTGTCACCGTGCAGATGGGACGAGCATTCCGAGAGCGCCAGACACATGGTTGACTTGAACCGAAGCTGTGAATCCGGCTCTTGCCCAGAAGCAATAATCATTCGAAAAGAAAGGGGGGCGCGGCCGCCGTCTCCTTGTATTCCGTACAGGCGGAGATGCAAGTCTGTCCGGCCATTTCCACTGCGCATACTTGTACTTGACAACAAGAAGTGCTCCGTACAGTGGTGCCCGGCAGCAGTTGGGTCCGGGGCATCGATTTTGCGCCGGGATACTGCCGGCAACAAAGCCGGCGAACTGCACCTGTTGTTCCGCTGTCTGTGGTGAGCTCTGGGAAACAGGGAACCAAAATTGTAGCACCGATAATCCCTCCTTGGGTGGGTTGCAGTGCTCCTATCAAGCAGAAGGCGGCGGATGACGCTCCTCCTAGCTAGGTAATGCCTCGCAATGGGAATAGTACTTTGTAGACGATTCCACGGTCCCGCATTGTGATGCGTGGGAAGTAGGTACGAAGTGCTGATACGAAGCACTGCTGTAGAAGTTGGCTGCGTGGAGGCTGCTATGAGTCGTAGTAGTAAGAAGTAAAGCATACTGCCGCACTGCTTGCCGTATGAGTGTTGACATTTTCGTCCCTTAAAGGCTGCTCTCAACTGGACCCTGCATATTTGTTTTGGTGATGGCTGAAGCTGAAGATGTTTCCAGAACACACCAAACCGTGTAGGTCCTATAGTAGCGGCATATTGGCCGTAGTCGAACCCGACCGTGTGCTCAATGACTCAATATCCTGCCGAATGCTGTTTTTGCATTACTCGATGATCAATCCGCCAGTCATAACCCCTCGTGTCATCATATCTCACCTGTGCCGGCATGTAGGTTGTTAGGGCCAAAGCACGGATGGGGGGTGGATGTCGGCAGATGATCTCTACGAATGGTGATTCGTGGTTGAAGCTCCCATTGTGTGCGCACGCAACCCCCGGACCCTGGCGTGGACACAGCCAGCGTTCTGCAGATAGTACTGCGTAATACCGTTCCAAGTTATTTGTCACCGGCTGTCCGTGATAAGCCCGGCTTAGCCAACATCTCATTGGGGTTCCTGATGGTGGATCAGTGCCGAGCTTTTCTGGACTTCGCTTGTCCGTCGGGACCGAAGGACGGCGTGGAGGATCGCCCAAAGGAGTATTATTGCCACACGACGGAGGGTAGCTTGCGAGAGCCGTTCCCACCCATGTCTTCGCCCAGTCGTGTGAAGTACTAGCACCCTTGGGACTGTACACTGTCCTGCATGGAAGGAACACACACCCGGGCGACTAGCGGCGGGAACAAGTATGGAAGATCGAAATGGAAGCCGAAGACACGTTACACCCAGAAGCCCTATGCACGGCGAAAAGGGATGTCCACGTACAGAGCACGGTCTGATCCGAAAGGTATGCAGCAGGCCAAATAACGGGTAGTAGGCCATGTTGCTTGCCAACAGCATTGGGTATGGTACTGTCGGATGGGTTTTCGCTTGCCTCGCCTTCTCCAACCCTTCTTATTCTTGCTTCAAGTTCAGATTTGGCGATTCAACAGAGAAGACGCTAGACAGCACCGGTGCGCAACGGTCGAGGGACACACTAAGAAGAAATAGATCGTTCCTCGCGCTTAAAGGGGCTCGTCAGCACTGAGACCAAATCGATAATACCTCGTAAGAACAAGAAGCAGGTAGACAAAGGATGGTGCTCCGTACTGTGCGGAATGAGGCTGTCATTGCAGTGTCAGATCTCTGCGTCGAGGCCCCATGCCGGCTTAGTCTTCACCGGCCTTAATCTGACAAACTGCACATCCGGCACAGGGCAAATCTGTTGGCCACACCGCAAACAATTTGACACAGCTCTCCGTCTGTTGTAGATCCGAATAGCGGTATTTCGAAGAGAGCCAGCACCCGTACAACCCTCGTACGTACGTGGTCCAGGTTCGCATGCCTTTGGGCGTGACGCACTGAGAGGAACTGAGTGTGTGCCGGGAGACTCTCGAGGCTTGAGAAGAGATAGATGATGCATTCGGTCGTTCGTACTCCTGGCAGCAAGGCAGTGCACAAAGTTGCAATCTCTCGCGCCATGGGTAGTGTTCGTGCTGCAGTACTACTACTACTAGGTATGTACCAATGTTAGCCTGGTACCGTGAATATGTACTGCATATGTATGTACTGACGCATCGAGGATTTGTAGATGTGACGACGCTGATCAAAGACTCGGCCGAGCTGGTTGGTTCTCACTAGACTTACCGGTGATTAGCGTTGCATGGCTGATCCGGAGATGGTGCTTGTTCAGGCAATGGGGAGCCGGGATTCCCATGCTAGAGCCGCGGACTTCGCGGGCAAACCGACCGGCGGAGTGGGCTCCGGGGTACAGAGGCTTGTTGAGTCAGGTTTATCAAAGCAGCTCCAGGTGCAGGTGTTCGTAACTGTGTGAGCATGCAAGGGCCTCTGGGGCCTGTACATACTCGTACTCCGCGCGTCCGGCGAGGTCCCCTTTCGGAGGCCCTGTGATGGCTAAAGGTGAATGACTGGATCACCCAACCAACGACTATTACCACTTGACCTGTATTCAGAGCCGGGAGGATTGCTTCCCACGTACAATAGACAACCATCTTGGACTCCTTTTGTCTTCGGCTGCTATCGCAATGTCGGGATCATTGCTCATGCATGATTCCGTTCTTTCAGAAGGAGATAAAGGCAGAAAAAGCACCAAGCTTACTTCGTACAGTATACTGTAAGCACCGAGCCATTTCCTACTAAAGCCTCGTGCCCCTTTGATAGTAGTAGAAGGAATCCATCGCTTCCATGCTGGGGTCGAAGTCCGTGCTTGTCGATGGCGTGGAGATCTAGCCCCAGACCTGAGGGGGCGATGTCCCTATCCACAGGGCTTGCTGTGGAGTCCAGTTGTCTGAGCTGGTCTTCGCCAATGCTCCTGATAATCCGCCTTGCGCTATTTTCCAAGGTTCTTTTTGCAACGTTTGGTGGTGTTTCCGGCGGCGATCTAACGATGACGAGCATAACGCGGCATCATCACCGCCGGTAGTTGGAAACGCCATGCGAGGACCTAGAAGTAAGTAATCCTTGTGAAATTGCCACCAGCAGCACCTGCTCTCACTATCACTGGGACACAGGGCAAGCGAACAAGGACCTGAAAGAGCGAATGCCGAGGCGAGTCTTCTATTAGCAGCCACAACTGCAGTGACTCGACTCAATGTGGTTGGTGTAGATGTCGTCGAACCTTCATGCCGGATACATCGTGCTCGGCGCCGATGGTCTGAATGATGCGATGTCTGATATTGGTCTCCTTGCCTCTGGACCATCGCGTGAAGCTGCGAAAGCCCTTGACTGTCCGGACCTCATACGTGGTACTTTAGCAACGTTCTAGGATAGCTTGGTTGGCAGCTCATGGGGAGTAACTGGTGGGGGAGAGTACGACCTTTGTGTAACCACTCCCACTCTGCGACAAAATAGCCAATAGAGTCGCCAACTCCCTGCTCCATACGCCGTGGTCGACCGCAGGATAGTCGACAAGAAAATCCGACGGTGGATCGGTCGCTGGTCGCCCCGACTCCGGTATTAGTGCTCGTTCGTTCTAGGGAATGCAAGGTGCCTGTTTACGGTCGTCCAGCTGCGACTCGCCAGCCATCGACAGCGCTCAGGGGAGGTAGTACTCTTGAGACTTTCTGCTTCAATGCCAGAGGAGATTGAGTATGTGCGTGTATGAAGAGTAGCGCCCTGCTCATGAAGGCATGTGCTCGGGGGCCAAGATTCTGTCAATGGAAGCCAGACATTGAAGCTACCAGAAACCTGGTATCGCACGTAATTTTCCCACCTCGTATCCCACACATGCGGCTGAGAGATGATAGTCGTACAACATGCGTATACATCCTACTCCGTACGTCCGTGTTGCGTTGGCAGTCCGGGTGTGGTACCTCATCTTGGCATACTACCTGCTTGGTAGCGGCACTCGTGCGAGGTAAAAGCAATCTCACATGCCACTTGCGTGACTGTAGCCTGTTAGAGGCGTGTTGTGGCCCAAAGCAAATGATATACAGGATGGATCATATCATGGAGGGTACTCCATGCGGCGGCGTGGAGGGGATAATTGAGCGCCTTCCAACTTATCAAATAAATTGCTGTCATTCAGGGGCTTTGCAGGCAACATAGGACTCTTGGTTGCCCGGGCGGATCAGGTGGTACCGATCGTTTCTGGTTGAAGCAATGATGTCCGGACAAAAGGTTGTTTGCTGTGTGCGTGCCAGATGAAGAGAACACTTTTTGTTCCATTGGCGCTGATGTACTAGGAATGGCGGCGAAGACGACAAGAGGAGACATAGAGCACTCCGCCAAGGCCGATTCTGTACAATGCCTGCAGATAGTAGATCGCCGACGATGCGTCAGAGGGTGACCGAGACACCAGCTCCATTGTTGAAACATGCCTCTTCGCAGGATGGTCAACCATTGTGCGGGTGCGATGCAAGGAAGCGCTATTAGCACATGTGCGTTATGCCGCCGTGCTCTCAGACAGTTCCCCTCCCCTTTTGTTCTGTCATCATATGATACACACATCATACGCAACACGTGCCGAACGAGCAAACCAACAGCACAACGGGCCGGGACAACTTCGATGCTGTACCTTGTATGCCAGGCTAGACTTGCAAAACCTGCTCCTGTATGTCAACAAGGACATTGCTTGTACTGCTCCGGATGAGTAGCATGGACCGAGGACAGTGGACGGAACTCCCTACATGGCCCGATGCAAGGGGCCAAATCTGGTATGGAGTGTTCCTAGAAAGGACTGTGGCAGCGAATTTGTCGCTCTCTGGCCAAACGACTTCTGGAAACATGGCCATACGAGTAAGTAATAATGCTGCATAGGCGTATGCCCTTGATGCCGTCGGACTGTCGTGATTTCTCAGGGAAAACGTTTTTTTTTTTTCCCCTTGTGTCGGGAGCGGCAAGCTGTGCACAGGCCATAGCGAATCTTTCGACTGCCGAACCAAGAAACCCGGCTTGCCACGCAGCCTAACCACACCTCTCTACCAGGTTGTTGCCAGGCAATCTCCTCCTCCTCATCATGCCCGTAGTGGCACCAAGTGCTTGTACTCGTCCTCGATACGTAATAGCAGTGGTGTCCCCATTGCTTCTATGGGTCCCCACCCACATGCCAAGGAAAGTAACAGCAACGAGGCAACCCTGGACGCCGTGTGCTCGGGAAAATTGTTGATTAATTAACCTTCTGTGGGATGAAGCAGGTGGGATTGTCAGCCGATCCCCTGCAACTATCGCGAAGCGCGGCCACATCTTGGAGTTGCTCTTGGTGTGCAAGTCGGAGGAAGTGGACAGATACAGGTAGAGCGGGCGTCGAGCTGGACGAGCCTGGACGAAGGCGAATGCAGGCAGAGCCAACTCACGCCATCAAGGGACATGAACGCACCGCTGGATGCCCAAGCGGTTGTATCGAGGGCCTTTGCACGTTTCTGGTGTGATTGCGCCGGCTGCTGATCAGCGAACGGCCAAAGCCTGCGCGAGCTTGGATCAATCATCCGCGGCCACCGATCGGGAAATCAGTTCAATATCTCACTTGAAATGTTTCGGATGCGCTGATCCATGACGCGCCGCTGTATGTGAGAATCTGCAGTCCACTCCCACCCACATGGTTACACCACTGCGACCACCGGTTCCAATAATAACCAACCCCAGAAGGTCGGAATGCTTGCCGAGCTCATCCTTTTTAGTGCGCCGAAGACCCTGTCGAGAGATCCCTGAACGCTTCCATCTGGCGACCCTTGTAATGTGACATCAGGTTGCCGGAGCGAGCAGCAGGGAGGGCTGGTACATGTACGGGCACGAGGCCCGCAAATCATGGTACTTTTGGTTGTCTCAGCCCGGCTCCTGCAAAATACTCCAGGCAGGAGAGAGCAGCAGCCAACAGTGTGGCCACCCGGTTCTGGCTTCGCCAACGACCAACATGCCTGGTTTTCGACCAACATGCCTATGGCAAATATGTTTAGGCAGATATCATGGACGAGCCAACAGTCAATCGCGCAGCACCAGATACTCTGTTTGCAACTGCGGCCGAAGGGAGGTGACAAGGAGTGGTGCCGCCCAGCAAGCAACAGCGTCGGGTCCTGCGATACAACAGAGGGTGGCGGTACATTTGGCGTAGGTGTGTGATGTGAATTTTCGTACATGTAATGAGCATGGCGCTGGCTGAGCACGTTAGCATGAGGAGAGTGCGGCAAGTAAATGAGCCATGGCATCACCTTACAGGTGCTGGCCGGCCTCTGAGGTGTCAGATTGGCTCCTCCTCTATGGGTGCTCTGTGCGGCCCTTGATGTCTGTACTCCCACTTCCGTGGCATGCGCGGAATTATTGCGTGCCGTGGCTCGGGCAGGACGACCTTCTGATGCCGCTGCACATGCCGGCGGCAACCCAACTCGCCGCCCGGTCCATTGTGTGGTGGACTGAGCCTCCTGGCCCATCGAATGCCTCGATCTGCCGGGCTGTAGCGAGGCATTGGCATTGGCATTGGCAGTGAAAGCCGGTCCAAGAGGGGCGTGGGCGTGGGCGTGGGCGTGGGCGTAGCTGCAGCACAGACCGGCAAAGCGTCTCAACGGCTGGCGATTTGTAATACGGTGGATTGATTGTACTGAGAAAAGGAGCCTGCCAGTGCCGCTGCGTCTGCGACGACTCGAGGTGACAGAATGGAACCAATTCCAGGATTGCTGGCCATGGTGAGCGGTTCAAGTACGAGATGTATCAGGGATGACAATACGCAAGTTGCAGCTGTGCCTTGGTGCTGATATGCAGCGATTTCAAATTATGGTAAGATCGGCTGTCAACCACGTTGATTTCCTTGTTTTTTTTTTGTTTTTTTTTTTGTTCCTCTCTTTTCGGCACTTGCCAGTTAATGCCTTCCACCATTCTGAACCTACTACTACTGCGGTACCGGTAAGGTACGGTAGGTAGCCCGAGGTAGGCAGGCGCCTTCCTTGTACTTGCTGAGTACTGTAGTGAGGTACCTACGTAGGCAGGTACGACGCAGCTGTATTGAAGTGCAGGCAGGTGCAATGCACGATATTCCGCTTCCAGCGTCAGGAAAGTCTCCGGCTGTAGTTGCTTGTGATACTCTTTTGCACTTTCCAGGAACCTGCAAGTGCCTTTCATGCTGTAGACCAGTGCCGTCGGTACTCCGAACGGCTTCGCTCCTTCCACTTGGACGGCGTGCCCCGCGACCCGATCATCTCCTGCCATTCGTGTTCTCTTGATCTCGGCCAGGAAAAAAAAAAAAAAAAAGAAAGAAAGCACGCACTGCATTGGACATACCTACCTATTCAGGCACCTACAGATAAGGTACCTACCAGTATAATCTCCAAACTTCAGATCCTCCCCTCAACCACCTGGCAATATGCTGTGGCATACCCAGACGCCCTTTTGCATCCCCCAGACGACGTCCATCTCCGCAATCCTCCGTCCATCTCCCGTCGCTGCTGGCGCTTCGCTGCCTCCCTGGTGCTCCGTCCCCTGCCGGAGTGACAGACACAGACAGGCAGACAGACAGACAGACAGACAGACGGTCAGTGAGAGGGTGTGGGCGGTGCGGCTGACTTGCGTCGCTTCATCCAGCTTGCTGTGCGCACGCCCTCCCGACTAGGGCAAAATGTGGTGTGGCCGCAATCTGTTTCCGTGCGTGTGCGTGTGTTCTGCTGCTTCTCTTCTGCGCAAACCACGCCGCGTCGTCATGGCCCCGGTCAGCCATCAGTCCCTCTAGCGCGCGACCAGGATACCCCATTGAGTATCAAGACCGCATCTTCCCTGACCCAAGCTGGTCTTGGCCCTCGTACGGACGCCAGCCACAATCGCCAAATCTCCTGGATGCGCAGAGGCAGAGGCGGTTTGGGGGAAATACCGACGCCAGACCGGCCAGACCCCTTGGCTACGCCGCATACGCTACAGCCGCGGAATCCTTCTTCCGGCAGTGCATCGCAGCTGTGGCAGCTATTGGACAGCATCGGCGAACAAGCAGCCTACCTATGCTGCGAGACGTCTCTGCTGGCATACTACTACTATGCCCATCAGTCAGGCCAGCCAGGCTTTTGGCAGCTGCACGAGGCTTATGGCCCGCTCGGACGATGCGAGGCAGCCAGGACCTTCGGCATTCCATGCTTCCGTCATGGGCCACCAGCACCTGAGCATATCACCATGGGCTCTGACCCCCAGCAGGACCCCCCCATGATAACATGACGACGACGGGTCCGTTAACTGCTAGCAGAGCCAACGGGGCGCCATAATCTCAGATTATACTACCTGTATCCTCGTACAGCATGCACCAAGCTCACCGGCGAGTATGGTATCGTACCAGCAGCACTCCCTCCTCCCTCCTGGACAAATCTGCATCCAAGGTCCCGGTCTATAGGGCCGCGGCAACAACACCAGAGTGGACCACCAAGCACGTGTGGCAAGGTGGGCTGGGACGCTCCATATCCACAAGTTCAGGTCCGGAGCGACGCTATCGAATGGTCCTTTTGGGGACTTCCTGGATCATGGACCACCCCCCCCTCCGGCCACTTTTGACTCGAGACTGATACCGACCAACGGCCTAGCTAGATGGTAGTTATTTGCCTTGTATCCACACAGCAGCACCCATAGGCGAGTGCTTGCCCAGGCTTTCTGTACAAGCACGAATTCCGTCCGTTACAGGGCCTCAGCCGCGTCCGGTTCATTGGGAACTGCCCTTGTTGGTCTCGTTTGCCTTTTGGGGTTGCTTCGGTGTATCTACTCTATTTCTGCCGTTCACTTGGCTGGACCCTGCTAGCTCCTCTCTGCAACCCTGTCCGCTTCTCGAGACTCTTTTCGTTTTGTGGGCAGTGGTGGCCTAGATCTCAAAAGCCACTGATACCCTCCTCGTAACCTCGTCGCCCGCATCTTCCCCATCTCCTCCCCCAGATTCTCAACACGTCGCCACTTGCCGCTGGGCCGTTGACTCGAGATCTTTCCTCAAGGTCTAGCAACCTGTCTACTCTTGTCTTATTCCTTCATGGTCCATTCGATATCGAGACTCTGGCTGGAAGAAGTGTCATAGAACACGCACTCACCTGATCACTTACAAGCGTCGCGCCCGGTTTCAACCTTGGATCACTGCACTCACTTGACCAGCAAATACTATTCTGGGCGATTCATACGTTGTTGCGCGTGTGGAAACTTTGCCCTCCATACCTGGCCTGTGGAGCAACCCGGTTGGACACCTGAAGGACGAGAGTATCTGTTTAGCCGCTCCTTTTTGTCGCTGGGCGCTTCTTCTTCCTGAAGGATCATCTCGTGCTTCCTTGGAGATGCAACTCTAACAGCTGCCGTTGCTCCAACAAATAGTGTCTATCTTCCTCTCAATGGGTGGACTACCAACTCTAGAATCTCTGCATCGCGCTCCCCCGCCAGACACTCCACCTGAGCTGATAAGCCCAAGTGCAACATCATTCTCTTCTAGGTCGTCGCCTCTAGAAGAGCAAGCTGCCTGGGGCCCTCGTGGTTCGGTTCTTCTTGCTGCTGCTTCCATGTCACGTTATGGCAAGGGCTCCGTCGACATGGCTGCAGAGGGTAATACGAATGATGGACGGAGTCGGCAGGAATCTGTTGGCACCTCGTCCACTGGACAACAGCTTCCATCGTTGAGTAGCCTCTTTGGCCCGCCATCAGCTATGAGACCTCTGAGCTCTCCACACACGGAGCGCAATGGAATATATCCTTCGCCCTCTCCCCTAGACAGGCCACGGCTATCGTCGAATGGAAACCTGTCGAACTCCTACTTCCCACAGACTATTTCACCTTCTCCGCTGCAACCGAGAAGTCTCTATGACACAGTCTACAACTACCACGATAGACAGTCCGCCCACGCCCCGACATCTTCCTTCACTGGGCCGCAGTCGCCCGAATACTCGAACCACGATCACAGGGGCTCAGATGCGCGTTACGAACCCGAAATGCCGCGCAAATGGTCCGCCTACCGCGAGGACAGCAGGCAAGATTATCAGGCGGCGGGATCTCGCGACTCATCTTATCCGCAAGGTCAAGATCAACTCAGGACTCATCTCTCTGGGCACAAAGATGCAACCCACGATTACTCCGAACGGCGACCCAGTCAAGTTCCCAGTTCGGACGGCAACCCGCCAGCAACTACAGCTACCACCATACCCTCTGATATCGCCGTTTCCAAAGATGGCCTGGGCCCAAAAATCTGGACAGGCACGCACTTCCTACCGAGATTTGTGCGAGCAGCAGAGGTACCGGGCGAAGGCATGTGCTATTTCTACGACGATGGAAGCCATTGCAAGACCGTCATTGACGGTGAGGCGGTAAACGCTCACTGGGGCGTGACGAAGGCGGGCAAGCCTCGCAAGCGGTTGGCTATTGCATGCGTGACTTGCAGGGAGAAGAAGATCAAGTGTGACCCGGACTACCCACGATGTGTCCAGTGCGAAAAGTTTGGTCGCATTTGCAAATTCAAGAATGCGTGAGTGCATGAACCATGCTTTTCTACATCAAGATGCCCTCGGAATCGTGCTCACAGTGATTCTAGGCCCAGAGGGGGCAATAACACTTCGCCCTCGACGTCGCCAGTCGAGCTCGACGATGGCCGACAACTCGAAGCAGCTGATCTACGGCATTCGATCAGTGATGTGAGCTCTCCCAGATCGCCGCGAGCAATGCAACCCTCATCTCCAGATCGCGGATACAGCAAGAGGCTCAAGCTGGGATCTGAGGCGTACGTTTCCAACGGCGAACCGCCTGCCTCGTTCAATCGCCGATTGGACTATCTCAAACCTCGAATGGCCGAACAGCCACCGCTACCACTTCTCCCCGAGCCATCTAGGATCCCGGACGATGTTCTTGGTCGTGCTTGGCGGACCGATCCCTTTGCCTCGAACCCTGACCTGATCACCAGTGCCCTGACCAGGTTTTTCGCCAATGTGGACAGCACTATGATTCTACAATTTCTCCCGGAGGAGGCCTTTCAGCGCTGGGTCGTGGCTTCTGTTGGACAAAAATCCCCTGAAGACTTGATGCTCCTCTATAGCACCCTTGCCGTTGGCTCTGCGCTCTGCGGCGATCCTAAGCATATTGCTTTCGAATATGCTCAGGTGGCTCACTACGCGCAAAGGATGACGGGAGTGCAGTGCTTACAGCTGGTGCAAAGCAGGATCCTCCTTGCCGTGTATTACATCTCGACCTGCCGTACACGAGAAGCCGATGAGCTGATATCTTCAGCAGCGGCTAGCGCTGCATGCCTGCAGCTGAGCTTAGAACTCGACCACTCCCGGGAATCGGCCATGACCATTTATCCTCTGGGACTCAATAGGATGGGCTATGCTGAAGCTCGCAGGAGGACTCTTTGGTCACTGTTCATGCTGGAAAGACTTGGCGGGCTTTTCCCGGAACGCCCAGTAATGACTCATGCAGAGGACATTTACATTCGACTTCCTGCCGACCTCAATAGCTTCGAGAAGCAAGCCGAGTCCCGCGCGCGAAGCTTTGACCCATATTGTGGCCGCGTCGTGTCGGATGAGCCATCGTCGGACGCCACTGTCACGGGCTACTATCTTGAAATGGTGCACATCTGGTCGGACTGCCAGGCCTCCATCTATAGAATGGCCCTCAGACGGACGCCCACCGAAGCCGAGACCACGAAGCTGCAGGATCTCATCAAGAGAGCCAAGAACTGGGCTGCTTCTCTACCCCCTCGCATGACGTTTAGTGGCACAAACATCGAAACGGCTGCTTTCTCGAGAAGCACGGGGTCTTTCCTCAGCATGCATTTTCTTTACCATCATACCATGATCGAGTTGAACCGACACCGCTACGGAGCCGGCCAGCTACCCCGGGATGTCCAGTTGGGGCATTCGGCCGAGTGCCGGGAGCACGCAAGCCGGGTTCTCGAGATGCTGAACAGTCTTGAGCGTATCTTGAGGGTCAGGTCTGCATTGCTGAGCATCCCTCCTCCAGCCATGGCTGTCGCCGTCACAGAAGCTGTCGATGTTCTGACTGCCAGTGGTCCGATGGCCGTTTTAGGCGAGATCATTGACCGAGTTCGAATCGCCCAGTCGGCAATTGACAAGATGAAGGACGTCTGGGAGGCATCCTCAAAGGACGGTCTTGCCATCCACCGGCGTTTACAAAAGTTGAACCGCATTCGTGAGCTAGGATCGCGGCCGCCCAGCCCTATTCAGGGCTATCGCTTGCTTCCCCTGTCAGACAACACAAAGGACAAGGAGCTCAGCCACTGGCAGATCTTTGATCCCCTTGAACAAACATTTCCCAGAGACATGGACGTGGTCTATGTCGGATGCGACTAGACGCTTGGAGCTTCGGCGTCTGTGTGCTGCCTCTACTGGATGACTTGTTCCTATTGTCGTGTATACATGTGTATACATGCACGTCTACTTTCTATATCTATCCGCTTTTTTCTGTATTCCTCTTCTCTTGTATTTCTTCTCTTTACTGTCTATGTTTTATTGGCCTGTTTGTTTTTACCCAAAATGAGCTTGCTTTTTTTTGGAAACGACTTTAACGTGTTATGCATGGTTTAGCGTTTAGATCGCTGCCCACTTGGGCCTGCTTGGAGGCATCGAGATCAAGGCGACTTGAATCGGATGACATGGGATGAGGAGTTTGGGCATTCGATGTGACAAGGAGGCCTTGGTCGCGAATCTGTATGTTGAATGGGAGGCTACTTACTCTGAATGGCATTTTACGTTTGATGCCGCATATCTGTATATCGCCTTTACCTCTTGCTGTTTATCAATTCTACGTGAGCGCCGACACCTGGTATGGACCTGCACAAAGAAGATCATGGGTTGCACCAAAGGTACCGTTGCATTCGAGGTACAACTGTTGTTTGAGTCTTGACCCCTAACCGAAGGAGTCGAGGCTTATCGCGCGATCGATCACGTGATATCTATCATCGCGATACATACTCATATCCTCGCAACGAAAGTCCTTGTAAACCAGTTGTTTAAGGGCTCGGACTGGAGAATTCCGTCGAGATTACGATTACAAGGAGTCTTTGCTCTGTTGAACACGTCTCTTTTGGCGTAATTATAGCCACAGCATCAGCGGCAAAATCAGACATCACAATTGTGAGGAGGGACCAGTGAAGAGAAGCCTCAAAAGGAGCCATGACAATGTCGTTCTAAGACAGCGCCGTCTTTACACATTTCACTATCAATCAACACACTGTCCATTCTGCGGCTCTGAATTTTCCAAGCAATTAGACTGTGGAGATTTCAAGAAGAAGACAAAGGGGAAAATATGATGCGATGAGCCGCGGTGCCTGAAACAATGGTTTTCCCAGATAAGCCCGTGGCGCATCTTCTCGGCTCAAATGGTTTGTCTTGACATTTCAGTCTCATCCTTTTGCGCCGCGCCCTCTTTCCGTGAACATTCAAGCTGACGAAGACAACTCTCATCAGGCCCCGTCCATGCTGTGACTTATTCAGCCTCCCCTGGAAACTACATCCTCACCGGGTCCGCAGACCGCTCCATCCGCCTGTACAACCCGTTCCCCAGCACGTCCGTGCCCGAGATCAGGCCCAGCAGCAGCGCGAAGCCGGCGATTCCCCAAGGCCGCCTGATCCAGACGTACGCCGCGCACGGCTACGAGGTGACGTGCCTGGCCGTGGCGTCGGACAACGAGAGCTTCGTGTCGGGCGGCGGCGACAGGGCCGTGTTCCTGTGGGACGTGAGCCGGGCGGTGACGACGCGGCGGTTCGGCGGCAGCGCGGCGCAGGGAGGCCACTCGGCGCGCGTCAACTGCGTGAGCTTCGCGGGCGACGGGGACTCGCTCGTGGCGAGCGGCGGGTTCGACACGACGGTGCGGCTGTGGGACGTGCGCAACGCGAGCGGCTTCCGGCCGGTGCAGGTGCTCGACGAGGCCAGGGACTCGGTGACGAGCCTCGTGGTCAGGGGCGCCGAGGTCGTCGCGGGGAGCGTCGACGGCCGGGTGCGCAGCTACGACGTCCGCATGGGCAGGTGCACGACGGACGTCATGGGCGCGAGCGTCGTCAGCCTGGACGTGACGAGGGACGGCAAGGCCATGCTCGTGGGCTCGCTCGATAGCAAGCTGCGGCTGATGGACCGCGACAACGGCACGTGCCTGAGGGCGTACTCGGATCCGCTGTGGAAGAGCGAGGAGCTGCGCGTGCAGTCGCTGCTGGGCGGCAGGGAAAAGTACGTCGTTGCGGGCGATGAGATGACGGGCGATCCGGCGGCGATGGCGGCGGACGGCAGCGGCTCGGGGAGGATCTGGGCGTGGGATCTGCTCTCGGGCAAGGTGGTCGCCAAGGTGACGGTGCCGTGGGGGCCGCCGGGCTACGAGGCGAGGAAGAAGACGGTGGGCAAGGACGGGAAGCCCAAGGTGCGGAACAATGTCATCAGCTGCATGGCGTGGCGGGAGGGAGGTTGGGGAGACCAGTTTTGCGTTGGGGGGACGTCCGGCGTGGTTACGGTGTTTGGGGCATTATGATCATGATGTTTAGAACGAATGACTACGGGGGGGTTATTGGGTTTCTGTCCATTTCAGAGGTTTTTGTTTTCTTTTGTTTGCCTTGAGCCGGTCTGCTATTCTGTGTATCATGATGGATCTATATCGTACAATATGGTATAGTGATGTAATAGTCATTCAGCCCTTATCAACCGGGGCGGATGGTTAATGTCCAAGTCTCGCACTACAGCAGCTCTCGCGGTGACGAGCAGTCTCAGAAACCTTACATTGTGATGTAATTCCTGACACAGCATGATGTAGACTGCGTCTCCCGAGAGCGTGTGGAGATGGATGACGGTACGTAAAAGGTAAGTGTTGAAGCCAGATTTTTCATTGTCTCAAGTCCAAACATTTGCTCAGCCCATGCCGGCATATTTAAACCAGTTGGGCCTGCAGTCTTCGCGGTGGAGGAACGGCTCGCCGTCCGTTAGTCGGCCAGTAACGCAGCCCTTGCACTTGGGCGAGTTGGGGCAGTTGAAGAAGGGAATGTGCTGGTAGCCAATATCACGAAACCTATTATTAAAGTCAGTAAGACGGGCCAAAGAGAGAGAGAGTGTGTGTGTGTGTGCGGCAAACGGACCAGTGGATTTTGCTCGAGTCCTCAAATAGACCCAGGGCAATGCTGTGGACGGGCGCGTCGCCCCAACGCTCATAGAAGAAGCCTCCCGCACGGTCGAGATGCTCGAAATAGTCCTCATACACCTTGCTCCTCCAAAACTCCATGTCGGCAACCTCAAAGTTGCTCCAGAAGTGGCACGTGGAGAAGCCCTGGGCCTCCCTGTTGTGCTGCGGCCGCCGAGCGTCGTCGATAACCCACTTGATGGCGCTGTGCTCGTGCAGGTAGTTGGGGTGGTCGGCGAGAAACTTGGCCGTCTGGGGCCACAGCGTGGGCAGCGTGTGCGGGTCGTCGTAGAGGTTGATGGTGAAGCCGTACGTCTTGTTGTTGTCCTGCATGTAGCGGAAGACGTCGTAGTCGACGTCGCAGAAGAAATGGACCTTGGGCTCGACGCGCCAGTAGTAGCGGACGTCCTTGAGGGCGGGATGCTTGTAGAACATGCCGCTGTTCCAGCGGCACATTTGGTGGTACGACATCATGTTGGCATACTGGACCCCGTTCTTCTTCAGCACGGCGGCCGACTCTTCGAAGATGGCCGGGTCGATCCATGACGGCGCGTCCCAGTGTTCCTTGGGGATGAGCTCTGCGGGTTGCTGCTGGTTAGCCTCCGGTCTTTGGCAATCACCTCGTGCTGTGGAGGAACAGACAACATACCGTAGTTGCAGGTCGCATTGGTCACGGCGCTGGTCTTCTTCTTGAACTCCTCCGAGAACGGCTTGTCGTTGAAAAAGGTCCACGGGTAGTTGAACTTGCTGTTCCACGTCCGCTCCAGATCTACCATGGACGCCACCATGTCGTCCACCTCTTCATTGCGGACGAGGGCCAGCAGGGTGGCGCTGGCTCGGTCGGTGTCTTTGGCGTCGGGCGCATATCGATCAGAGGTTCGTACGAGGATTCCCTCGGGCTCGCCCGTGGCTATCAAGAAGAAGACAAGATGGGTCAGCATGGGAGCAGGTAGAGGCAATCGCATCAGGCAGCCGGTACTTACGGTCCAGGTTGGGATCGCGCTCAAAGTTAATGTAGCGATCGCCCGGGCTGTTGTACGAAGACGACGGCCTGAGCAGCTGGTAGAGGAAGAAGCACCACAGGATGGCGGCCAGGCCTCCCAGGGCTCGAACCGGCCGGGCAATGGCCATGATGCCGGGCCGAGTGGCGTGAGCGGGGATGAAGGAGTGACGGAAGCCCAATAACGAGGCTGCGGGATCAACTGTCCATGAGCAGACGAGGCATCCAAATCGTCGGTGCTGGATGTCGCTATTCGTGCATCTCTGGCGGTTGGAGCAGAGTTGTGAAAGGGGCACTTTAGCCTTAGTGCCTTAGGTAGTGATGCTAAGGTACTTATTAGTAGGAGGTTGAGTCGCTCCCATTTATGCCGCCACATCACGCACTAGAGAGAAAAATGGCCTCCAGCTGCCGATAAGAGACCCGACCCAATTCCCGTCCAGGCGCTGGCTTCCCCCACAGACGCGCTACAGACGCGCTACAGGGGGGACTGGTTTAAGTGCCGTCAGTGTCTCGCTTCGGCACCTGCAGCAGTCAGTACAGCACCAGACCAGCCCGACATCAGCAGGCTTCGACCGAGTCAACATCAAACCTCGCGCCTCGTCAATTGTTGCTTCATGGCTCACGGCTGCGCACCACCTCACTCAGCTCCTGTTGGCTGCCATTGCCGCTAAAGATGCCAGCCGCTGGCCATGGCCTACGCCGCACAGCTTGGAGCCCTCACTGAGGAGCTCATCGAAGCCGTCACGGGCCTTTCTCGCAAGGTGGGGGAGAATGAAGAGGAAGAAGAAGAAGAAGAAGATGATGATACCCATGGCATGATCTCCAGGGCTGACCGCTTGAACCGCATTCTCGTAGACAAAATCGAGGCGTTACAGAGCCATCTACGACGCCACACTGCACAAGATCAAGTCGCAGGCCTATCTCCGCGTCAACCAGTTCGAGATCCAGCACACGCTCGACGGGCTTGAGGAGCGGTTCCGCGTCAACAACCGCGATGACCTCGCCGACGCTTTCCGCGACAGCCTAGACCGGCTGGAAGAGCACGAGTCCAAGTGGCACCCAGAGATACTGGCGCTGCTCCTGGGACTGTCCGACCAACCGACTTTCAAGACGAAGCTCAGCGACCTGGATGCTGTGCGACAGCGCGAAGAGCGGCAGGCCCAGGCCTTCAACTGGGATGACGTCGCACGAGAAGATGGTTGGGATGAGGACGAGCTCCTCTGGCAGACGATTGATTACAGCCGCGATTCAGACGACGACGACGATGACGACGACGACGATGGCGAAGCTGCCCAAGACGAGCTGGACGACGAAACGCTCCTTGACGTGCCGCTCATTTACGCTTACGACATTGATCATAGCCTGCACAAAGAGGGCAGGACTGCTACTGACTGCATCATCCAGCCCGAGGATACGGAACTGCTCAAGGAGCTTCAGTCGACGCAGCAATGGAGAACCGACGTACCCCAAAAGGATGACATAGGGACTGTCCAGAAAATTGCCATTTCGGAGACGCACATTGTCAGGGAAATCCTCTTCATGCTCCAGGGACTCAAAACGTCTCTTTTCAACGATACCACTGGCTTGCCGGAGCCAAACTACTACATGCAACACGTCAGTTGGGAGACGTACAAGGCTGTGATACACGGCATTGCAGAGTCTGGCTGGCGCATACTGCTGCTTCGGAGATTTGTGAGCCATCCGCAGGCCATTCCGCATCTCCAGGCCTTTCAAGACTGCATCGCAAAACGACTTCGGGACTTTGACATCAAGCTGTCGGAGATCGAAGCTCGCTTTGCTGCTCCTTCGGACGAGGTCATGTTCACGTTGCTGTCTGTTCAGGGGGAGATTGCCCCCTGGCTGCAGCCCCTGCTTGTGCTTTCCAACATCATTGCGCAGATCCAGGAGACGTCGAGCTCGGACACGTTCCGGTACCTTGAGCTCCTGTACGACGAGACGACGCTGGCGCAGCTCAGAGGCGAAATGTCCACGTATGAGTTTCTCGCCCGCATTTTTCTCGACTGCTTCCAGGTCTACATCCGGCCGATCCGTCACTGGATGGACGAAGGGCGCATCTCGTCGGAAAATGAAATCTTCTTCGTCCTCGAGAGCCCCAACAAAGTGCCCATGAGCAATATCTGGCAAGATCGGTTCAAGCTCCGCCAAACCGCAGAGGGGAGTCTGCATGCTCCCAAATTCCTCAAGCCCTCTGCGCAAAGGATATACAATGCCGGCAAAAACATTGTTGTGCTGCGACTCCTGGGCAAGTATGAGCTGGGCAGCTCGTCTCTCGTCGAGGAGCCATCCCTTGCTTTTGAGCACGTCTGCCCGCAAGGACTCGGCCTCGCCACGTTTCCAGACCTCTTCGGTGCGGCCTTTAATCGGTGGATCCAGAGCAAGTACCGCAAAACATCCACCACGCTGAAGGACGCTCTATTTGAATTGTGCGAGCTCTCGTCGTCATTGGATGCGCTGCAGGCGCTCTTTCTCATGTCGGACGGACACGCCGCCGCCTCATTCACGGATCAGCTGTTCGATAAGCTGGAAAATCTGAATCCGGTGTGGTATGATCGCTTTGCCCTTGTCGGGACTGCGCAGGATGCGTTTATGCAGCTGGTGGACGTGAGCCGTCTCTCTGTGAGTGTCCACGTCCAGGGCACGCGCATGACGGTGACGGACGCCCGAGGGTCGATACGGGCTGCTCTGCCGCATCTAAGGGTCGACTATCGACTTTCATGGCCGGTTCAAATTGTGGTCTCGGAAGAGAGCATGGAAAAGTATCGAGCCATATTCACTCTGCTTCTGCAGCTCCGACGAGCGATTCACGTCCTCCACAAGCCCAAGATCCTCGACAACTACATGACTGATACGGAAGTTTGGGACGAGCGGGCCCTGTTCTACACCGCTCGCGGAAAGCTGCTCTGGTTTTGCACCACGGTCCAGTCATACCTGGCGACGCTCGTCCTGGAGCCCAACGAACGGGCAATGCGGCGCGAGCTGATGATGGCTGAAGATGTCGACTCCATGATATCGGTGCACGCCGCCTATCTGGAGCAGATGATTGAGCAGGCTTGTCTGGGGAGCAAGATGGCGCCCATTCACGAGCGCATGCTCGACATGTTGGACCTGGCCATCCACCTCGAGCTGGCAAGAGAGGGGAAAGCCGCGTGGGACGGGACCGAGCCCTCTCACATGTTCAGGAAAGAGGATGAGAGCGACGAGGGAGAGGGGAGGGAGGAGGGGCTGACCAGTGAGGATTACATGGAGTGGCTGGAGGAGATTAACGCTGATTTCGAGGAGCATCTTGGCTTTGTGTGTTTGGAGCTGAAGAGCGCCGCGAGGGCGTCGAGTGATGCGCAGTCTGCCAAGTGGGATATTCTGGCAGACATGTTGCAAGCGGGCGATGTTAGAAATAGGGGCTGACAAGGTCTGATTGACGCGGGAGAAGATGATAATTGAGCAGAGATACCCTATTCCAAGACTATTTTCAGTGGCTCGCAATTAGAGAGAGGGGCTTTTCTTGGATCACGTAGGGTCTTTCATATACTACTTACCTTCTATGTAAAGCCCTTATTCAGCTGGTCCGCAATGAACTTCATGATGGGGAACATCTCCTCCCTGTCCCTCGGCATAGCCACCTCCCTCCTCCTCCACCTGACGACCCTCACATCTGCAAACTCGCGCTTTACGGCATCCGCCTCGTCGTCGTCCAACTGACACACGAGCACAGGCGTCTTGCTCTTGTCGCGGCTGCTCAGCGAGGGCACCATGGACTGCGGGAGGGGCCCGCCGATGGAGACGACGCCCTTGAACGACTTTCCGAGCTCCTTTTCCTTTTCCTTTTCCCTATTCTTTTGCCCATCAGTCCCGTCGGAGGAGGAGGAGGAGGAGGAGGATGAAATGTCAATGATGCGCTCTATGGTGCGGAGGCGAGAGGCAAGGCCCAGCGCAAGCGATCCTCCCTGTCCGAATCCAAACAGCAGAATGTCATTCATCTCCCAACCGCACTTGTCGAGCAGGACCTCCTTGACGAGCTTATTCATGATGAGGCCCGCTGCCTTGTCAAAGCCCGGATCGGGATGCAAGTCGCCCGTGTCTGAGTCGACGCTCAAGTCATCCCCCCAGTGAAAAGAAGAAGGAGAAGAAGAAGAAGAAGAAGAATGTCCTCCGGAATCAAGGATGCCGGCGGGAAGGCGCGCGGTGCCGCGGACGGAGATGGCGAGGACGCCCGGGAGGGACATGTTGCGCGCAAAGGCGGCAAAGGGGGCTTCGTTGTCGCCGAGGCCGTGGAGGAGGATGAGGATGGAGGTTGTTGCCTCGCGGGGGGAGGGGAAGTGCAGGGCGTGGGGGAGGAGGGTGGTTAGGGGGTGGAAGTCTGCTTCGGAGGGGATGCGGGGAGGCATTATGAGGCTTTTCTTTTCTCTCTTTCTTATATTTCCTCTTTGGAGAGATGGGGGAATGTTTGATTGGGGGTTTCGTGGTGTTGATGATGGTTGAGATGAGGATGGTTGAGGTGGGATGAGGAGCGGGAAGGGTGTGGCTGGGATCGTTTTGGCGTCGAGGTATCGTGGACGGTGAGATACTGTGGCTTATGCGAGTTGTCAATATCGGTAAATTATTTTTTTTTTGTGAGAAGTGGTTGTCTTCGATTGATGTCAAGTGAAGATGGTCGACTTGTTGATGCAATTCCGGAGCGGAGAGGACCTGGATAGCTCGGAACGGAGCAATAGTCCCGGCGCCGGAGGGATCCACTATATGAGAAACGAGGCTTCAAGCGCCGACCATTTCACATGTCAAGCGACAGGAGTTGAGCAAGCAAATTGATGCATGAGTCCTGAAAAGAACGAGGAGTTTCTATTGAGACCATTTATCCAGATTGATTCTACATGTACAACATCCAGTGCACGTAGCTACGTATGTATTTATATAATTGCAGACAAGTTTCAAGAGACGCATCAAAACGACCAAAAATAATCAGAAACATCATCGCCGAACCACTACATAATCTTCCACATCCCTCCTCCCCTTGACTCTCGACGGCCCGGGCTTCATCTTGGTCCACTCGCCGTCCGCCGACCAGATGCCCGCCTTGGTGTAGTCCCCGCTCGAGCTTCCCAGCATGTAGGCAAATCGAAAGTACTCGGGCAGCCCCAGGGTGGCGTTCCTGGACCAGACGAAGCTGTCCTGCCGGTCGATGATGTCGTCAAAGTACCCCCGGAAGCGCTCCACGTCGTTGACGAGGATGCTGATGCCGTCGTAGACGTTGCTCGACGGCTGGTTCCACGTAAAGGTAATGTTGGAGGAGCTGTGCGGGCCCTCCCCGAGGTGGATGACGGGCGGCGGGATGGTCGGGAGGAGCGTGCCCTTTTGCGCGTCGCCCTGGAGCGCGGCGGGCGTCTCCAGCACGGGGTCGAAGCCCCAGCGGGCGATGCCGTTGATGAACAGGCCGACCAGGAGGCCCTGGTAGAGCAGCGACGGTCGGGTCTGCAGGCTCGTGCCCGGCAGCAGCAGGAGCGCCAGGACGTAGTGGTGGATGCGCAGCTGGAGCCCCGGCAGCGTCAGGGAGATGACGATGCAGAAGATGAAGAGCGCGTACAGCTTGATGTACTTGATGAAGCGCCCCTCCTGCCTGAAGAAGAAGACCTGCGACAGGCAGATGAAGAACAAGATGATGACAATGGTGGCCAGGGCGGCCCTGGCGCCGGGCTGCTGATCGAGATCGTGCTTGTTGAGGCGCTGGATGGGGATAAAGTCCAGCGTGTAGTTGGTGAGGGCGCCGACCCAGCAGGCGCCCAGCCAGAGCACCGTCTTCTCGATCTGGGCCGTCAGGTGGTTGAGCGTGCGGCGGACGCCCATCTTGTCATACATGACCCAGGCGCAGAACATGGCCGGCACGAACTTGCCCAGGATGTTGGAGAAGAGGTCCGTGACGGTCGAGTGGCCCGGCTGGTCGAGCGACATGCCGACGGCCCAGAACATGCCGACAAAGGTCGGGAAGAAGAAGAGGGCGGGCGAGGCGGTGCAGAGCGACAGCACGCCGGTGAAGACGGTGGACAGGGCCAGGATGGACCACCGCTCGTCCTTGGCCCGGCACTTGATGTCGGGCACGAAGCGGAACGACAGCGGGAAGTACGAGTCGAAGCCGACGCTGGTGATGCCGTGCCGCTGGGAGGCGACAAACTCCTGCTGCTGCCCGACGAGCTCGACGACGCCGCAGCCGCCCTTTTCGTTGGGGAAGAGGCCCGCGTGGATGGCCGAGGCGCAGATGTACGAGTCGCCGCGGTACGTGGCCAGCTCGGGGTCGACGTCGCTCGAGGGGCCGCCGACGACGAGCGGCCGGTAGATGACCTCCTGGTCGCCCACGGCGCGCGGGTTCAGCACGTGGTAGCTCTCGCACGAGGCCGGGCACTGGAAGGCGAAGCCGCTGCCGTTGAAGGGCCTGCAGTCGTTGCCGTCGAGCCCGCAGCCGTTGCCGGCGCTCCAGTAGGTGTCGCCGCAGCTGATGGGCTGCGACTGGCCCCAGCCCTCGACGGTCGACTCGATCGTCTCCTGCCGCTTGACCAGCACAAAGGTGACGAGCCACAGCGAGAAGTAGAGGAACAGCGCCCAGGTGCGGTAGGCCTTGGGCAGGAAGCGGTCGACGAGCCGCAGCGGATACTCCTGGACGGCCGGGAACAGCGGCCTGATGCGGTACGGCTGCGGGTTGGGCGGTCCGTGAGACCATTTGGCAACGGCCAGCAGCACGCGGCGGACGGGATACGGGATCCTGCGCCAGCGCTTGGACGAGCGCTCGTCCTGGATGAAGCGCGGCGTGGGCGCGTTGCCGTCGCCGCTGCTGTTGTCGTCGACGACCTCGAGCGGCGCGGGTGCGGCGGCCGGCGTCGTCACTGCGGCCGGCGTCTCGAGCGGCGCATCGGGGTGGTCAATCTCGGTGACGGTGTTAGTCGTGGTGTCGACGATGCCATTGCCGGCTGCAGCGGCGCCGGCCGGGTCGTTTCGCTCGGCGTCGTCCTTCATGAGTGGCTCGCTTTCATCGTGGTATGGCTCGAAGGGTCTCACCATGGCTGGGTGAGGAGGAGGAAGGGAAAGAAAGAAAGAAAGAAAAAAAAGGAAGAAGAGAGAAAGAAAGAAAGAGAGATGAGGAAAGGGTCGATCTTTTTGTCCTCTTGGAATCAACGTCAATCATCCAACGCAAAACGCAACAGAGCCGGGGCTAGCTGTAACAGGTAGTAATATGTCTGCGCTGTATGTATGTATGTATGTAAGCTCTGCAGGCGGCTGCAACTCAATGGCTTAGGTTTCTTTTGTCAAACCCAATCCCTTCTTCTTACTCGTATTGTATCTAACCGCCAGCCACTGAAAACGGACCCCAAAGTTGGAAGCGCGGCCGCCTCAGCCTCTTAAATACGGGACTGGGGGACGAGGGTATCTGGGCATCTGGTGGGTCGGGGACAGGCCAAAGCTCCGGAAGCTCGGGAAGCGATTCAATGGAAAGATCTCCAAGGAGGGGGGGGATTGACGGAGTAAGCGGCACGCGGCCGGGCTTATGGGGTGTGATTGGGTGTCTTTGTCGCTTGATGCTTGCTTTGGGCTCGATCAACCGCTGCCCGAGGCTCTGAGAGGGGATTCACGAATTGTGCTCCGACGGCAGGATCGTGGATTGTGTGGTTGGAGAATGCCATTGAGCGGTGGGAGGGGAGAGTCAGGCACAAGGCACCGTGGCGAGGTTGAGGCTCTAGATTCGACGAGGAACGGCGCCTATTTTTCAGCCTCTTGAATACTCGTCCTACCAAGATTGTAGGACGGATGCGGTCGGACTAACTAGGTAGTAGTAGGTAGGGAGGAAGCTGATGGCACGACCTCCCGTTCAGCTCAGCTAAGGCGCCAAGGGAAAAAGAAAAGAGAGAAAAAAAAAGGAGCAAATACTGTCGGACAATTGCATCTCCATCGCTACGAGTATACGAAGCCTCTTTCGCTCATAGACCTTCATTCTTCATTTCGCTACCAAATCAAGTCCAGCCGGCACTTGGACGAGTGTTTCCTCACGTCTCTTGGCCAATCCAGCAAAGGGGTGTCATCATCATCAAAAGTCCGGCATTTAGACGTACTAACGGCTGCAAGAGGTCAAGCGCAAAGTTGCTACGTACTAAGGTAGTACACAGTAATTGTCGGGTCAACATCGGTAAGCGATAAGGCGCGTGGGCTCTTATCGGCCAGGCATCGCAAGAAGCGAAGCGTCGAATTGTGTGAATCACATGTACAAAGTACGAGGATGAGGGCCATCGTGAAAGATTCCATGTTGTGGCTCAATAGGTAATGGCCAGCAGCTCTCATTCAGCCAGTTGACATACGGGACTCTGGAGTTGAAGACTGGTTAATTTGTCCACAAAAGGTGTACTTTGTTTTCCCGCACACTTCTCTTCCCACTATAGACTCACTTGTGTTTCTTGTTCGTTCATCTCATTTTTCGGCAACCTCCTCACCCTAGAACAAAGCAGACACCTCAAAATGAGCGATTCAAATCTCGACAACACTCCCGAAATGTCTAACCGCAAGATATTCGAGCTCATTAGCTCTGCAGCCGTCGACGGCTCTGCAGCCCGACTGGGCAAACTCTCTCTCCCAGGCAAAAAGGTCATCGACACACCAAACTTCTTCGCAGTCACATCCCGCGGGGCGGTGCCTCATCTCACTCCTGATAATCTCACCAGACACACGTCTGTAAACGGATTGTACATGGCCCTTGAAGATTGTAGGTCACTGCGGAATATCTTGCCATTCTGGTGCTACTTAGAACTGACACTGCGTGATAGTCATTGAGAAGAAGGAGCCTCCCGTATACCAAACTCCTGGTAGTGAGACTTCACGCCGGCTACACAAATTCACAGCCCTGCCCTCAGAGAACATTTCCATACTTGGTCCGCGGCGATCTCCGGCCGTGACAACCCCTTATGGAAACACCCCCAAGGCAATGACCGTATTCACTTGCACCGGATTCCGCAGTGTAACGGTACCCGAATATGCATCCGCCGTCCAGTTGTTGCAACCCGACATTGTGCTCCCAATGGCCGAGCTGCCGCACACCAGCACAACGCCTTCGTCGAAAAAGCTGATTCGAATGGCGGAGCGGACCGAAGTGTGGCTGGATGAATTCTTGGACAGATTGAGTTCCTCCAAAGCCCCTGAAGCCCTGGAGAGCTCTGTCTTTGCCCCCGTGCTCCCAGTCGAGTATCCCATTCAGTGGGACTATCTCAGACACCTGTCCGAAGACGTACTCGATAAAATTGAGGGGCTGGCAGTCTACGGCACGAATCTGCTTCCCGAGCTCGTCAACTACCCTCCCCTGGCACCTCTCCCCAAACTATCCATGGACCCTCCCAAAACCCCCCACGATGTCCTGCGACAGATTTCCCTCGGCATCGACATTTGCACAGTTGGCTTTGCAAACAGCACCTCTGACGCCGGCGTTGCCATGACATTCTCCTTCCCACCCCCAAGCGTCGACGGAGTACAGCCCCTCGGGATCAACATGTGGTCCCCCGAGCACAACGTCGCCATGGTACCGCTTGTGGAAGGCTGTCCGTGCTACACCTGCACGAAGCACCACCAGGCGTACCTCCACCACCTGCTCAACGCAAAGGAGATGCTCGGCTGGAACCTGCTGCAGATCCACAACCACCACGTCATTGACCAGTTCTTCGCAGGCATCCGCGAGACGCTCGTCAAGGGCGGGCAGGCTGCCTTTGAAGAAGCGGCGCGCAGGTTTACTGCCGCGTATGAGCCTGTGCTGCCCGAGGGTACGGGTGCCAGGCCCAGGGCGAGGGGCTACCACTTCAAGAGCGAGGCCAGCGCGGACAGGATCAACAAGCCGGCTTGGGTGGATTTGGACAAGGAGGCGTCGGCGCAGATTGCAAGTCTTGCGCCTGAGCCTGATAGTCGGGATGAGGTGGTGGCGGTGGTTGATGTGGAGGCGGCTGCAGCAGCGCTGAGTATATCTTAGACTTGTGGACATATACTGCATAGAGATGATAATGAAGAAAGAGAATGATGAAAGAGGGCTATGTCCCCTACCGAGAGTTCACCGATCCCCTTCATGCTGCGGACTGTTTTCACAAAGGGTATTGCTCAATGGGCACATCATGTGAGGGCCAGTATAGCAATGTTGCCTTTGTCCAACCTGTGTGCCAAGCAAGGCTGTAAAGCCTCACTCAACTGGACATTGAGCTTGCTTCTACTAACTAGGTTTACGTGCATTGATCTGCTTTTCGTCTTTGCTGTTTCCATCTCATATAGGTATCAGTTAGACAGACAATTTGGTAGGCATAGGTACCTCGGTTGGATCAGCTATGAGTACCGCTGCCTTCATATAGGTACCTACACAGAGTCTGGATGTAAGGTATAATAACTAGGTACCTAAGCTTGATTCAAGGTTACACGTCGACGTCAATACAATCGACTAACGGCCCATGCTAAAGATCAAGGTGTGCGTGGGGTCCATCGTCGGTCAACGAATCGAGAAGAGGTTGGCCTCTGGTCTGCCAGAGAGTGTGGACTGATATGTCACTTCTGCCCGCTTGTTGACGCCTAATGGAGTTATCGCCTTGGGCGAGAGGTCGAGTACATGGACGGGATAATGGTGATAGAGTACAGTCCTGGAATGGAAAGATGCAGGCTGAAGAATTGTTGTTGTTGTTGCTGTTGCTGGAAGAGTATCAAAGG
Organism: Trichoderma reesei QM6a; assembly: GCF_000167675.1. Lineage (NCBI taxonomy): Eukaryota > Fungi > Ascomycota > Sordariomycetes > Hypocreales > Hypocreaceae > Trichoderma > Trichoderma reesei. The sequence goes on from NW_006711175.1 coordinate 94,284, forward strand.
CCCTGCCGCAATTCAAGCCATCGTTTCCTGTGCAGCGCTCTGATTGAGGAGGACAGAGTAAAATATAGGCACGCAAAACTGCCTGGAAAAGGGACAAGCATGAATCTCATCGACTTGGCCCGTGGCTGCCGTCATATAATACCGGTCACTTAATAGGTACATTGGCGACCAGCAGCCATGGAGCTCCATCAAGTTCATAATGCGATGTTGTTACATGATAAATCCAAGGGCTAGAATACTGCCTACCTGGGTAGGTGGGTAGGTAGGTAGGTAAGGTAGGCAGGTAAGCACTCAGAAATAAGCATACGAATAAGAATAACAGAAATCCTCGTCTTGGAGCCTGGACCACAAACACAAGGTACCTAGGAGGCATGTACCAGCTTCATTGCTGATAGGTAGTGCGGTGACCTCAGGTGGTGCCTGCCAATCTGCGAAGTTGGCTGTTGAGAACTTTTGATCATCATGGATGGTCAAGCTCAACGGCAGCCACGACCCAGGCCAGTTGCAGGCTCTCGACGGCCAATGAAACGAGGGCACCGCGCCACGGGGACGAGTGCCAAGATGCAGATGTCAGAGCAAGTGCGAGCGAGGGTCGGAGCAGACGAAAGTCCACGTCCCCCGTAAAGGCGCTAGACTGGGTTTGACATAGCGAGTGACGACTAACAACTTTGATGGATGAGGTTATTCTGAGCTCATGCCTTTCTCTCCTACCTGGTAGTACTTGCAGCCTTGCTACAATGACGCCCTACCGCCTCTACCTACTAGGTAGGTAGTTAGTATTTAGTGCAAGATACCTACTACAGACTTCTCTGTGGATGGCGTCTGGAATCTTGTTTCTTCTTCAAGGTGAGCTGCCAAGGCGCAACAAGCCGTGCGGCTCTCGATTGTTGGCGATACTCCGACACGTGCCTGCGCTGCTGGACAAGAAGGAGGCTGCCTTCTGTGTCACCCCGGTGCTTGGCATCGCTATGAACTGATCCAATGAGTCTTCATGTTCATCGAGATTCAAGTATCATGCATGCCATCTTGGTTGGCAATCTAGGTACCTATAACCTGCAACCCTGCATCCTCCCATACGAAAACGAACAAAAGGAACAGCAAAACCAGGGTGATCAATCGAGTGCCTATTCTGCCGCAGTGCAGCTGCGACCTCGCCTCGTTGTCCCTCAGTACCTATCAACGCCTAGCCGTCTTGGACTCCCTAGGCGTAGCAGAGATGTCGATGCTCCCCAACGAGCTCGATGAGGTGCCTTGCATCCGCCCTCCATCTCCATCTTCATCTCCATCTTCTCTCCACATGCGTTCAACGTGGATAGCACAGCTGTAGAGCCAGGGAGGCTAGCGGAATCGGCCATCTGCTGCAACATCTTGCGTGGTATCGGCCTGGGCTCTAGCACGAGGAGACAAAGGCCCGGATCGTCCGCCGCAACCCGGAACCCACGCACTTACACTTAGGTACTTATATAAGGACCGTCGGCCTCATGTGCCTCGTCTTGCCTTCACTTCCCCTTCTTCAGCTGCCTCCAGTGTCTGTTGCCATCGTCAGCCACAATGATTGTCAAGTTCGGAGTCGTCAGCCTCCTGGCAACCTCGCTGTCTGCCGTCGTCTCGGCCCAGACCTTTCAACGACTGGGAACATGCCCAACGCTGGGATGTCTGCTGCCTCCCGATCAGAGCGACTTCCTGCCCGGCCAGCTGTTTGATCTACGTGTTGAAGTTCACGCTCCCGTCAATGGCTCCGAGGCTGCTCACAACGGCAAGCCCGACGACAAGTTCAAGGTCACCATTGCCAAAGACGGCGGGAAGGCCAAGGACTTTGCCCAGGCCTTTGGTGTCAAGGAACCTGCCGTTGAGAGGTGGACCTTCAGCTGGTACGAGGATCTCTTCGCCCAGGATGCCCACAGGCCTTCGGTTGTCAATGTCGCCTCCAAGGCCTACCGCAAGATTGCGCTGTACGAGCCGGGCACGTACACCGTCACCCTGAGCTACTACAATGGCGAGAAGACCACTGCTACGTGGGTTGTTCGTGACCTACATACTAAGAAGAGGGCCAAGAACGTCATCTTCTTCATTGGCGATGGCATGACCACCAACATGGTATGTCAGAATCGAGCCTGGACGTGAGCGCTGTCTTGTTTCCAAGGCTGACTTCGCATGACTCCAGATCACCGCTGCTCGGCTCCTTGGGCACCAGAGCATCAACGGAAAATACCAGACTCGTCTGCAGCTCGACGACTTCCCCGTTCTAGGCCACCAGATGACGCACTCCATTGACAGCTACATTACCGACTCTGCCAACTCGGCCTCTGCTCTGTATTCTGGCCACAAGAGCACCGTCAACGCCATGGGGTGGGTGCCGTGCTCCTGCGGGAGGCAGATACTCGGCTTTTGATGTAGTAGTGAAAGCTAACTTTTGACTTCAGTGTTCATGCCGATTCCTCTCCCGATGCTTTTGATGACCCCAAGGTTGAGACCATTGTCGAGATCTTCAAGCGTGTTCGTGTAAGTCTTTTGGCTCTTCCCTCGTGAGAAATCGAGGATGCTGATACCCCGTCGATAGAAAGGCGCTTGGGGCGCCGTTTCCACCGCCTTCCTGGCCGATGCGACGCCCATCGCTTTGACCGGGCACACTCGTCGCCGGAGCGAGTACGGCCCCCTGATCGACCAGGCCCTGCACGGCGTCACCAACTTCTCCTGGACCAACCACGGCGGCCCCGATGTCTTCTTTGGCGGTGGCGCAGAGCAGTTCCTCCCCGGTGCCGGCTCCTACCAGGGTAAGGATTACTATGCTGAGTTCGCCAAGAAGGGTTACTCTATCAGCCTGGACAAGCAGTCCCTCCTTAAGGCCGACAACAACAAAAAGGCCCTTGGAGTCTTCTGCCAGGGTGTCATGCCCGTCTGGCTGGACCGCAACATCTACAAGGACGTCCTCAAGAAGTTCAAGAACGATCCCAAGGGGACGACCGCCCCGGCCCTCGACCTGCCCGGCCTCAAGGACATGACACTCAAGGCCGTTGATGTCCTACACAAGCGTGGTAGTAATGACGGATTCTTCCTCATGTCCGAGGCTGCTTCCATTGACAAGGCCATGCACGTCCTCGACTACGACCGTGCTCTGGGCGATCTTTTGGAGCTCGACGACACTGTCCGCGCCACCGTTGCCAAATTGGAGAAGATGGGTATCCTACACGAAACCCTGGTTATTGTCTCTGCTGATCACGGCCACGGCTTCGAGTACGCTCTCCCCCCCGCCTCCCCTTTCCCTAGGCGCGTCTTTCGAGGCATGGTGACTTAACATTTACCACTCACAGCGTCTTTGGCTCTGCCGATACCGAGTACCTTGCCGCCCAGAAGGATGAGCGTGCCAAGCGCAACGCCATTGGCGTCTACGAAAAGTCCGGCCTCTCACAGTACACGAAGAAGGGCAAGGTCAGCTACGGCACCGGCGTCAACTTCCCCACCAACTGGGAGCCTCGTTACGCCATCGCCGGCGGAGTTGGTGCCGCGCCCGACCACCGCGAGAACTACAAGGTGCACAAGGACGCTCCTCGGCTGCCCGCCGTATCCATGGGCAGCGAGTACTTTGTCAACCCCGAGGACGGCGTCGACGGCATCGTCATCAACGGAACCATACCTACCACCGAGGCCCAGGGCGTCCACTCCCTGACCGACGTGCCCGTCTTTGCGTTGGGCCCCTGCCAGGAGACCTTTGGCGGCACCTACAGCAATGTTGACATCTTCTACAAAATTGCCAACTGCCTGGGTCTGGCACACGGCAAGGAGAGCCACTGAAGGGATGCTTGGTGTGGAGAGTTACATCCATGGGTCATGTATACATGGACTGCATGAAAGCTCGTTCTCACGCTGTATAACTGTTAGCTTTGATGGTAGGTTTAGGGAGCAGGTTCAGCCGTAATCTCGTAAATGTCATTGCTTAAACTGCGTCAGTGAAGCACCTATCTGACTTGGATCCCTGTCCGTCTGAACCGGTAGTACCTCTTTGTGTGTGCCATATACGGCCCTTTGTTAGAGCATCTCCCTCCTTTGGCAAGTGTTTGCCGTACATAGTTCTTCTGAAACTTGTTTGTGAAACCAAATTGCATCCCTGTGTTACCGATCGAATCAAATAAAAGTGAAAATAGCAAAGTTATTGTTGCGTCCGGCCAACGCCGGCATGATGGGGGCAGGGGAATTGATGAACATGATTGAAAACGGCTGGCTGAAAATAAATTTGGCAAAACCGAGAACGCAGATAGATACCTTGTTGGAGGTGGTGCCTCAAACCCTGAGATCTTCCTCTTTGAGGGGGAAGAAGAGCCGCTCACTGCTTGTAGAGGTGGGCGTAGTGCTCGAGCCAATGATCAGCCGGTGACTTCTAGGCGGGCCGGGTGTTGTTCATGATGTTGATGATGCCCTTGAGCTCGCGGGCGTTGAGCTGCTCCGGGAGGAGACCGTCCCTGTCCCGGTCCGCGGCCCTGCTAATGGCAGCGGTGTGGATCCAGACGTTCTTAGTGCCGTGGACGGAGAGCTGCGCGACGAGGGCGGCGGTGTTGCTCTTGCGGACGCCGCCGCCGGCGATGAGCTGCAGGCTGCCCGGGTGGGCGCGGTGGCAGATGGCGTCGAGCTTGTCGCGGTTCTGGTGGCAGCCGCCGTGGCCGCCGGAGGTGAGGACGCCGTCGAAGCCGCAGCGGACGAGGATGTCGATGCCCTTGGGCCAGCGCTCCGAGGCGGCGATGGGGTCGAAGGCGCGGTGGAAGACGCAGGGGAAGGGCTTGGCGGCGTCGATGAGGAGGCGGCAGCGCTCCTCGTCAATGGTGTACTTGAAGTCCGGGTACTTTTCGAGGGTCGAGGCCTTTGTCTGGCGGCGGAGGATGCCAAAGACGAAGCCGTCGCCGCGGATGGGGTTGAGGACGCGGAGGGCCTTGAAGTCGGCAATGGCCTGGAGCATGAGCTGGATCTCGTCGTCGGTGTAGATGAAGTCTTGGAGGGCGTCCTCTTCAGCTTCTTTCTGCTTCTGCTTTTCTTCCTCAGTCAGCAGCTTTTCCTGATCCTGAGCCTGAGCCTGAGCCGAAGCCTGAGCCTGTGCCTGCTCCTCTGGGCTCTTGGCCTGTTCCTCTTGGTCTAGCTTGAGCTGCGCAGCGTAGGCAGCAGTAGCAGTAGGGCGAGGGGCTCCGCGGGGGCGGATCATGATGCGGACGGCGATTTCAAGCTGCGAGACAATCGAGGTCAGCTCCTTGACCGGGGGCGTGAGGCCACCTTCTTCGTACGAGCCTGGGGCATTGAGTTCGATGCGTTTGGCGCCCAGAGCCTGGGCTTCGAGGCCGGCGGCGCCGCTGAAGACTGCGACCTCGCAGTTGAGCCTGGTGGACTGGCCGAGATCGCGGGGGGTCGGCATGTTGATGGATGATGAGGGGGGGAGAGTGACAAAGGAGGAATTTGTGTGACTTTTGGTAGATGGGTATAGTTTGGAAAAGGAATGGAAGATCTGCTGGACTGTGTTGAGGCTCAGCACTGAAGCTTTTGGTGCAGACGTGCCGAGGTCGGAAGGGTTGAGAAAGAAGGAGAGAAAAGAGACGGAACAAGTTTGCGAAGATGGGGAGAGACCCTTGCCTTATGTAGGTGCAGAAAAGGAAGGGTGACTAGAGGGTCATTATCATATCACTTCATCTTGAAGCTGTTCTGAGCGAAAAGTGAGTTGAATGTGAGTTGGGAAAGGTGAGATTGGAAGGAGAATCACTTGAAGGGAAGTTGAAGTGAGCTGCTTTGCGATTGTTGACGAGGGCAGCTTGAATGACAGGTAGAAATTCTGGTGGGGGGGTTTTTGGGTCGAGGCGGGGGAGGGGCACGCACGGCTTATCTGATAAGAAATTCTTTGTGACTGACGATGGGAGATGCAGATTGTGGAAGAAGTTGCCGATGGAATGGACGAGCAGGTGTCTGATGAGGACGTTGAAACGAGGAAGTGTGTGTTTTTGATGATGTATACCTTATTGTATTAGAGAGTATTGTGTGGAAGCCAAAATCTACCTATGCAAAAAGCCGTAGCAGTATTGTACATGCAGATACTCCGTACCAGTAGGCAGTCTTGATCAAGCTCATACCTACTTAAAGTGCAGTTCTCATGTAAAGCATCCAGTACGCCCATCTGATATATGAAAACCTGGCTCCTCCTCATCTCGACTCATTTCTTCAAAGCTTCAATCATCAAAGCATGAGCCCCCATAGCTAACCTAGGTATGAATAGCAAAAAGAGGCTTCGGGATGGCGTCCTCCCGTCTCGTCCCTCGGCCGTCTCTGGGGCAAGTCCAAGATTCTAGGCTCTTTGCCTCTCCTCTCCCCACTTTATGCGTCTTGGTTCAACTCGGTGGGGAAGCAGCGAGAACAGTTCCAGTCAATGTCTGATGCGATAAAGAAACAAAATTTCTGTCGGTGACCTGGCCTTTCCATACAAATTGCCTATGGTCTGCAGGTACCTACTGTTGCGCCTCTCTTGGATCTTTTCCTGTCACCTTCACGCCCCCGTGGATCCGAATTTTCAGTTCTAGCCCAGGCGACCTTCAGTGGATCCCCCGCTGCAAGAGCTTCGACTCCAGCGGACCCTCCGCCAAACTGCAGCGAGCTTAGCGGCCCCTGCTTTTGCCGTTTCAGGCGCTGATGTCCAGGGATCCAGCGATCTAGCGGCCAATTGCCTTGGGCGCCCATGCCCTGCTAGGCAAGGTACCGCTCTCCAGCAAAAGCCACGGCCCCCTCCACTCACACCTCACCAAATCTGCAAGCTCTTTTTGAACGTAGATTTTTTTTTTTTTTCCTCTCTCTTGATTGCTTCACTCCCCCATAGTACTATTAGCAAATCAGGGTCTCTCCGCCTTGCATTGACCTGTTTGATTTGCTTCTGCTGCTCCTCTACCGCCAGAGGCTGCGAGAAATTTTCTGGCCTAACCCCATCAGACGTCATTTGCCTGCCTGGGTTCCACTGCATACCTATAAAGCAGCGTCGAGCTCCCCTCCTCCTCTTACAGGAACATAGACAAGCCACATTTGCTAATAATCAAACGTCTCTTTTTCTACCTCTCCCACTTCTCACACACACACACTACAGCCACAATGTCTGCCGAAAACGCTGACGGCGCCGTCTTCTACGAGCAGCTCGAGAATCTCGAGGATGAGTTCGAGGAGGTTGAGCTCGAGCTCCGTAAGTTTTTTCCTCCCCTTCACCTTTTGCCGCACACGAGGTAAAAAAGAAGAAAGCAAGCAAGCAGACAGCTGACAATGATCCATCTGTACAGTCCGCCAACAGGACAAGCTCACCAAGGACCTGTACGCCAAGCGCGCCAAGGTCATTGCTCAGATCCCCAGCTTCTGGCCCCTCGTCTTTGAGCAGGCTCCTCCGGATATCGACGAGTACGTCCAGCCGACCGACTCTGCCGTGCTCCTGAGCTCGCTGGTCGACCTATCCGTCGAGCGCTTCGAGCTGCCTGACGGCGACCCCCGCAGCATCGCCATCAAGTTCGAGTTCAGCGAGAACGAGTACTTTGAGAACAAGGTGCTCGAGAAGAAGTTCTGGTGGCGCCGCAACAAGGACGGCTGGGCGGGCCTCGTCAGCGAGCCCGTCAAGATCAACTGGAAGCCCGGCAAGGACCTGACCAGCGGCCTGCTGGACCTCGTCTACCAGGTCTGGGAGGACGACAAGGCCGGCAAGGGCGACGACACCGAGGCCAAGAAGAAGCTCAGGGAGCAGATGGAGAGCACCGGCCTCGACGGCGTCAGCTTCTTCGCCTGGTTCGGCTTCCGCGGCCTCAGCATCTCCGAGGAGGAGAACCAGGCCGCCCTCAAGGAGGAGCAGGCCAAGCGCCAGGCCCGCAAGGAGGGCAAGCCCGTCGATGAGGACGAGGACGAGGACGATGAGGATGACGACGAGGACGAGTACGAGATGGAGATCTTCCCCACCGCCGACGACCTGGCCGTCTGCATCGCCGAGGACCTCTGGCCCGGCGCCATCAAGTACTTCTGTGAGTACATTCACGCCTCTGAGAACTCGTCGGAGGAGTCGGGGGATGAGGGCAACTAAGGAGAGCAGCAACGCTAAGACAACTATCTCTCACAGTGACGGCTCAGGAGATGGATGGCCAGAGCGACATTAGCTTTGAGTCTGACGAGGAGATGGACGAGGCCGAGGCTCCTCAGCCCTCCAAGAAGCGCAAGGCTTAAGCCTTTGTTGCGGATTCTCACGATTTTCTTTTTTTTTTGGATAACCTTTTCTTGTTGGATCTTCTACATTGCCCTCACTGGCCAACTGGACATGGGGCTCGAATTCAAAAAGAAGGATTTGGAGCTGATGACTATGATGATGATGACGGAAAACACAAAAGGGCTGTTGCAAAAGGAAGTGCTCTGTTGAGCTTGGTGATTTATGATTATATAGAACGACACTGGCAAAATTCATACCCCCATTTTCATCTTGGACACTTGAACTCTCCTAGCATTTCTGGACTATATGCTTGTATCGTATGAACATGTTTGCTCCTTGGCGCCCTTGTCAAGAGGATCTCTGGTCACTCAACTCATTGCATATTCTTGTTCATCGATTCATCTAGAGAGACTCCTTGGTTTGCCTGTTGAGAACGAGCACAACCATGACGGCTAGTCCCGTTTGGCATCGGACCAACGTTGGCTTCTTAAGACTGAAGTGCATGATGTAAATGTGACAGCAAAACACTGGTTTCTCCCCTCTTTTCCCATTTGTGTCTCCCCTCTTCTCCAATTTCTTTCTCGGCCTCGGACTTGTAAAAGACCGGCATCAAATTTCCCACCTCGCTCGCTTCTACTAGAAACAGCTTCAATCACCACTTGGAGCGACTGCCGAGCTGTGGAACAAACCCTCCCCCTCATTACATATCGAGAAGCCGAAGCCGAGCCAATGCGCATCTTGACCGAGACCCCAAGGATCGTCATCGGTTGTCCTTGGAAGTCCGCCTGCGTCTGCCTGTGGGCTGACGATACAAATTTGTCAGCCTTGGAAATGCCATCTCGGACAACCCAATTGTATTTGACGTGTTGTCTCTGGCTATTGCATGTCGTGTCATTGGATGGTTTTTGTCCTCGAGGCACGTGGGGTTTCTGATGCAATTGGTTTCACATGATTGCTACCTACTTACCTAGTAGGTAACGTAGGTAGGTAGATACCTATATAGCTCCCTCGAGGTGTCCCAGCTTGCCTCTATCCTGAAGTGGCATATCATGGCACTTGTCTCATCAACGCTGCTTTCGAAAACACGGCCAATTATTTCACGTCTGCAACTGATCAGACAAAGCACTATATTGAATTCAATTCCATCCAATACACTTCGAATCCGTGCTGCTTCAACCATGGCGACGCCCTGGCAAATTCGTGTACCGCCAGCTGATACGGGCATCCTGAAGTGGAAGCAGACGGACGAGGCTGCTGCCAAAGTCTCGGAGCTGCTGCAAAAGGATCTCGAGGCAAGTCTTCTTGCATCGACTTGTTTTTTGGTTCAGACATGTCTAACCTATATCACAGCGTCACCATGTGTTTTTCAACAAAGATGGATTTCACAACCATGTATGTCAAGCCACTGCATTCATAATATATATATCCTTTATTTTATTGGATATCAAGATGTCATTATCACAAAGTCTTGAAGCTCAGAGCATAGTGCTAAAGGAGACAACAACAACAACAAACAGATCGTCCACCACCTCCTCTCCCTCTACGCAACCGGCGCCTCCCCCAGCATCCTCGAAAAGGCCTACGCCGAAAACAACTCGTACCAAATCTCCGCCAAGCAGTTCGACCCCGACGTCGTCAAGGAGCTCAAGAGCGGGTGGTCAGAGGGCAGTCCGTATCTCGGCAAGGGGGAACACTATCCCGACTTTCTCAAGTTCTTCCAGGACGAAATCGAAGAGAAAGGGTGGGAGGCGGTGATTCAGGAGTATGTCTTCAAGGGGGATGAGAGGAGCGAGGCCATCTACGGACGGCTTTTTGCCGGTATGCTTCTCCCCACACAAAAGAACTGTTGCGAGGCATCGTCGCTGCCATCATGTTCCGTCCTGATGCTAATGCTTGTTTCCATCTAGGCTTCTTGCACCCCCTGATCCAGCTCATGTACGGCCTCGAATGGCAGCAACCAGCCATCATCGCCGAGGGCCTCGCCCAAGCCGCCGTCCACGAGAACCGCGTCGGCGGTTTCCTCACCAAAGTCGAACAAGCCGCCGCCTCCTCCTCCTCCTCCTCCTCTCAGCAGCCGTCATCCTCTCCCAACAAGACGCCTCTTCCCGAGATATTCGAAACCATCCGCCAGCACGGCGAAAAGCTCGCCACGAGCGCGCGCTTCGGCGACAGCAACAAAATCTACGACGGCGTCTTCGTGCGCGCCCCCGACGAGGCCCTCGAGCTCCTGAGGCAGGTGACGGTCAAGGAGGACGAGCTGGAGGAGAAGCTGGCCGAGATGGCGCATACCTGTGCGTATGTTGCTGCGGCAGCGGCCTTTCATCCGCCGCACGCGCCCAAGTTTGACTTTTTCCTGATGTGAGAGAAATCTCCCACCTCCCCCCCCCTTTGTTCTCATTCTCCTTTACCTGTGCCCACAATGCACATGTGAGAGCTGTTGGTTGGTGCACTTACAGAAGAGATAATCTAACATGTTATATATATATATATATATATATATATATATATATATATATATACAGCCACCATCTCAACTCGGTTCCCTTCTTCGTCACACTGCTCTCCCTCCCCTGGCTCACGCCCTCCCAGAAAGCGCGCGCGCTCGAATGGAAAATCCGCCTCGACATTGTCCAGTACGTGGCCCGCGGCTGTCCGCCCCTGCGCCTCGACTCCGTCAAGTCGTTTACCCCAAAGGACGCTGCATCTCAATCCTCCGTGACGAAGCCGGAGGACTTGCTTCCGCGGTTCCACAAGATTATGGACGATGGACATACAATCAAGGTCGTTCGCGCGCTCTTCATTGCGAGGGAGCTGTCGGGGCGGTTCAAGGACAGGCCGTGGATTCGGTTCGCGGATGAGGAGACGTGGTTGAATGTGCATCGGCTTTTGCTGGAGAGCAGGGAGGGGAGGTTTGGGGCGTCAATGTGGGTGAGGTCGGCTGGGTTTGATGAGGCGTGGGAGGACGTGCCCAAGGCAGAATAGGGGGCGGCGGGGCGGAAAAATATCCGTGGGAAGAGCTGTGTATGGGATGCTTGGGGTTGACCATGTTTTGATCATGTTCCATTTTTGTACATTATTTGCTCTAAATCTGATGTAAAACATACCCATTTAATGCCTATGTACTATCCAAAACACACACAAAATATCACATTTACTCCATGCCCATCCACTCATCTTCCCCATCGTCGTTGTCGTCGTCGTCAGACTCGCCGCCCGCCTCCGCCGTGCCATTCATGATAGCATCGACCGTCTTCTGCTGCGCGCTCGTCAGATACACGTCGCCATTCGCGCCGCCCTTGCCGTCGTCCTTCTTGTCCGCCTGCCCCAGCAGGTAATCCACCATGTACACGTTCTCGTCCGCCAGCCTCCGGATCTCGTCCTTCATCTTGGCGACGGCGCGCGACACCACGCGCAGCTCAACGTCCACCTTGCCGCGGTTGGCCGTCAGCCAGGCGCCGTGCTTGTCGACCAGCGCCTTGATCCACAGCAGGCAGAACTCGAGGTGCGGCGACTCCTCCGTCTGCGCGGCGACGAAGCGGAGCAGCCTCGGGACGTACACGATGGGGAGGTTCGCCACGACCAGGGGTATGTCGGCGGGCGGCACCGCCTGGAAGACCCTCTTGATGAGGCCGGCCTCGTTGAGACGGAAGGCCATGACGAGCGCCTTGAGGTAGTCCTTTTCCTTCTCCAGCACCGCCAGAGTCGACGCAGGCGTGATCTCAATGTTGAGATCAAAGGGGTCAAACTGCAGCGTGTGGTCCAGGCTGTAGATGAGCAGGCCTTCCGTCGAGGCGGCGCAAAAGGCCGTGCCGGCGGGCGAGAACGCGACGCCCGTGACCCGGACCTCGGGCCTGCGCTTCCTTGCTGATGGATCCCCGCCGCGCTTCGACCCCGGCAGGCTCTTGTCGATGCGGTCCTCGCGGTCCGAGGCCTCTCCCTGCATGTCGATGTCGTCCATGGGGCCCGCCTCGGTCAGGAGCTTGCTGTTGAGGAACTCTTGCGTTCCCGAGAGAGACAGATTTACGCTGACGGTGAACTTCTTGAGCAGAACCATGGTCGACACGGAATACAGGCAGATGTATTTGCTGTTGCCGCCGGCGAGCAGGCAGCTTCCGTCGGTGCTGTATCGGATCGTGCTGAAGTTCTTGTTGCCGCCAATGTTGGCCGCAGTCCGTCGATCGGATGCTTTCCGGCCACCGGATACGTCGCGACGTCCATCGAGGCCCGCCGTCTGCTCAGCCTCGGATACTGACCAAAAGGTCAATTGGCCATCAATCGTGGAGACGGCCAACTGGAGAGAATCCGGTCGGACGGCAATGTCGAGGATATCGGCCTGCAGCTGCAACGGCTCGCTCGTCTGCGTCCTGTTGAAGATGGACCATATCCGCGCCGTCCTGTCCCAGCTTCCGCTCACCAAGGAGTTGCCGTTCGGCGTAAATGCCAGCGAAGATACAGGGCCTTCATGGCCGGCTAGCCGATCAAGCAGCTGTCCGGTCTGCACCGACCAGATGTGAATGTCGAACGAATCCAGCGAACCGGCCGCTACCACTTCGCCGCTGGGATCGACAGCCATGCATGTGAAGGAAAGCCTTGTCGGGGCCGTAAAGGTTCGGAAGTTTCGATATCTGATGAGATCCCATGCTCTGACTGAACCGTCCAGACTTGATGTGAAGAGAACGTTTCCCTTCTTGGCAAACTCGGAAGCTGTGACGCCGCTGGTGTGCTCTGTGAATGTCACGATGCAGAAACCAGACTCAATGTCCCACACCTTGACCTTGCCATCGTCAGCCGTGGTGATGATTCGCTGGCCATCTGGTGAGTAGACGAGAGAGTTTATTGAGTCAAAGTGCCCCTGTTGTTTGAGAATGTACGACTCCGACTGCCACTCCCAAACCAGCAGCTGGCCCAGCTTCGAAGCGCCAAAGGCCAGCCACTCTCCGCTCTTGTTGATCGTCACAAAGTCGACGTCGCTCTGAGAGATGCTCAATTTATGAATGTTGTTGAAGTCGGGCATCTCGTAGAGGCTGAAGAGACCATTGGACATTCCGGCGACTAACAGATTTGTTTCCGCATGGAAGTAGGCACATCGTACATGTGCGCTACCTTGCATGAAGTAGTGTCGCTCCACGATCCGCCATCTCATATCCGAGTCGTCGTCGCTGTCGTCATCGTCTTCCATTTTATTCTCATCCTTTGTTGAGTTCAGAGGCTTGACGTATTTCCAGGCGAAAACCGCACCATCCTTGCTGACAGTGTAGATGGTCTCCTGATCACCGGAGAACCAAGCGCCGATGACGGTTTGCTTGTGGCCACCGAGGACGGTAGGAATAAAGCCTTCTTCGTATTCCACACTCCATATCCTTGCTGTCAAGTCCTTGGAAGCTGTCAAGAAAAACCGGGAGTCGCTGGACCACTCGATATGCTGGACCGAGTCGAAGTGGCCGGTCAGGGTTCGGCGCTTGACAAAGGGAGCGAATTCGAGTGCACCGTCGGCATTGGTATCGGGGGTCGAAGGCACGTTCCAGACTTCCACCTTGCGCCCCAATCCCACCACAAAGTATCTGCCTGAGGGCGAAAACGAGAGCGCTGTGACCTGCGACTTGAAGGAGAAGTGGTAGATGAATACGCGGCGGGGGACGTTGGTCAGGATCGCATGGCCGTCTTCGTCAACCGTGAGAAGGAGGTTGCCGCGGGGGGAGAGGCCTATTCGAACAATGTTCTTTCGATGTGCGAATGGGAGGGTGTGGGATTTGTTGCTGTTTTGCGTCGAGGTTAGCCGTCGGCCTCTGTCTGGTCGCATATGCGCCGGTATGACTTACTCGACCAGGTTGAAGACGGTCACGCGGTTGCCGACGGGCGAGAAGAGATGAGTGCCATCGGGACTGAAGGCCAAGTTGCCCTGGCAGTAGACTGTGCCCAGCAAGTTGGAGAACTAGGAGATCCATCAGTCAGTCGTTGATCCTACATATCCATCTGGACCATGTTGTTGCGTATCGTATCGTCGGCACTGTTGGTTGCATGTGCGCATCAATCGAGACAGAATTGGCTAGATAAAGCAACCGTGACGGCGCTCCAAAAGAAATCTTCGACATACCCTAAAGTCAGTCTTCATTGTCGACCAATTGCCATGACCCTATAGCTGAGGTACAATGAGGTGAAGCTCGAATACCATCTGCCGTCGTCGCAACAAAGAAAAAAAGCTGCGACTTTTCTTATCGATACGGGCCATTTTTTTCCTCTTCCATTTCTCTGCTGCCACCGCTTAAAGTTCGGCAGATTCTTTTTCCAGTTCCTCTTCGCCTAAGCTCGAAGAGGTAAGGACCACGCCGTAATACTGGGAGTGCACAGGCCACCTCATCTTAGGCTGGACACGTTAGGTAGCGGGTACCTTGACCCAGCCCGCAACGGCACATTCACAAGCGCAAACCCCAGGTACTGTCGACATCGTCGAGCTCCTTCATCACTCTTCCCGGTCCTTCACGTTCATGCTCCAACGCAACTGCAGTAAAGCAACACCAGACAGCAAACGGCAGGCACGCCCCGGGAAAAAAGGAGACCGACCGCCTCTGCTCCTGCTCTGGCTGCGTGCTCCCCTGGTCGCACCAGCCCGCTAAGCCCAATCCGCCAGCCCGCCTATCAGCGCGCAGCAGCCCCTGGCCAATTTGGCTCAGTGCAAAATTGGGGGAATACGACCGCCTCAACCCCTTCTATTTGATCCCGTCTATCCCCTTGTGTCCCCTGAACGGCTCGAGCTCAGCACGTTGGAACCTCCACTCTGCTCTGTCCAACCACCCGCCAACGGCCACCCGACAACATCTTTCCTCCTGTCTGCGCCCTCCTGCTCTCACCTCAGTAGCCATCAATCCTCTCGCAGCTGTCCTCGCCGCTCGTTTGCCTCTCTGACACCTTACCTCCAGCTCCCTCAAGACCTCACTCCGTAGCCCCTCCACGTGTGCAAGATGGCTCCCGCCGCTGCTGAGAGCGCCTCGCCGATTGGCATTGCCAATCTGCCCAACCAGCGACACAAGATTGTCGCCAAGCGTGGAGCGAGCTTCACCATCATGGTACGCGATTGTCCGTGGCGTTTGCAGTGCGCAAACGCGTCACTGCTGCGTGATCGTGCGAGCTTCTTGTCGGATACACTAACACGCATGGCTCTCCTTCCAGGTTGCTGGCGAGTCTGGTCTGGGCAAGACGACCTTCATCAACACTCTCTTCTCCACGACCATCAAGAACTACGCCGATCACAAGCGCAGGCACCAGAAGCAGGTCGACAAGACGGTCGAGATTGAGATCACCAAGGCCGAGCTCGAGGAGAAGTTCTTCAAGGGTAAGGGATAGCTGCCCACTGGAGGCGTGCCTTTTTTTTTTCCTTCTTTTCACCACAGGGTATGCTAAGATGATATCTTCTGCCGTTTCTAGTTCGATTGACCGTCATCGACACTCCCGGATTCGGTGACTATGTCAACAACCGCGACTCCTGGCAGCCCATCATCGAGTTCCTCGACGACCAGCACGAGTCTTACATGCTCCAGGAGCAGCAGCCGCGCCGCCAGGACAAGATCGATCTCCGTGTCCACGCCTGCCTGTACTTCATCCGCCCCACCGGCCACACCTTGAAGCCCCTGGATATCGAGGTCATGAAGCGTCTCTGCTCACGAGTCAACCTGATCCCCGTCATTGCCAAGGCTGATACTCTCAGCCCGGCCGATCTTGCCAAGTTCAAGCAGAGGGTATGGATAGAGCAACACCACGTCGCGTTCTGGAGGCACACCTTGCTAACACAAACACAAACAGATTGTCAGCGTCATCGAGGCCCAGAACATCAAGATCTACCAGCCCCCGATCGAGGAGGATGACGAGGCTGCCGCCCAGCACGCGCGTAGCCTTATGGCCGCTATGCCGTTTGCCGTCATCGGCTCCGAGAAGGATGTCAAGACCAGCGATGGCCGCATCGTCAAGGGCCGTCAGTACTCGTGGGGTGTGGCCGAGGTCGAGAACGAGGAGCACTGCGACTTCAAGAAGGTGCGATCCATCCTGATCCGCACCCACATGCTCGACCTCATCCACACGACCGAGGAGCAGCACTACGAAGCCTACCGCGCACAGCAGATGGAGACGCGCAAGTTTGGCGAGGCCCGGCCCCGGAAGCTCGACAACCCCAAGTTCAAGGAGGAGGAGGAGGCTCTGCGGAAGCGGTTCACTGAGCAGGTCAAGGTCGAGGAGCAGCGCTTCCGACAATGGGAACAGAAGCTCATTGCTGAGCGCGATCGTCTCAATAAGGATCTCGAGCAGACCCACGCCCAGATCAAGCAGCTGGAGAATGAGCTCGAGGCCATGCAGGGAGGCGCCGTCCGAAGCCACGGCCGCCGATAAGTTGTCTCTGATGGTGACTTTGGTTTGTCGCGCAATGCTGGCGTTGGAGTGTCATGATGTCGGGTTTCCTCGCTCCACCTCGCCCCGGCTACCGTTACGGTCCGCGAAGAGGTTGAACATGGAACTGCCGCATCACCCACGGCGCTTTATTTCATGCATATTCTAATCAGCTATTGCTACGGGAGGCGAAGATCTTTTGACGAGTTGTCGAGGAGAAGGCTTGCGTTTCAGTTTTTTTTTTTGTGTGTGTCTTGTTTCAGTTCTGGTGCCGGAACTGTTGCGATGGGGGGACTGATGCTTGACGGCGGAACAAAGCATCATGTCATGGCCATAGCCCAACACCAGCAAGTTACTGAGTAAAGGGCAAGTGCTGGAAGTTTTGATAATGTAGCCCTATTTTATTCCTCTTTTATTTGAGCACTCCCATTTCCAGTTAGGCACATTTTTCTAGTCCTATGTAATTGAGTCAGTTGAGATACCACTTTCACAAGGCGATGTAGTGGCGCGTTGAAGTTTGGTAGAGCCGCATCTCTTATTCATGATATTGCCGCTCCTGAGTGTTTGTTGGTAGGGTGGTGTTAATGGCGAGCTAAACAGGAGACGAAAAGCCAGTATAATCCCCAACCAGACTCCTAACCTAAACTCCGAGAAAAGCAGATCGGTATACTATACTGTGATACCTAGGTCGTGAAGAGAGAAAAGGCAAGAGTAAAAAAGAAAAAAAGGAAAAACAGAGAAAAAGTTAATGGATCCCTCCCGATCCATATCGCCTGCTTAGATGACACCCATTCCCTTCCCTCCCAGTTCCAAGAGAATATCCAACTCGAACCACTCAAGAGCGAAGAAGTCTGCTAGCACAGAAAGTGGGAAAAGGAAAGAAAAAAAAAATCAAACAGCGTCCATGCTAGCTCTTGTCGTGAGCTGCTCGTTTTTGTTGCCCAGCCTCGAAATCTGCAAGAAGGCGTCAACGCCGTAGCCCTCCAAGCTGTGCAGGTTGAGCGAGCCGGCCCAGTACTCGGCGTAGACGCGGCTCAGGGGAAGTCCCATGCCGAGGCGCAGGTTGGGAGGCCGGCTGGTGAGGGTGGAGAGGGAGCCGAGGTAGGTCGGGGCCTTGAGGTCGGCGCGGCCGAGCTCGTCGGTGACGTGGAGCTCCTGCATGGTGGCGGCCATCCGGGGCACCTGTCCGAGGTTCTCGAGGCGCTTCTGGCTGAGGGGCCCCTTGCTGAAGGACCAGAGGTAGGGCAGCTCGTCGCGGGGGATGCCGCCACCGCGGTCCGAGATGCGGATGATGACGTGCTCCTGGGCCTCGCAGATGGTGACCTCGATGGGCGGCGGCGGGGACGAGGCGTGGTCGGGCTGCTTCTGGTGGCGGTCGATGACGGCCTGGACCGAGTTGCGCAGGAGCTCGCCGACAATGTACTCGAGGTGGCTGAGGATGTAGGGGAAGCTGGCGTTGAGGTGGCCGTCGATGCGCACCTCGGGCACCTGCACGTCGGGCCCGTTGGTAGTGCGGGCGAGCTGCGTGACGGCCTTGGCGCAGCGGCTGATGACATCCTTGGCGGAGCACTTGATGAAGACCTCGCCAATGAAGTCGGACTCGGAAAGCGTCGCGCCGGGGGAGAAGTAGGGAGAGTTGAACGTCTCTGTAAGGGACAGGTGCTGCTCTGCGATGACTCGACGGGAGATGCGCTACGTGGATCCCTCGCCGTCAGCTTTTTCTGTTGTTTCTTTCCCCTTTTTTTTTTGAAGCGCTGACCAGGGAGGGGGACAACTGCGACTTACCGATCGGAGGATGACATTCATGAAGTGGTCCAGCTCCTTGGGATCCATCAGGCCGCCGCACTCGAGAATGCCCATGGCCAGCTTGGGGATGACGGTCAGGTGGCCCTTGAGATTCTGGCTGATGATTTCGCAGAACTTTTCATTGTCTTCGAGCGTTCGAATCTCCTTGACCTTGCGGAAAGTGTCAAAGGCGTTGTAGTAGAGCTTGTAGACTTCTTCAATGTGGCGATTTGTTACGACGACGTAGGGGAGCTTTTGCATGTCGCGGATGCGATGCGCAATTCTGCGGATGCGACAGCCTGGGTCAGCAAACTGGACGTAAAGTGGAATTGAGAGCGGCCTGCAATGTATACCTGACTGGGAGTTCGGTTCGAACATAGTTTGCAGAGCTGATGAGTCGCGACTCGGTGAGGGAGCGTCCAAAGACCATCAGCTGGCGCAAGCTGATGGGGCGGGCCTCTTTCGCAACCCATCTATCAGACAAGGCGACAACAGCATTAGCGCATGCGCTCGCATTATTACAGGAGCTTTTGAAAAGGAAATATTGTGATAATGACAGAGCAAGGCGATGTTTGGACGTACTCGTCAAGCACAGAAACCGGGCGCCACGTGCCGTTGGCTGCCTGGGCCGCCGTCCTCAGCTGCGTCCTGACGAGAGGAGAGGGCGCTGTAAAGGTCGCTCGCGGGATCGCATTGCCGAGGCCGCACGTCGCCAGGGCCGAGTAGTCGGACGGGCGACATCGTCTGCCGTGGCAGCGCAGCGCTACGGAGAACATGCCCACGGTTCCATGCAGCACAGGCGGGATCGAGCTGGGTAAGCGGACTGATGCTGGTGACGATGGCGTAGCGGCGGCTTCAAGTAATAGCGAGCGTTGTTGGCGTGCGAATCGCGAGCGGTGCGGCGTGTAGAGACGAAGCGCAGTATGAGCGGAAAGGGTGGTTGGATGAAGAGAGGAGAAGCTGAGGAGCGGGCGATTGGTCGTGAGGGGGAGGATTGATGCAGGTAATGTGTTCTGGTTGAATGCTCTCGTTGAGTCTAGCAGAGGCAGATGCAGTGGCTGTTAATATGTAAGAGACGCCTCTCCGAAGCATGTGCCGGTAGATCTGCTGCTCAAGGTTCTGGGCTGGCCAAGATGCCCCACAGGCTGCGGTATCGGCTCCGAATGGCAGCTGAGGGCGTGCTACTAATACCAGTAATACAGTGGCAGTAACCTGTATCTGGGCTACGGCAAGTTTGGCTTATGAAGGACACACTGGATTTTGCTACAATTTTTGCGTTCTCATGCGTATAATCTCATGCTATATAGGTATGTAGCTGGTTGGCGCATCCAAAGAGATGGAGGTTTGATGCCGTCACCTGCGTACTTAGTAGGTCCCTGGTAGGCACCTTGGTACTTGAGGTCCGGCAGGCCCAACAGCTCTCAAGCTTGCTAGCGCCTTAAGCCTCAAGGGCGAACAATGGCAGTAATATCGAGGCTGTAATACCGCGCACACAAGGTACAGTGAACAGTGCTCCAAAAAGCTTGGTAGGTACCTGTAATACGTCCATGCGATATCCCATTGAAAACACACGCCGCGCAACTCATCAAAGCAATCCAACGAGTCTCAATTAGAGCAAGACGTGTATTACCCAGGACAGTTGTACTAATGTACCTTTCAGAAGCAGAGGCGTTTGATGCAACAGCATATGTGACTCTGCGCATTGAGTCATTCCTGTCTTCTTTGGGCACTACATTATTACTCTGTGACTTACTAATGCCGTGCCTGAAGAGGCAGGGCTGATATTAGTCCGACGTTGTCGCCTTTCTGATCTTGCCTGCTGGCTTTGGCAGGTCCATTGTAGGGAAGCAGCCAAAACCTGTTAAAGGTGGTAATATCATCCCGTGCCTCGTCACAAGCAAAAGAGCAAAAGAGTGTTAAGGTTAATAAGCACAGAGGTGGGGTAAACAGTGGGGTGAGAGCACAAGACTCGGCAGAGGTCGATCGCTGTTAGAGCGGTACCTGCGCCGCGCTTGGTCAACAGCGCGGGGTGCCGACTGGCTGGCGGGGTCTGCGCAGGTCCTGGCTTATCGCAGCGCAGCTGAGCTCGGCCAGCCATGAATCATGGAAGGTTCCTCTCGAGCTTGTCGCAGGTGCAGGACAACTGGAGATGCATCAGATGAACCGTAGGGCTCGCATTGATCGGTGTAACGCTTTGGAGGACTTGAGGCATCTTTTCTGCTTCAAGACAAGCCCTGGGGCTTCACTAATTGAGTCTCCTCCACGTGTGCTAGCTTGCTTCGCTTGTTCTTCCAGATCGCCTTCAGAACGCTCGCGAGGTGAGGTACGAAGCTTCCCACTCTCCCATCAGCCTATCAGAGCCGAGCCGCCTCACCTCCGAGGCTTCAGTCAAGGCCACGCAGAAACACGCACCTCCACATTTAAAACTCGCCGCCACCAATCGCAGCGAGCATCTGCTAACGTAATGACGCCACTTCCAGGCTCTCCAACCCTTCCAGTCCTCTGGTTTGGAGCCATTGTCGTAGGTAAGGTAGCTTTTTCTCGCTGCTGCTCCACAGGATACCGCTGAGTGCCTGGACTTGCTCGCTGCAGCTCTGATCAAGGAAGAAGAGAAAGGAAGAAAGAAATAAAGGGTAAAGAGGGAGATGCTATAAATCAGTGTGCAACTCCAACTGCATAAAGTCTACCCTTATATAAGGTAGGAACCGTGGCTGTTGAAGCCTTTTGGCTGCTCAGCTTCTGTCCGCCTTGTCCCGCCACCGTGCAACCAGCTTTTCTGCCGGGTGGCCGATAGCGACCTTATCTGCCTCTCTCTCTCGCTCGCTCGCTCGCTCCCTAAGCCGCTGCAGTGCTTCGTACTATTTTTTTCTTGATACTTTTTTGCCCTTCTTCCTTCTTCTCCAGCTGTACCAACTTCGTACAAGCCATCCATCATTCTTTCCCTCCTCAACAGGCTTGTGCAAGTCACTCCTGCGACTTCCCCTCGAGTCTAGGCAGCTGCCGCCGCTTGCTCCTGCTGCCGTCGCTCCCGCTGCGACTTCCCTAACCCAACCCAAACCCGCCAGCACGGGCAAGTGCCACACGCGCGCCTTCTCATCGCAGCGCCCTGCACCCCGCCAGCGCTTTGCAACAGCACCGCGGGAGCTCCTGCCCGTTCCTGGCCTGCCTCTGGCCTCAGGCCGTTGTTATTGCAATCATGGTACGTCGCTTCGTCCTGCCCGTTTCTTCACCTCTGGCCCAGCCGAGTCGAGCCCAAGTTCCCTCTGCATCTTCATCTACATCTGCGTCCGCCTCTGCATCAGCCGGCCGGCAATTGGATTGCGTTGCACGAGTCCCGCCGTCATCAGCGTCATCGTCATCGATCATCATCATCTTTGCCGTATCTTCTGCATCTTCACCACAGCTTCACAGCTTCCCGGCTGCTGGCTTTGGTCTAGATCTGCTCTGGCTCTGGCTTCCTGCTTTGGCGCACCCTCTCACCTGTCCATCGTACACTTTCCCCTTCCTCTGCCCTCTTCCGCATCGTTCTGAGCCCGGGGAGAGCTCGTGCTGTCGGCCATCAAAGCCATTGCCGTGCATCATCACCTGCGCTTGAGCAGCAACGTCCTCTTTCATTGCCGTCGCTGCGTGGGCATCAGGTCGCAACCTGTCAAGGGCCGCAGCTCGTCGACATCTCCACGCTCTCCGATCGCTCCGAGGCGTCGTCGTCAGCATCCGGCTACGTCCATGCTCGACGATCTCGCCCTTCTGTTTTCCTTGGGCCCCTCACTTCCACTCCACCTCGGTTGACTTCGTCTACCATCATCATGCAGTCAGAGGACGAAGCCCACCAGCCTGGGCTGCCGTATCGACCCCGAGCTAATGTCACCCGCACGCAGAGCTACAACGTTCCTTCCCCCAACGAGATGGTGGTCGACACGGACGACTACGTCGGCGTCCCCAACGCCCCCGATAAAGAATCCGTGACCATGATCAGTCCAGAGGGCGGCCCCGAGCAGGAGGCGGATCAGCTACAAGATCTGCCTCTGGCTAACGATTGTGCGTAACCCCCGCCCGCCGAATGATAGATGGCAAATCCTCTAAGCAAGATCGATCCCGCTGATTTGACTCCTGGCATGTTGCAGACGACGCCATGAGGGAGGTTGTTCTCCCACCGTTGCTCGACGAACCCAAGATCCTCGAAGACTATCAGCATACATGGACGGTTGAGAACTGGCGAAGCCTTGGCAAACGAGAACATGGCCCCATATTCCACGCTGGTGGCTACCCATGGTTGGTTTCTCGCGGTTGATGGTTCCATGCCTTCATCTACGCTCTCGAGCTAACGCGATCATTACGTGCAGGCGCATCCTCCTGTTCCCTCACGGAAACAATACCGATCAGTGCTCCATTTACTTGGAGCACGGATTCGAGCCTGATCAGATTCCCGAGAATTGGAGCTGCTGCGTGCAGTTTGGCTTGGTACTTTGGAACCCTAATGACCCGAGCTTATACGTCAACCATGCCGCGCACCACCGCTTCACCAAGGAAGAAGGCGATTGGGGCTTTACCCGCTTCGTCGAGATCAGGAGGATGTTCAACGTTCCTTGGGAAGGAGACAGTCGCCCGCTGGTCGAGAACGACACCGCCAACATAACCGCCTATGTCCGTTTTGTCGAGGACGAGACTGGTGTGCTCTGGCACAATTTCACCAACTACGACTCCAAGAAGGAAACGGGCTATGTTGGTCTCAAGAACCAAGGTGCCACGTGCTACCTCAACTCACTTCTCCAGTCGCTATATTTCACAAACGCGTTCAGAAAAGTCAGTAGTCCCCTACCTGCAACTGTGTTGACCTCTATTGGACCTTGGTCACTGACCCCACCTAGGCCATCTACGAGATTCCAACCGAGAATGATGACACTATGCAAAACTCTGCCTACGCTCTACAGCGCCTTTTCTACCAGCTGCAGACGTCCGAGCAGGCTGTTGGCACGAATGAGCTGACAAAATCCTTTGGTTGGGAGACGAGACACATCTTCGAGCAGCAAGACGTGCAGGAGCTGTCACGAAAGCTCATGGAACGTATGGAGGAGAAAATGAAGGGCACAAAGGCTGAAAACGTGCTTCCAGAGCTCTTCAGTGGCAAGATCAAGACTTACATTTCTTGCATCAATGTGCCCTATGAGTCAAAGCGCATTGAGGATTTCTGGGACATTCAGCTCAATGTCAGCGGCAACAAGAACCTTTTGGAAAGTTTCCAAGACTATATCCAAGTCGAGAAGATGGACGGGGAAAACCAGTACTTCGCTGGCGACGAGTACAAGCTGCAAGACGCCAACAAGGGCGTTATTTTCTGCAGTTTTCCCGACGTCTTGAACCTCCAGCTCAAGCGTTTCGAGTATGACATCCAGAGAGACATGATGATGAAGATCAATGACCGCTACGAATTTCCCGAAGTCTTTGACGCCTCCCCTTACCTTATGGAAGAGGCCGACCGCTCAGAGCCTTGGATTTACCAGCTTCACGGAGTCCTTGTCCACAGTGGCGACCTCAACGCCGGACACTACTATGCGTTTATCAAACCAACAAAGGACGGCTGGTTTTACAAGTACGATGACGACAAGGTTACAAAGGCCACTCTCAGGGAGGTTTTGGAAGAGAATTTTGGCGGAGAATATCGACCTCCTCACGGCTACCCCAGGGCGCCTCTTCAAAAGAAGGCACCCATTATGCGCCAGAACAGTGCTTACATGCTGGTGTACATTCGTCAATCTCGCCTTGACAAAGTCCTTTGCCCTGTCACCAAAGAAGACACACCAGCACTCCTCCGTAAGTAGCGGTACTCCCTTTCTCTTAAACATTCCCAACGCAGCTGACAGAAGACATTCTTTTAGGGGAGCGTTTCGAAGAGGAAAATGCTCAAAGAGAGGCTCGTCGGCGCGAACAAAAGGAAGCGCATCTATACATGATGGCCAAGGTGATCACCAACGAAACGTTTGCCAAGTATGGAGGCACCGACCTTTGTGTCTTTGACGCCAACCCCGAAGTTGATCCCGCCGCCCCCAAGCTGTACCGCATTCGTCGAGCCACGCCCATGCAAGAGTTTGTAGCCCAGGTTGCTTCCGACATGGGCCAAGATCCTTCTCGCGTCAGGTTATGGCTGATGGTGAATCGCCAAAACAAGACCATTCGACCAGATCAACCAATCATGGACCTCAGGCCCACTGTCGAAGAGATCTTCTCTCGTTCCGCTGCGCACAGAGACACAAGCTTGCGCGTTTGGGCAGAGGTCGCCAACGAGGTTAATGAAAACGGCGAAGCGGTCTGGCCTTCATATCAAAGCCAGCCAAATGGCGTCGTCGTAAAGAACGACACTATTCTCCTGCTATTGAAGCATTTCGATGTGGAAAAGCAGACTTTGGAAGGCGTGGGCCATATTTACATTAGCAAGGAGAAGAAGGTTGACGATCTTGTTCCCATGATCCTCCAGAAGATGGGCTGGGGCGATAAGCTCTCTTCCGATGAGAAATTGCTGATGTGGGAGGTACGGAAAGACTCGAGACTCGCCGCGCCTTGGTTCAGAAAGAGCTAACACAATCCTCGTTTTAGGAAATTAAACCAACCATGATTGAGCCTCTGAAGGGAAAGCAGACTCTCAAGGCTGCCGAGCTTCAAGATGGTGACATCATTTGCTTTCAACGCACATCTGACAAGAAGGCGGAGAATGGGCGTGTTTCGGACAAGGCGTCTCAAGAAGCGTAAGTTAATCTAGCTATTCATGCGTGCAGGTAACACTTTGTTCAATGGTGACTAACATTGACTCCAGCAACAAATGGTCGGACCGTGTCGAGGATGCTCGTGAATACTACGACTTCCTGGAACATAAGCGAACCATCAAGTTTCACGCTCACCCTACCAGATCCGACCCCACGCAATACCCCCCATTCGAGCTTGTCCTCAACACAAAGATCACCTACGACGTCTTGGTTGAGCGCGTCGGAGCTCATCTTCAAGCCCCCTCAACACATATCCGGCTATGGACGGTCAATGCAACCACGAGTAACCCTAAGACCCCCGTAAGACGGGGCACAAATCCCACACTGCGACAGATTTTGAGTCCCATGGGCTCAAATACGCTGAACGCGACGCAGCGCAACGACGCCTTCTACTTTGAGGTGCTGGAGATGAGCTTGGCTGAACTTGATACCAAGAAGAACATCAAGGTCACATGGTTGAGCGAGGGCATCACAAAGGAGGTACGTGAGAGACAGTAACTGGCTCTTGAAGACAGACATCAGTCAAGCTAACCTTTGATGCGCTCTAGGAACAATTTGACCTGCTGGTATCGAAGACTGGAACCATTGAGGACTTGATACAAGCATTGGTCAAGAAGGCCAAGATTCCGGATGAGGCTGAAGGCGGACGGATACGGGTGTACGAAACGAGTTCTAACAGATTTTATCGGGAGCCAGCTCGCGATCAGCCTGTCATGAACCTCAACGAGTATACCCAGATCTTTGCCGAACGAATTCCAGAAGAGGAGAAGGCGGCCGATGAGAACAACTTCATCCACGTCTTCCACTTCCAGAATGAAGTCAACAGAGTTCACGGGGTTCCGTTCAAATTCCTTCTCCTGGAGGTGAGTGATTGCAAGGCATCAGTTGTCACGCCCTGTGTACATGTTCACTAACGCAATCACAAGGGCGAGAAATTTGCCGACACAAAGAAGAGGCTCGAGAAGAGGACAGGTATTAAGGGCAAGAGCTTTGAAAAGATCAAGTTTGCCATTGCAAGGAGGGCAAACTACTCGAAACCACAATATCTCAATGATGGTTAGTCCACGCTTATACGCCCCGTAAGCATGCCTTTGCACTAACCACGGACCACTTCGGTGTAGACGACGAGTTATGGAACATAGCCTCATCTGAAGACGACTATCTCGGTTTCGACCATCCAGATAGAACAAGATCGCTGAGAAACGGCGTTGGGGATCTTTTCCTTCGTTAGGCGACGGTACACGAGCTGAAATTGTGTCGGCGATACAACACGCAGCGATGTCGAAAGACTTGGTAACTGGCTCCGGGAGTCTTTGGTATATTTGCTTTATACCCATTCATCACGCCAAGGTGGACTGTGTCCTTGTCATGAGGCAGTGGGTGATTCTTGCTGCCTGTACTCTTTTGGCCCCCTTTTCTTTTCATGATGTCAAAGCATGCATGTGGCGACGCATGATATGCCGGCGAAGAGTGGATGAGATTTGTTTTGATACAATATCAATACAGTGAGCATGTTGGATTGCAGTAGTCTCCCCGCATTGGCTCTGATAGTTACATGTTTGTTTTCAAAGTCTGTATTCCAAATATTGTATTATGATCAAAGCAAATAATTCAAGTCTGTTGCTAACGCCTCGTGGTTGTATGGGTCGATGGGGTCGATGACTCAAGGCCTTTGCTTGACGACCTCTTTTTTTTTTGTCTCAATTGCCCTGTTCCTTTGCTTCGATTTCAGGACTCCAATTCTAACGAACCCAAGTCTACATAGCATCCCTGCTGGTATTTAAATCTCACATTGCATGCGCGGGTCAGTGTATGCCATCGCATCGCGTTGATTTATGCCGTCTCTTGGCGATACTTGGCCAAGGGCCCCCTCTCAATCTCCTCGACGGAGAGATGTGCGCCGGCCGTCTTGAGAAGCTGCGCGCAGTCATCCTTGCCGCTCAGGGTGGCGAGGAAGAGGGGCGAGTTGTCGGCCCTGTTGCGCTCGTGGACGCTGGCGCCGCGCTTGAGCAACTCGAGCATGATCTCGGTGTTGCCCGAGACGGCGGCGAGGTGGACGGCGGTGTTGCCGGCGTAGTCGGCCGTCTTGAGGAGCTGGCTGCCCTCGCCCTCGAGCAGCTGCTTGACGACGTCGATCTCGCCGTTCTGGATGGCGTAGCCGAGGGCGGCGAAGGCGGACTCGACGGGGGTGAGGCGGGCGGCGGCGTCGATGGGGGGCGTCGGGTGGGAGAAGCTGGGGTGGGCGATCTCGGTCATCTCGCCGCGCAGGGAGCGGGAGAAGCGGTCGGCAATGTCCTTTTGGGAGAGGCCCGGAAGGGCGAGAAGGTGGGAGAGCTTGGCGAGGGCGGCCTCGGCGGTGAGGTCGAGGCCGAAGATGACGCCCATGCGGCCGAGCTGGGTGCCCGGGGCGTAGACGGGGGAGACGAAGCCGTTGACGCACTGGCTAACGTTGACGACGATGATGCCGCGCTCGACGGCGGAGCGGATGACCTCTGTGAGGCGGCCGTCGACGCCGCCGGGGACGTTGCCCATGCCAAAGGTCTCGAGGATGAGGCCGCGGAGGTCGGGCAGGTGGAGGACGGCGTCGACCATCTCGGGCTTGATGCCGGGGAAGACGCGCAGGCAGGCGACGTGGGTGGTGTCGAGGTGCTTGAAGACGTGGAAGCCGGCGATGGTGGTGGGCCGCAGGACGAGGTGCCAGTTGACGTTGATGCCGAGGCCGTTGACCTTGGCCAGGGGCTCGCAGTTGGGGCTGGCGAAGGCGTCGAAGGAGGCGGCGGAGACCTTTGTGGTGCGGTTGCCGCGGTAGAGGGTGTCGCGGAAGAAGAGGCAGACCTCGGGGATGACAAAGGTGCCCGCGATGATGAGGGAGCCGAGCAGGTTGTCGACGGCGTCGGACTGCAGGGCGAAGATGGGGGCCTGGGAGCCGGTGAGGATGACGGGCTTGCCGAGGTTGGCGAGCATAAAGGACAGGGCCGAGGCCGTGTAGGCGAGGGAGTCGGTGCCGTGGAGGATGACGAAGCCGTCGAAGAGGTGGTAGTTGTCCTTGATGGCCGTGGCCATGTTGGCCCAGTCGGCGGCGGAGATGCTGCTCGAGTCGAGCAGGGGGGTGAATTCGAGGACGGAGTAGCGGACGTGTCGCT
This sequence comes from Trichoderma reesei QM6a, assembly GCF_000167675.1. Taxonomy (NCBI): domain Eukaryota; kingdom Fungi; phylum Ascomycota; class Sordariomycetes; order Hypocreales; family Hypocreaceae; genus Trichoderma; species Trichoderma reesei. The sequence continues at coordinate 122,531 of NW_006711175.1, forward strand.
TGTAGGCGGTAGGGGGGGTCCTGAGGCTGTCGAGCTGGACCATCTCGCCGCTGCGGCAGGCTTGTAGTTTGACTGCGTTGAGGTGGTCAGCTTTGAGAGCTTATATATTCCATTGGATTCCTATGCAATGCTATTCATGCTAGTCGGTATGCTTGGATCGATATGAGAGAGATGAGAGTTCACACCCTCATCCGTCTCCTTGACTTATAATCCAACACAGTCTCACTCACCACTGGGCTCTGAAAAGTCATTGAACGTCGTTCGGGGCGCCATTGCGCTCTCGAGAAAGCCGTCGGTGGGCGCAAGGCCGTCAGGCCCTTCCTGCATGCATATCGTGCCTCCGGTGCCGATGATCAGGACCCGGGACTCGGGCAGGCCGGCGTTGAGGGGAGGCGAGTTCGTCATTGCAGGCGACATGTGCGGCGGTTGAAATCAGAACTCTGCTATGGAATTGCAAAAAGTGAATGGATTGACAGAAGAGGAGGAATGAATGAATGAATGAAGAAGACAATGAGGTGATTGTAGTTTTCGATTAATAAGAGAAAAAAAGGGTAGTGAGGTTGCACAGGAAGGAGGTTGTTTGAACGAGCTGCCAGTTCTTATCGACTTGAGGTTGAGGTACGGTGGAACGAAGTACTTATACCCCAGATAAGACGAAAAAGGTACGATATAGGGCGTTTCAACAGTCTCCAACCAGGGTTTTCAGGAGAGTAATGATTACGAGAAAACTCGTCATGCGGACAGAGAGGAAAGAGAAAAGGGACGGGAAAGAGAGAAGCCTTTTATTAGGAGTTTAGTCGAAAAGGGCGGACATGGCCATGCGCAGCCATTTGAGCCTGTGTGGAAAAAAGTCTATTAGAGGCGACGGAGTGGATACGAAGGGGTAATAGAATCTCGAAATCGGAGGTGTGAGAAGTGCTTTTTTTTGCTTGGGGGCTGCTGGCTGGCTGGGGTGCAAGTACTTTGTATGTATGGCGAGTTTGTGTTAACCCAGCGCATACGGAGAGGCTGTCATGGGATAGTGTAAGAGTGCTTGATGTTGGGGACATGGGTGAAGCTATTCAGGGTTGGACTGAGGTCGAACGATTGATGACATGTGAAATGAATGCCGTTCTACCAAGCGTAAAAGTCGGGTAGAGGTACTTCCGGGCTATGTAGTACATACCTGCTCCTACTGCTAACGCAGACGGGCCTCGTCACGCAGGAGCGGCTTCGGCTCCGTTCCGTAATCATTCCATTCCGTATTCGTTCCGTTAAGCTATTGGTACTACTACTACCTAGGTAGGTAGTCTTCCGCAGTTGATACTACTGTCCCCAATCGAGATCGGGGATGGTTCTTCGGACAAGGCGAGGTGAGGTAAGCGACAAACATGAAGTTGCCATCGCACAACATATTACAGTAAGGTAGCATCAGGAATTTCGGCAAGGATGCAGCAAGATGCATAGGTACATACATACATAAGGTAAGACCCAGTACGGTATGTATGTACATGCTGAGCAGCTGTTGGAGCTGCCTGTCCCGCAGGTCCTCCGAACAAAGGCCGCCTCCATACATACGCCAGCCCAGCATACCTACGTCACTTTACCTACCACAGTACATAAGCTGCTGCTAGTACAATAGTAGAACCCGGCAGACCAGAAAGTTGGCTACCGCAGATGGCAATGTTGGCACCAGGAAGACAAAAGACGATCGATTCGCAGATGCACCACTTTTTCTGAGATGGACAAGCATCATCATCAATCCTCTTTCGATTCACCCACCAGCCCAGATCTCTACTCCTCCCAATCCATGCGTAATCATGGCGTGGCTGTTCGTCTCGATATACGAATTGCTTGCATTGAACTTGCAAGTCAAACGGAAACAAAGGCCGTTCCCGCTGGCAAGGCCTCGCTGTCAACGCAGTACCGCCCAGGCACTGCATCGTCCCGCAGCCACATGCCGGCTGCCAATGTACAATCCAGGTACAGCTCCACCAACGGCCCTCTTCTCACATCAGATTGGGATAAGCGCAAACCCTCGCAACGCCATCTTTTGACTGTGTGCTCAGCGCCGACTCAAAGTCATCGATCGATTCGAACCCATCTTTTTCTTTTCCTTCTTTCTCCTTCTAATTGCGACTCGACTCCTCGGCTTCTCTTCGACCTCTCCCCTCCTCCCAGTCTGCTTGCTGCCATCTCCATCAGAGACAGCGAGAGCAATTATCAAACCCTTTATCGCGGATTTCCGTTACTCAGCTCTCGTCCTCGGCCAGCATCGTTCGTTCGCTATCTGCCTCTTCCTCGACAGCGCTCTTGCGGGGGGTTTCGCCAGACCCGGGAGGAGAACAATGCGCGCCCACCACACCACGCCTCTCTCATAAAACGCGCCTCGAACACGCAGAACCAGAGTCGCCTCGTCATTTGCCGCCCTCGTCAGCCATCGTCGACGCTTTCCCCCCCGTCTCGCTTGATCCCGCGACTTGAGACCGTCAAGACAGCTTCGACGCACCCGGCGCGCGTCATGGACCGGCCACCAGAAACGACTCCCGGCGGCACCTCGCCGCGAACCTTTGCCCTGAATCACGCCAGACCGAAGTCCAGCTTTCAGGGCTGCTCGCGCATCTCCGACTATGAGCTACAAGGCAAGCTGGGCGAGGGAACCTTTGGGTACGGCAGGCCCCTTTGTCTTTCACATTCAGCAATGTCCAGCAATGGAGAGGCTAACGCAAACGATGCTGCTGCAGTGAGGTCCATCGCGCTCGATCACGCAAGACGGGCGCCCTCGTCGCCCTCAAGAAGATTATAATGCATCACGAAAAGGACGGCGTAGGTGGCCGCATCACGAGACGAACCAGCGTTGCTCTCTAACTGACTTGCATTCAGTTTCCCATCACCGCCCTGCGAGAAATCAAGCTTCTCAAACTTCTGTCACATCCAAACATCTTGAGATTGGAAGACATGGCTGTGGAGCACCCCACAAGACAGAGTGAGTGTCTTTTTCTCAATCCTCATATGCTGCGCCTTTGTTTGCGTCTTTGTTCTTCCTCCCGCCGCCTAGCCCAGACGGTAGAGCTGACCGAGTCACGCGCAGCCGACAAACGCAAGAAACCCATCATGTACATGGTGACGCCATACATGGATCACGATCTTTCCGGCCTCCTCGATAATCCGTCCGTCCACTTCAAGGAGGCTCAGATCAAGTGCTACATGATCCAGCTTCTTCAGGGCCTGCGCTACTTGCATGAAAACCACGTCCTGCACCGAGACATGAAGGCCGCCAATCTTCTCATCAACAACAAGGGCATCCTCCAAATTGCTGATTTCGGCCTGGCCCGCCACTACGATGGGCCAACGCCTAGGGCCGGGCATCCTGTCGGAGAGGGCCGACGAGACTATACTGGGTTGGTGGTAACAAGGTGGTATCGTCCCCCCGAGCTTCTGCTGCAGCTCAGGCAATATACCACCGCCATCGACGTGTGGGGTGTTGGGTAAGACCATTTATCCTTTGGCATTGTTCCTACCTTATGCAGCAAGATCCGTCTTGTATCATTGAGCCACGACGCTGACACTCTAAAGCTGCGTCTTCGGAGAAATGCTGTTTGGCAAGCCCATCCTTGCGGGCGAGAGCGACGCTCATCAACTCGAGCTCATCTGGGATCTCATGGGATCGCCCACCGATGAGAACATGCCCGGATGGAAGAATCTGCCAGGGGGTGACCACCTGAATCCTCGACCACGACCGGGCAATCTCCAGAGCCGGTTCAGAGAGTATGCTGCCCCTCATCCACGCTCTGCCTCTTTAGCGAACTTCAAGCTAACACACACTGCTCCCCCATTTGCAGATACGGTACTGGGGCGATTTCTTTACTGAAAGACCTGCTGAAGCTGGATTGGAAGACGCGCATCAATGCCGTGGATGCATTGCAACATCCGTACTTCAAGAAGGAGCCCCTACCACTGGAGCCCCATCAGCTTCCGACCTATGAGGAGAGTCACGAGCTTGACCGGAGAAAGTTCCACGACCGCAAGGCCGCCCTGCCCCCTGCTCCCAAGGGAGGAACAGTTGGCCTGGGACCCGATGCAAACGGAGCAACCGCCGGCTTCAACAGCAGCGACGCCTACGGGAGTGGCCGGAACGGTGTCAACGGAGGCCGCTTCAGAGGCCCCGACGATAGGCGACCGGCGTGGCGAGAGCGCGGGCCTCCGTCGCGGCCTCCCCAGGACCGCCCGCCAAACTGGGACGACGCTGACCATCGAGATCGAGATCGACCGCCTCGCAGCCGCGGGCCGGGCCGTGGGCCAGATATTGACACGTACATACCGAGCTACGGCCGGGAGGAGGCCGGAGGACGGCGCAGGGACGACGACCGGCCCCGTGATGATCGACGACGCCCAACTAGCAAGGACAGCGGCCGACGATATGACAGAGACCGGCGAACCAGGAGTCGAAGCCGCTCGCCCATCCACGATAGGAATCGCGACCGAGATCGCACAGATCGAGACATGTACCGACGGTGAATTTCGCAAAAGGACCTCGCGTCATTAGATATACATACCATATATATGCCTCTACATATGTATGGTCAGGAGTGGCCGGCTATTGCTCAAGCCATTTTGCACTTTTTATGATATCCCATTGAATTAGCTTCTCTACAATTCTTCTTTTTCTCTTCCACTTGTTTATATATTACCGCGCCAGGGTGGACAGGGGGAGTAGAATGGCACTGGGGGCACAACAGCGTGGAGACTTGCAACAACTGAGTCTCAATTTCCCGCTATTGCCCGAACGGCTTGCTTGACATCTGCCCATAGTATGTGAGTGGGGGAGGGGTTAGCATTATAGAAGGCAGAGGATAATAGCATTGAGTCTATGAAGTCAACGAGACGCAGGAAACAACAACGCGCTTCAACAACCGGGCAACGCTTTATGAATGCACGACTAGCCTATTGTGAAAACCATGAAAGCAGAACAGGAAAATCATACATCAGAATCGTCCTCTTCTTCGAGAATTGTCTGCGACAGGAGCCCAGTTGCAGGACGGCGCCTGGAAGGGGAAGGGTCTGGCCAGTACCACTCCCCCTCATTGGAAGACGAGTCGTCCTTGACGAGGGTGTTGGGCGATGAGTAGTAGGACGACAGAGGATCTTTGCCTTGAGAGGGTGTGCGAGAACGACCACTGCTGCTCCTGCTGCTGCTGCTGCTCTTGCCGTTGCCGTTGCGGCTTGTATCTCCTTGCATGCCGAGATAGGATGTGATGACTGTGGAGGATGTGGCGAGGGTGAGGCCGGCGAAGGCTCCGACGAGGGCGGCGGTGGCGAGCTGTTGTTTTGTGAGGAGATGGGTGTTAGATTTTGTATGGTCACTTACATTGAGCGTTGAGCGTCGTTTTCTTGTTTTGTTGTTCTCTTTTGATGTGAAGATTGGGGAGGGGAGGAATGATGAGAAGGAGGAGGAGGATGGGGAGGAGGAAGGAAAAGACGTACGAATGTGTATAGCGGCTACATCGTAGTGTATAAGAGGCTTTCGTTAGCAAGGAGCTTCATTATCACTCTAACATGTGAAGGTGGTTTCAACAGCATGAAGCTCTCAAGTGACGACGGTGACATTCCATGAAGGATGATGGTTGAGGAAAAGAGTAAAACACACACCTGTAGAGCAGTTATGAAATCAACGATCCCGCGGAACCAGCCGGCCACATACGCGACGAGGTAGAAGACGGGGAAGAAGACGATGCGCAGGGCGCGCGCGAGGTACGACAGGGGCGTCCAGATGAGCAGGCGGAGGGGCAGCGTGAGGAGGCGGCCGAGGAGGGCGATGTAGTGGCTGATGAGGCGGAGGTAGTCGATGACGGTGGACGTGTCCATGGTTCTTTTCCTCTTTTGGGGGGGGATGTCCGAGGAGATAGAGAAAGTAGAAGGAGGAGCAAAGAGGAGGATGAGGAGGAGGAGGAGGGATTGTTTGGTATGAGGGGGGTGGTTGTGAGGTATGGAAGGGGGTTTGATGATGGGCTTGTGAGTGGTGAGCTGGTAAGGTACCTAGAGAGGTGTGGCTGGAGAAGTGTGGCGGGGCTTAACCTGGAGTTTGGACCTCGTCTTACAGGCAACGCCTCTTCTTTGAGGAAATACGGGTGCGAATAAGAATGGAAGGTGGGCTCTGTATTCTGGTTGATAAGTTGGTGAGTTGACTGGGAGCGTTTGAGTCGTTTGTTGGTTGGCTTGACTCGAAGTGATGCTTGTTTGGTAGACGATATGTAGATGGTGGCGCAAATCAGATACGGAGTTCACCACGCAATTGGTGTCAGGCCATATTATCCCGTAGAGTACATTTTCATCAGTAAGTCGTCGCCTGATAAGTCATATCTAGTTACCTTGGGCGTTCAAAGAGGGATTTACTTTGGCGCAAGAGAAATGCCAAAGTGTGGAAGCTTTGAGGCTTATTAGTACCTGAGTCGGGAGTTAGCACAGCCAGTTTGATGTTCTAGCTGGTTCGTAGGTAGCTCGAAGCTCCTGTGCTGAGCTTGCCCAATATTGCCTACACCTGCTGTCTTGATAACGCCGAACAGAAAACACAATGAACGGGATCAATGCAGCCAAGCGTGCGTAGGTAGATGCACGCCATATATTATTATTCATGACGAAACAGTCACTGACTTCTGCAGCATGACAGCGCCGGCAGATGCAAAAAAAGTGCTCGTTACTCGGCTCTTCCAAGCCCATGGTGTCGTCATTGCAAAAGGTCCGTCAATTGTCTTCCAGATGTGCCAGTTGCAGGGGCTGCTTGCGGCTTCCCACTGCAAAAAGTACAAGGGACCTCGTTCTGACGCCGTCGTCGCTCTCCGGCAAAAGTAGCCCGGTACATGACAGAGCTGCCCGTCCCCTAACTCGGGCGCTGGAATGCCCTGTAAGAAAGGCGCCAAGAGAGGAAAAAAGACGTCAGTCGGGTGCTCCTCAGCATAATAAGAAGGGCAGAATCCCCCACTCGTCGAACCACCCCCCCCTCTGAACGGGCCTCGATCCTACTGGCCAGCTTGCCTCCAACCCGCGATCGTGTCCTGCAGACGGGCGGCCACGAGACGACACGACATTTTCAAGGGACCAGCCAGGGAAAGGAAAAAAAGAAAAGTGACGAGGACGGGACAAGGCCGAAAAGAGGAGGGAACCCCCACGAGCAGCTTGTTCTGCAGACGCCCGAAAAGAGGAAGCCGAGCTCGAGGACTCTGATTGGGATTGATTGCTAGAACGCCTTGACAGTGCAAAATAACCTACCAAAGGCCCCCCCCCTCTCTCTCTCTGGCGCCTTGAGAATTCCTACTCGCGGCCCGGATCGGTTCAGCAGCTGGGTGGAATTGGCGGATTGCTGTCGGGTGCATGAACTGATTGACTGACTTGGCTGCGTCGTGGACCATCGACCGACCGAGTCCAAGGGTTCTGTCAGGTAATAGGTAATTCACAGCATCTGCCATCGTCTGTCTGCAAGCCGCCCTGCCGCCTGTCGGGGTTCCTCGCCACAGCCAAGCGACTGCACGGGACCGTCACCGGTCGACCAAGACCAAGCTCGGCCCCCAAGCATCCTTACTACTTACTACTACTCGTACTATCTATCATCCTTGGAGCCGATCTAGATCATCCATCTGTCACCTGTATTACTTACTACTTACTACTACTGCTTCCACTACTACCACCTTGCCCCATACTACTACTACTACTACTACTACTACTACTACTACTACTACTACTACCACCACCACCACCACCACTACTTGCGACTACATACCACCTCTCCCGCGCACAAGGCTCAGCACTCGGACAGACGCAGACACACCACGCATCGACGAGAGTCCAACCCCCACCGCCCGTCTGATCCTCTCCGCAGGGCCGCAGTCCAACCACGGCCTCGCAAGCATCGTCACGCGAGCCTCCCCCGCTGTGCCCCCAGCCCTGCTCGCCAGCGCCTCTGTGTGCAACGGCCAGCCGCCAACCGGCCGCCTCTGCAACCCCCCTCTGCTCCCGCTAGCAGCCCATCCTCTGCTGCCCCGGGGGACTCGTTGTCTTCTCTTCTCGCGCTCGCTTCCACACGTCCCTTGCCGCCCACCCCCCCTGGTCGGGTCCCAAAGCCATGGGTAACAACCATTCGGCGTCCAACAAGGCGGGCGGGCCCGGGTCGCCTCCCCAGCAGCAGCATCAGCAGCAGCAGCAGCAGTCAGACGCCGCCGCCGCCGCCGACTCTCCTCGCCAGCCTCAGCATCGCAGGGACGGCTCCCGCAACGTCATCCCCGTCCACGCTGCCCGCGCCGCCGCCGCCCCGGAACCGTCCTCGCTCCAGGCCCAGGGCTCCATCGCCGCCTCCGTGCCCAAGCCGAAGAACCTGCCTCCCACGGCCGTCTCCTCCCTCAGCGGCTCGCCGCACAGCAGCAACGTCTCCTCCGTCGCAAACGCCGCCGCCGCCGTCACCGCCGCCGTTGCCGCCGGGAGCGAAAGGCCGTCCGAGCCGCGGCCCATTGTGCGCGACGAGCCCTCCAAGCCCGTCGCCGTGCCCATCGACGGCTCTGTGGCGCGCCCTCACATCCCCGCCGTCCCGCCCTATCTCGAGTCCCAGTACTTTTCCAACAATAGCCTGACGGACATGTACATGATGCGCCCGCCTCGCCTGCCGCTTCCCATTGAGGAGGAGGTGCACACGCCTGGGTCGCCTATCCTTGGGCCCGACGAGACCTTTGCCGACCTCGACCTGGGCGAGTCGTCGGATGCCTTGACGAGGAAGAGCTCCGCGCTCAGCGCCGGCACGGCCGAGGACGAGGAGGGCGAAGAATTGCGCGTCGACAAGACCAGGCCGGTTGTGGCCACCAGGATTGAGTGGAGGGGCGGTGGTGAAAAGATCTGGGTGACGGGAACCATTTTCCACTGGAACCGCAAGCTACGGCTGCGCCCTGTGTAAGTGCCATGATGATTTCGGACATGCGTTATGCGCTGGCTACCCGCGTCTTGCCTGGAGCCTTGCAATGTGCCCTTGTCTTTTCAACCTTACATCTGCTGCCTAGCGGCACGTGCCTTTGACCTCGCAGCTTTTCTTTTCTTTTCTTTTCGTCTTAGTCCCGGTCATTGCTAACGCAATCATGCCTCTAATAGCGAGGGCCAGCCTGGTGTGTTTGCTGCCACGGTTCACGTTCTGCCGGGAACTCATCACATCCGCTTCTTGGTCGATGGGATTATGCAGACCTCGCCCGATCTCCCCACCACGGTCGACTTTGGAAACAATCTGGTCAACTACATCGAGGTCAGCCCCGAGGGCGCCTCGGCGGCCAAGGAAGGCGGAGCGGCCAAGGCTGCCGACGCCGAAAAGGACAAGGGCGAGTCCCGCGCCGACGCCCAGTCCAAGGAGGAGCCCAAGGTGGCCAGGGGCAAGCCCGTCTTGCCGGCGGAGGCCTACACCAGCGAGATCCCGCAGTACCTGCTCGATTTCGACCAGCCCGAGGAGTCGCCGGCCTACCGCAACGCCGTGTCTGCCATTGAGAAGCTGACGACGCCGCCGAGCCTGCCCGGGTTCCTGGGCAAGCCGATCCTCAACGCTGCTACCCTTATGAAGGACGACAATAGCGTCCTCAACATGCCTAACCATACTGTGCTGAATCACCTGGCGACCAGCAGTATCAAGAACAATGTATTGGCCGTGTCGGCAACGACTAGATATCACAACAAGGTGGGCCAGAACCCGGAGTCAAGAAGGTATACCCAGAATTATGCTAACACGTCGTTTTGTCCTATAGTATGTCACTACAATCATCTACAAGCCTACCTCTACAGATGAAGGTTAGATAAGCAATCTCGGAACGAGGACGAGACAAGGAACGATTATAGTCGTGAAGAGTCAAGGGCAGTTGACATGTACTATTCCTTTCTTTTTTTTTACAGTTTTCAGGTGCATCATTGGTTTCTGTGTTTCTTTCATTGCCCCGATATATGGCTATTTCTCCCAATGGACGGTGAAAGGCAAGACTGTGGATTCTTACATTAGTGGGCTGGTATGGTGAAGTAAGGGCTGGATGCGGTAGAGCTTCCAAGGGGTTCGCAATGAACTGGTCAGATTAGATACCTAGATGGGCAACAGGTATGGATGGGATGGAATGTTCAGCACAATATACAGTGCCATTTGCTCTCTAACAGAACCCACCAAATTTACAAATTTACCCTCTTTATCGTGATTTTTCATTGTACTTTTTTTTTCTCTCTCTTCTCGTCTATTCTTTGGTATGTTTCAGTTTACTCTTTTCACTCTTGAATGGCCCACCTAGTCTCTCCAGTTGACATACACATCGTCCGTTCTGAAGCGCTGCGTACACACGCTCTCCTCGAGCGGCGTGCGGAAGCCCGTCCTGTACGCCAGCAGCCCCGCGTGCGCAATCATGATGCCGTTGTCGATGCAGAACCTCTCGTCCATGGCAAAGACGCTGCCGCCGCGCTCCTTGGCCATGCTGGCAATCATGTCCTGCAGGCGCTCGTTGCAGCCGACGCCGCCGACGATGAGCACCTGGCTGCTGCCGACGTGGGCCATGGCGCGCTCCGTGATCTCGACGAGCATGGCGAAGATGGTCTCCTGCAGGGAGAAGCACAGGTCCTCGACGGTGAAGCCGGCGCCGTCGGGGCCGGGCCCCAGCTGCAGCAGCTGCGCGGCCAGGGCCTCGGCGCTGGCGAGGATGCCCGAGAAGGAGCAGTCCATGCCCTTGACGACGTAGGGCAGGTCGAGCAGGCGGGTGCCCTTCTTGGCCAGCTGCTCAATGTTGTAGCCGGGGGCCGGGTCGTTGCTGATGCTGAGGACGCGGGCGAAGCGGTCGAGGCAGTTGCCGACGGCGATGTCGAGCGTCTCGCCAAAGATGCGGTAGCGGCGCTCGGCGTAGGCAATCACCTGCGAGTTGCCGCCGCTGACGTAGAGCACGACGGGGTTGTCGGCGCCCGTCACCTCGCGGCCCATCTCGATGTGGCCGACGCAGTGGTTGACGCCGACGAGCGGCCGGTCCCAGAGCAGCGCGAGCGTCCGCGCGCCAATGGCCACGCTCGTCAGGGGCGCGCCCATCCCGGGGCCCTGGGTAAAGCAGATGCAGTCGACGTCGGCCGGGCGCACGCCTGCCTCGGCCAGCGCGCGGCGGGCCAGCGCGACGAACTCGGTGCGGTGGTGCAGCGCCGTGTCCTTGGGCAGGAAGCCCGTGCCCGGAGGCGAGATGAAGGTGTGGCGGAGGTTGGAGAGGATCGTCGTCGACGTGGGCGTGTGCCGGATGAGGCCGATGCCGAGCTTGTTGGCGGAGCCTTCGCATCCGAGGGCGATCCAGGAGGATTTGGAGGACATTGCTGCTGCTGCTGCTGCTGCTGCTGCTGCTGGGGGAGAGGATGCTGTTGTTGTTGTTGTGGTCGTCGTGGTTGTGGATGTTGTGGCTGTGATTGATGAGGGAGATGTCGAGGGCGGTAATGGCGAGGAGACGGCGGCGGCGGCGGCGGCGGCAACAGCAGCCATGCTGGGCAGTTTGGGACTGCTGTGTTGTGGAGTTTGATCTATATTAGACAAAGAGATGTGCAGAATCTCGAAGTAATGCGCTGCGGTTTGCGACAGGTGCGCGAATGCTCAATGTCTCGAGACTTGAGCTCTTCGTAGAGCGGCTCCTGGAGAAGAGGGTGAATTGTGTAAGTGCTACCCGCCGTATCGGCTCTGCAGCGTGCGTGCGCTGCGGTAGCAAGAGTAAGGCACTCTAGAGTAAAGACGACAATAAGAAGGCCGCAATGTATCCGTGGCGTGAAAACGAAGCAAGCTTAACAGGGGGATTTTGGCACAATATGTTGATGTCTGGTAGTCATCGCCAACGGAAAAATGGAGGGGTTCGTCGTCTGTCGTATCAAGGGCCCATGACGGAAAATAGCGGGGCGCTGCGGTCGCTCACTTGCAGCAGCAAGCAGCAGCAGCTGCAACCCTTTCGCTCCCTTCCCAATTTCTCGTACATGCCTGCCTACATCATCATTGTCCACGTGCAGCAGCATTGACGTTTCAGGCTTATGTAAGATGGTACTTCTTCCGTCACTCAACGCCGAAGCGTTGCCGTCCCTGTGACCTCTGCCTGACCATGAGCATCGCGAGTTCTCCTCCTTCTTGTCTTCAGTCTACCGTATCCGACTTCATCCAAGCCAAGTCCAATCGCCCAGCAAAAGTACCGCGACCCTTTGCTCCGGCCAACGTGTGGCCCTTATCCGAGGTACCTGGTACCACCCGCCAGTGGGAGAGAAAAAAAAAAAAAAAAAACCTCCAGCGTCCGGCCGGACCCTGTCAACCAAGTCGGCAAATCCCCTTTAGCGCTTCCCTCAACTGCTCACCTCGCACTAAAATCTGCCTTCCCTCGTCCCAAGGCCCAGGACCCTGTAGGCTTGCTTTGTACCTACCTACTACCTACATCACAGCATTCTTGTACCACCACCACAGGTCCCTCTCGTCTGCTCGTGCCGTGGCCTTGATACCTGCCTGTCTGGTATCGGTCCTTGTCCCCCCCGTTCCCTTGAGTGCCTGCTTGTGTGGGCGGGAAAATCCCCCCAAAGGGAACAAAATCCACTTGCGGCCGGTTCCCGCGGTCCACACTTCAACCACTCTCAACCTTTCTTTTCCCTCGACCTTTTTTTTCCCCATCATACACTCTAGCTTGGGAAAAAGCAGCAGAGAGAAAAAATTCCCAGGGCAGGGTCAAAATCCCTTCTCCGGTCCTGGAGCCGTGGCTCTGCTGAAGCGTTCGTCCTCCCAGCATGGCCTGACGGAAAGGGTCATTCCGTGTTTCCTGATGGCACCGGGTCTCTCGTGCCCGCGCGGCAAGGAAAATCCCCCTTTGACATAGCTGGGTGTGTTGTCCCGCGCCTTTGTCCTCTTTCCTCTTCCCCAAGATCTCACAGCTGACGCCAACCAGCCCTCGCAGCAGACAGAAGCTCCCAACCATGCGGGAGAGACCGGAGCTTCCAGTGGCCGGCCATTGCCAGCTTTCCAGCGGCATGGTGATCTGCTGCTGCCCACGTCCCATGGCGATACTCGACCGTACACCACCGTCGACGAAAGCTCAGGTTGCGCAGCCTGCTTCCCCTCACGTCATCCGCTCCGGTCGCCGCGAGGTGAGACCGGGCTGCGTCACGACACCCGCTTTGCGAAAGCGCTCGTATAATGAGACTGGCTAGGACTTCTTGTCTGTCTGGTCCACCGGACGCCGAACTTTTATACATGCCGTCACGCGAGTTGGATGCCGCAAGAGATCAAGATGCAAATTGCCGTCTGGCCAAGTACCACCAGCGCGGCGTCTTTCCGGTTTATATTGATTTCTTTCTTCTTTCTTTGTGTGTTGGTTTTTATTTTTCATTTGCTCCCATTGGGGGGCTTCTTCTTCTTCTAATCCTAAAGAACCGACCCCAACTCCCAACTCCTTGCAATGCCTTGACCAAGGGCTTAGGTACTATACACCGGTCGTTGTCATCTCCCTTGAAAAGATCCTTCCTTTTCCCAAACCTCCCCCCCTTGTCCGATCCGGTCCTGATAACCCCTCCGACACCAGCGTGATGGGAGGGGAAAAGAAGGGGAGAAAATTATATACACCTCCACACACCCATACTCATACAAGGATGCGGTACCGGATCCATTGGGGGGGAGGAGAGAGCGTTTCTTATGATGCCGCTTGCGCTTGTTGAGCTGCAGGAGGTTGCGGCGGCTGCGGTTGTTGCTGCAGTTGCGGTTGCGGTTGCGGCGGCGGCGGTAGGACTCTATTCCCGTTTGCTGCGCCGTTGACTGCTTCTGGAGGGACTGTCGGCCTCGCTCGGAATATGTATGGGCTAAGGGGAATCGTGGCTCGGAACTTGAGGGCTCTCGTGTCAAAGGGATCAACCTCATACACCGGTGGCTCATCATCTTCATCGTCAGAGTCATACTTCCACCGGTCCGAGTACTCGTACGAATCTGTCCGTCTAGGCGTCGAGAGGCCCCTCCTATCGATCCACAGCCGCTGGAGTCGGCCGATGCGACGACGAAACGCCGGTTGGGTGGTCTGCGATGAGTCGTCCATGTCCGCACCACGGAATTGGACTACGGGCAGCTCTGGCTTGTCCAGATCCATGGGCTCAGGTGCGTTATCGGCATCCATCGAGTCTGAAGACGTTGACGCCGGCGGCGTCATCAGATACTGCGTCTTGGCAGGTCTAAACTTGAGCTCCATCCCTAGGGGTTTCACCGGCGACAGCGGGTCTCGAGTGAGATCGATATGATTCTGGTTCCATCGCCGGTGGTTCTGCACCTTGGTCTCAATCTCATTACGAAGCTCGTTTTCTTTCTCCGCGAGCTGGTCGGAAAGCAGGACAAGGTCTTGCTCGTGTGAGCGCCCATCGGGCCGCACAGGCGCGCGCACCTGTGTTGGTGGCCGCGGGGCCCCGGGGGCTTCTGCAGGCTTGCGCTTTTGGGACTGCGTATTTCCAACCGGGTCAGTGCCAAGTGGCATAAGTCGTGTGCAGGGCCAAGCTGGCCTTTGTTTGCAACATACCTTTTGGTTGACGAGGTCTTCGTCGTCGCCCTTGATGCCCAGTTTGGTCTTGATCTGCTTTAGCCTGGCCCTTTCCTCGAAGATGGCCCGATCCATCTGCAACAGATCCCGCTTCATCATCTCTCGCTCGTATGCCATCAAGATGAGCTGGCGGCCATCCTCGAGCTCGCGACGGAAACGCTTGAGCGTCTCGGCGATCTTGGTATCCCGCGACCTCGTCTTCCTCGTCTGCCTCACCTCCCGCCGTCTGAAGCAGACATAGGGGTCGGTGTCGTCAGTCTCCTGGTGCGTCTCGAACTTGATGGTCGGGTGCAGCGGTTTGTTGCCGGCCTCCTGCCGCCTGGCCTTCCAGTACTCATATATCTGCTTGGCGTGCTGCAATATGGATGTAGAGCCAAGCTGATTGAGACCCGGCACCATCATATCATAGGCGACAATAGTGTTGTCGACTGATGCGAAGGGGGTCTGCTCTGCCGCGGTGTCCTCAAACACCTCCATGATGCGTTCGAAGTCATCCTCGCTAAGCGTCCCGGCCGCGGGAGGATTACTATTATATGACTTGAGAAACTCATTGTCCTCCGTTGTCATGTCATAATGACAGCTGATACACTCTTCCACCGTCTGAGAGAATCGGATATAGGAGGAAGGCTTGTGGAAGACTGCGGGATAGAGGCTATCATAGCTGATGTCGCTCTCTCGCGGTGGAGGCACAGGGATTTCTTGGTCATTGCTTGTGCCGGCCTCTTTCAAAATCGATTGAAGGTGGTATTCCTACAGAGACACAAAAAAGAAGACGCAAACAAGTCAGTATAGTTGCAGGGACCAGAAGAAAAGATGAAGAGAGAGGGATACGACGGTTGCAAAGAAAGAGAGAAGCCTGATCCAATGCAACCAGAAAGAAATGAATCTGGGAAGAAGCAGAAAAAAAAGGAAAGGAAAGGAAAGAAAAGTAAAAGAAAAGAAAGATCAAACAATGTCACAAAAAACAAGGCAGATGAATGCATGTGAGGTTGGATCAGGCCAGCATAGGTAGGTATGCACTGCTCCGTATATGCCATGAAGCTGATGGGGGAGCGGTCGAGGAGGGTCCACGTGACGAAGCACGTGATATCAGAAGTTGCGGTGGCGTGGATATGGTGGTGAAAAGGACTCACGTTTTCCTCGGTCTGGTCGACGCCGGTCGCGATTTGCGACTCGGTAAGCAGTGATTCATACTCGGAAGCATCGATCTGATCCTCTCTGAGCACGGGCAGAAGGGTTTTGACCGTCAACTTCTTGACTCGGACTTTGCGGGATGACATGTTGCCAGGGTGGTGAAGGACGGCAGAAAGCCAGCGGAAAATCCGCAAAAAAAAGAGCTCAAGTCATAAATCGAGACGTCCCGAATCGCCTGTCGATGAATGAAGGGCGGTTCCGGGGGTGTTGTTGGGGTTTTTTGATGGCTCGTTGCTCGCGTTCGATGAGGTGACGTTGAGATTTGTTTTGCCGCGCGAAGATTTTTCACTGGTGCAAAGCCTGGAAATGCGCGGCCCTTGTGTTGGATTCGGCCGCTGGGCAATGCACTGTTTTGGGGGGGCGCTTGGGGGGGCTTTCCAGCGAGTCGACGGGAACGGCGGCGTCAGGTCACGGTGCCATAGCATTTGGCGGACGCTGGTACTTTGCAGGCGCTCGGGCCACCCCCTCCTTTTGGGCGCTGTCGTGCTGTCTTCTCTCCCCTGAAGTTGTGGTTAGGGACAAAATAACAGGGCCCGCGTGGGCTGTTGCCGCCTCTGGTTGGCTGGGCGGCGGGCGGCAGAGGGAGCCCAAAGAACGCGCTCGGGTTCCGGAGTTGGGCCGAGAGTCGGCAAGGCGCGCGTTTCCTTAGGTAAGCTTGAGGACGTGCCTTACCTTGAACGGAAGTGTTGAATCGTGAAGTAATGTCAATATCAATGATGGGTTTCTGCTCTCATCACTGATTGACTTGTAGATGAATTTGATTGTCGTTGAGATGCAGTTTGACTAATCCTTCTGATGCTTTTTTTTTCTTCTTGTGCCACATACTGACATTTGGTCTGTGGAGTTGCTTGATTCACAATTGAATTAGGTAGGTAGGAAGCCATGATTGCAGTACGGAGTATACAGCAGTACATAGAATTTCAGCCTTTTGGCTCCAACTCAATCTTATCTGATTGAAATGATGCATCATCTGCCACAGTAGGTACGGAAAGCTACAGCGTGATGCATATGCACAATCTGCAAACTCGCCATCCCCATTGTTTTTCTCTCGACTAGCTGCCATTTATTTGTCTTGACTGGTTCATCAATCTTTGCATATGTACATGTACATGCACATGCCCGTATAGAATGTCAATTGCTTCACGACCACTTGCGCTCCCAATTTGATGGCCCGTGCACATGACCAGCTAGTACTCGTACCCCTCTAGGAGAGCCGCCGCCTTTTGTGCAGTTCCGCCTACAGTACTACTAACGAGTTGCATAACCCGTGGATGCCTCTTCTACTATTACAGTACAGGACCCCTACACACTTACAACCACAACCACAAACCACAAACCCACGCCGCTCCAACACCACGATACCCGCCCCGAAGCCTCGCTCCCCATCTTTCCTCCCTCCGCTCGAGACGAAATCCAGCGCAAGAGTCGCTGCGCCTTCAACATGGGCAACACCACCAGCACCGTGCTGGACAACATCGTCCAGGGCTCCAACTGTAGGCTGCCCGTCATTGCACCCCCCCTCCCCTTTCCCGGCTATGCAGCTGCTAATTAATTCCTGCTGTCGCATAGTTGACAGAGAAGAGGTCGACCGGTTAAGAAAACGATTTATGAAGCTCGACAAGGTACGCGATTGCAAAGCCGAGGAGGAACCAGCAAAGCGCATTTTTGGGCTCTTTTTACTTTTCCCGGTTGGGCTGCTGGCTGCCCGCGATATGGACGAATGACGAGGCTCTGCTGCTTGCAAAGGCAGAGAGGGAAACATATATGGCTAACTGCTCCTTGGACTACTGCAGGATAACTCTGGCACGATCGAGCGTGACGAATTCCTCAGCCTTCCTCAGATCTCCTCCAACCCGCTTGCGACACGGTTCGACTTCCCCTTTCCTTTCCCCCCTATTCACCACCCTCGTCCCCAGCGAAAGTCTTGATACACCGCTCGCGCTCGCCAAAAATCCCCCTTCATTCCTCAGCACACCGACTAACATATTGCCAATGACAAACTAAAACAAAACAGCATGATTGCCATTTTCGATGAGGACGGCGGCGGCGACGTCGACTTCCAAGAGTTCGTCTCGGGCCTGAGCGCCTTCAGCAGCAAGGGCAACAAGGAGCAGAAGCTGCAGTTCGCCTTCAAGGTGTACGACATTGACCGCGACGGCTACATCAGCAACGGCGAGCTCTTCATCGTCCTCAAGATGATGGTGGGCAGCAACCTCAAGGACCAGCAGCTGCAGCAGATTGTCGACAAGACCATCATGGAGGCGGACCTCGACAAGGACGGCAAGATTAGCTTTGAGGAGTTTACCAAGATGGTGGAGAATACCGACGTGAGCATGAGCATGACTCTTGGTGCGTTTTGTCCCCCCTCCCCCCTTTTTTTTTACTTTCTTCAATCGTTTCTTTACTTCTCTTTTTCTTGTTCTCTGATGTGCTAACTGAATGGCGGCGATATAAAGACCAGTTCTAGTCATCTACAGAGGAGCAGGAGGCAAGGGACGGCGTTGGTCTCGGGTAGGCCACCGCCACGACCGGCGGAGGTTTGTGGACAATGGGATACAGCAGTTATGATCATGAAATATCTACGCTCGCATTTCTTCTTCTTTTCTTGCTTCTCATCTCTTCACGTTATACTCGAGTTAGTTCCCTGATCTCACGTGAAGCACGTCTGCCAGCCCATCGAATACCAAACCTCTCTTTGCGAGTCTTGGACCTGCACGATTTCCCTCTCAGCCTGCCTCGCAATCTCAGCTCCGATGGCGCTACACAGCTCGTATGCAGTCATCGGGGGGGGGGGGGGGGGGGGGGTTTTCCCGTGTGCCCGCCATGCTCATTTCAGACAGTGTAACCACTACGATCCAGCCAAGCAATGCACGTCGCCGCACCCGCAGCAAACGCAGGAAAATCCCTGAGCAGCCAGAGTTCGATTCTTTGAATGCTTGTGGCTGGCTCGACAGGCCACACGGTGGGCTTGTCTCGGAGTAGGTAAAGGGGAGTTGATTCGATTTGGCAGAGCTGGAGCCTTGTGCTATCCTTCTTGACACTTGAGGAGTAGGGCTCGATCGGCCTGACTTGGGCGTGCTGAGGTTCACTTAGAATCATGTAAGGGCACGATACCACACAACTCGTGCCAGCTCGTATCTGTAATGATTGTACGGCAAACAGATAAGTCACCATAGGTACCTTTCTTCCCCATCATGCTCTACCTAAGTTACTACTCCTCGTTCTCCATGTACTCTCTCCCTCACGAGTCAACCTTTCTTCCCCCGGAATCCAAACACTTCAACACACCCTTTACTGCTACTACTAATTGTCTGCTAAGGCCTCATCATGCTACACACTGCCACGTACAAAAGTTCTACTAACGCACCATCACGTCATAACAAGCTGCACAGCACAGCTGGATCTGCATCCGGGGTATCGTCTCTCTTGTCCTACGATCGACACTAGGTACGAAGCCAAGACACGGCTCCTTTGCCCCGACGCCAATCTCGTCACGAATCTATCAGTCACTCACATGCAGTCCAGATACTATTACCAGACTGCATGCAGCAGATCCGGGGGTCGACCTATGTAGCAAACCTCCACAACATTAGCATGCCTCTAGGACGAGAAGAAGCCGGGCCTAGCTTTCCATACGACATTTCTATATCCATGGGCACTGAAGCCGAACAAAGGGCTCTTCTCTTGATCATACATATCCAACGAAGTAACCATCAAATAGCCACCCAAGGAGACCAGTTTTCGAGCTCTCCTGGTTCGAAGGAGAATGGTCCTTTCTTCTCCTCTCGGCAAGTGGCATGTGATGGCCACTACAGCTGCAGCCTTGGCAAGGACAAGCAATAAAAAAAAAAAAAAAAAAAAAAAAAAAAGCTGATGGCTGCATGTAACCCAGACTGAGACAACTATACGATGCCCACCTGCGGTGATGAGCAGTCACCCTCGAGCACCCCCATTCGCCCGTCGGTATTCGACTAGTAGCCAACCTTGGATGACCCATGACGCACTTCTGGTGCAATCACCTACTCACTACCTCTAATGGACTCTCAAACAAGTATAACCCGAGACCCAATGCTTGCCAAGGGCCTTCACGGGTGCAGCTGGAAGTCAATATTCAGGCATCCACACGGATACCGACGGCACCCCGGCTTCTATCCCCCGGTGGGAGCCTGCGCGGTGACAGCAAAGGGGAGTATTCAGAAGAAACGCCCTCTTACAGGTGTCACCCTGCCACTGGGCGGCCGCAGACTTGCTCCGACGTCAAATCTCAGCATCTAGATTGGCCGTACCATTGCCTCGACAGCCAGACACTCACAGTTCAGGTTCCACGCCGCAAGTGTTGCAAAGAAATCACATGCGGCTCGCAACTACAAGGCCTTGTGTCGCATTATCTGTGCCAAATTCGGCTCCCTCAGAGCCTACAATCCGGACTGTCTGCTATCTAGCTGTCGTTTTCCCATGCCACCCCCCCCAGCCGGTTCATACAGCCCTCGAGGGCTCAAACCTGCTACATTCTAATAAAGAAAAAGTGTCTAAAGCCACATGATACACATAGTGTACACGAAGAAATGGGGAAAGGAGATGATGAGAAAGAAAAGAGATACAGAGAAAAGCAAGCCAACTGGTGAAGGTTGTGCACAAGTTCCTCGTTGACGGTTGGGTCGAGGTGATGACTTATTAGAAACCGAGGACAGCTTGTGAATAAAGGAATGGAATGTGAAAGCAGAGGCAGAGAGGAAAGGAAAGGGCAGAAAACTGAAAGACAAAACACCTTTGCCTTGAGAGGTCGAAGCATTCAACGCCGCAAGGCCCCTTTGTCCGCTCCCGAGGCTGTCCTGCCCATGAAACCCACCAAAGATTCCCATCAATTCCCACCCGGTTGTACCAATTCGCCAGAAGGACTTTCGCCTTGTCAGCCGCTCGCCGGCCAATGCCAGGGCGGGGTGCCATGCCATGCCCGTGTTTGTCGCGTCGTCGTATTTGCTGCTGCCCCGTCGGTGTTTGTGTGTCCGTGGCGCAGGCGGGTTTGCCATTGGCCCCCCTTCCGCCGTCAGCCGGCTTCTTCAAGACACAGCCATGGGAGTATACAGACATATCACTTGATACGCTGGCTTCACCCTCCCCTTGCGTCTCGCAGACGCCCGACATAGGCATCCATCCCGCACTAGAAAGAAGAAAAGAAGAAGAAAAAAACAAAACCCATAATTCCATCCCGCCCATCCATCCAGCCATCCGTCCGTCCATCCGTCCTTCCGTCCAGTAACCCGTAAGACCCAGCAATAGGATTTCCTCCTTCCAAATTATTTCATGGGACCTAATCTTGCCGATAGTTGTATCCGCGCCATTGTAAAGGCCGTGCCGAGCATTCCCGTTGTGTATTGTACAATGACCCAAGCCTCCAATAGTGCGAGGGCAGCTTCGAAAGAAGATCTAGAAGATGGAGAGCAGGAAAGAACTTGTAGGAAAAGGTGCCTAGCCATCTTCCGTGCTGGCACTAGACTAGCCGGCATCTAGATCATTCACAGGCGTAAACATATTCCGCGTCGTCGTCATCGTCTTCGTAATGGCAAAGCAAGAGAAGATCAGCGAGACCCTCCGCTCGTACCGACGGCCGCTTCGAGGGAATCGTAGAGATCGAGGCATTCTTCGAGAACTAGGCGGCCAGTTAGAACAGCTTCTTTGCACTACCCAGAGGAAAGGAAAGGGGAGGGGAGGGCAGCCATGACATACTCGTCTCGATTCGATCCTCCCACACGCCATATTGATAGTCGACTAAGCCATGGCTCTCGATACCATCGCATAGCCGGATAAGCTCGTCGCCTAGCTTCTTGATCGTTTCCTGAGACATGACAACCTGGGATCTCGATGACTGCTGGCCAGACGACATGATTTCCTTCTGCCGGAAGCAGAGGGCTAACCAGGCGTGGTTAAAGTCGTTCCAGAGTTTGATCCTCTCGGCATGTAGGCTGGCATCATCTTGGCTGAGTCCTGTGTTGCGTGTAAGTACAGTGTCAAGCCGAGCAGGTTTCTTTGCCTCTCCATACCTAGCTCTACCACTTGCGTGAGCAACCAATTGGAGACGTGCAGTAGTGTTTCGGCAGCCCTTTCCAACGAGTTGGCTGAGATGTCCTGAAACACAGAGCCCAGTTGCCGTTGGTAGTTTTGCCACTTCTCCTGCAGCCCCGAGGAAGCATAGTCTTGCCCTTCCGCCATGGCAGAATCCGCTGCTCCCGAAGTCTGCTGCATGGCGCCTGCGGCAGGCATGCTTCCAGCGTAGCTCATGGGTTGGCTCTGCTGATATACCCCGGCCGATGCGCTGCTCCCCTGGCTCGGGTGTTGCATGCTCGCTGCTGCTGCTGCTGCTGCTGCACCCCCGGCTTCGGAGCTAAAGTATGTTGATGTGACATCCGGTGCCATCATCTGCATTGCTGCCTGCTGCCGTTGCCCAAAGTGTTGGGCCTCGTAGACTGGAGTTTGCGTGTTCGGCTGAGGCACGTTGTACATCATCATACCCGCGTTGTAGCCCCCGAAACTCTGGGTTTGGGGTCTCGAATCGGCGGCGTATTCCGACCCGTACGCCATTGCCGTCGATGGCATGTTTGTATGCGTCGAGAATGCAGCCGTGGGTTCCTGGTAGTACGTGCTGTAGGCCGGTGCGCCTCCCAAGCCTCTTGGTGCTGAGGAAGATGTGAGGGGGGGCGCTGCTCGATAGCGCTCAGAAGAACCGCCTACAGAACCTTGAGCTGAGTACCTGTGTGAAGGGGTGTGATGGCCAGGCGGGTCATTCTGCCTTCTATGCTGGTTGGGATTGTCCATGCCCCGATGGGCTCTGTCGTACGAAGTATTTCCTACTGAGTCCTATCGGCGCGCTGAGCAAGTGCTGTTGGAGACGAGTGTGCCGACAGGTCGAAAGGGACAGCTTCTAGGACGTACCGCTGGCCGGGTACAAACGAGTGACGGTGTTCAAGACGAGCTTGTGGTAGTATGAAAGAGCAGTGCGAATCGATGATTCTTGTTTGTCCGTGGACGACTATTGAGCGAGTGTGTGGTAGTGCGAACAGGATCTGTTCATGAGGCAAACATGGAGCTTATGAGTGGAAGCCGTTAAAACATTCGGCCCCAAACGACGAGAAGAAGCAGACAGTCTAGGAGGACACGCTGAGACGTCGAGGTCATATCCTGTTGGCAAGATCCAACCAGCCTCAAGAACCGACCGGTCTAGCAACAGAAAGGAATGTGTCTGAGATTTTTTTTTTCTCGGCTCGACGAGGTTTCGTATGTAACGGATACAAAGACGGTTACCCTCTGGGCAAATTCGCAAATTCTCAATGGCGGGCTTGGATTTGGCGGAGCCAACTGTCTATTGGTTCATCATGCCCCGAACGGCAGTACGTCAGGGACCGGGCACCAGAGAGGCGTAGGTTCCACCAGGTCGACCTAGTAGTATGTGTGTCCGGCTGCCTGTATAAAGAGCGTTAGGTAAAGCAACGGCACGTTGCTGGGAAGCGAAAGAGTTGGAGCCAGGTCGTGACAGTTCAAGGTGGGAGATCCGTGAGCGAGATTTGGGGGAGAGGGCCTATTATTCTCTTTGCAATATTAGATGCTTACCCTTTCCAAATCTGACAAGAGTGGGCTCGCTCACAAGAGAAAACGGCACCAGCAATCCAACGGGTTGGAGACAGGGAGGCCTAGACCAAATGAGAGATGGTGAGGGCAGAGACCTTTGCCAATCGGATGGTGTATGTGGGCGTGGGAAGTGCGACAAGAGTCGTAGGCACTGTAATGGCTGACGCCGCTGGTGAGGATGCAAACCCGGCTGGCATTTAAAACAGCAACAGCGGGGAATCGACCGAGAAACTAGTAGCAGGCCGTGTACTAGATCACTAAGTCGATGGAGCCTTGTTGGAGACTGACGGGTGACTGGCCTTGGAGGAAGCATCGGGTCTTATACCGAGGGGGGTACTCGTAAGATGGTTGACCAAGGCCGTCTACTCCGAGATCCACGCTAATGGAAGGAGGGGAGAGCGAGAGGGAGAAGAACAAGGTCGAAAGCAGAGTAATAGTGACCGCGAAAAAGGAGGCCAGAGTGCCCAGATCCGAGTACAGGTGTGTACTATTCGCTCCCCGAGGGAGCGCTATTACACCAGCCCGCGGATGGGCGAGTGTGGGAGGACGGGGCAGAGGAAGAAGAGCGACGTCAGCAGTATGCAGTCCCAGTGTGTCGTCTGCCTCGTAGGGGTCCATACAATGCGCGGCAACTCATAAACGCAGAGCAGGGCTGCTTGTCAATGGCGACTGACGACAGCCACATCGGCCAAGACATGCGCTTGGTATGACCCGGGGTGCTGGGCATAATGTCGTATTCTGGTACCTTGCGTTGGTCGGCCCTAGGAAAGACAACTTGGGGCGATACAGTCGGTAGGCTGCCACTAGTCTGCAAGGCTAGAGGGCAGTTTGTGATTGACGATTTGGATTGGGGATCTGCGAGTGGCCACCCCTGGTCATCCGGCACGACGGAAGAAAGGCTTCTTTGGAGGACAGGCCAGGGGTGCCCCCCTCAGACGGGGACGAAAGAGTGAAGGGCATCGGAGAGGCCACATCAGTGGCCCGCACGCAGCACTCTACCTGTGCCCTTGCGAAGCCGCAAGCCAACAGGTGTGTAGATGACGCGCGATTGGACGAAAGCCACAATGTAAAAGATCCAGACCTGGCCAGGATGGAAATCGAAAGGTGAGTTGACGTGCGCTCCGCCAGAGACCACATACACGAAACACGGTGGATTCCCATCTTCACTTGGTTAGTGGATGGGCTCGCCGATGGTTTGGGCTTGGCGGCATGAGTCGGCACTCCTGCTTTTCTCCGCTAAAAGAGAATCCTGTCAACGAGGCTCAGGCCCATCTTCTGGAACATGGAGCATCGCTTGTCGGTACGCAAGCCGGCTGCAAGGCATTGAAGAGCCGGTGCTCGACATGTGAATGAGTTTATCCTCTGGCCAGCTCACTCCGTAGGACGCCTAGGGATTGCCGGCGGATCTGACGAGCGTTGTGTTCCGTGCATGGAGTCTCGGTGGCCGGTCCGCCTATTCATCAGAAAAAAGAACGCGGATTAGAAGCAGGGCGCAGGATCGCAACGGCAAGCCACTGCATGACAACAACAGCCAGAACAACAGCAAGAAGCCCAGGGATTCTGCATGAATGAGGAGGGCGCCTGAGACGCTTCGCTGCCTGTCACCAGTCGAGTTAGGACCTGGATCAGTCACATCCTCAGGAGCTGAATAATGACGCATGACCGAAAGCGGACAGGGGGCTTGTTGAGACGGCATCCTCTCCAATAGAGCATGTGTATGTAGTATTGCTTTGCCTCTGCCGCGACTCTCGACTCTCCCAGCAGCCAGCAAGATCACGTCGTTGCTCAGGGCGCCAGGCCAGACCATGGCTAAAGATAATGGTATATGATAGCGCCTGGTGACTGGGTGTTTTGCCGGGATGAATTGGCCTAGTAACTGGGCAGCTAGCTCACTGCACGGGGATGACCGAAGTTTCATAGACCAAAGACGAATTGCTCTTCAGCTTGCGATTGCGGTCGCCCGTCAATCAGAAACAGCAGCAGTATGCCAGAGCTACCAAGCCCCAAGGGCTGGAAATATCCCGTCGCGCGGCCAGCCTAAAGGCCGTGTCTGACGAGGGGCGTCCCGACAACCCGGATCGTGCCTAACTGGGCGAGACAATCGACGCAATTGAGTTGAGTGTGTCGTTTTCCTCTTGGGGCATCCTCTGTGCTGACTTCTGCCTGCGTGTCTCGGTCAGAGTAGCACTGCCAATTCAAGGGCGCCGGATGCCAACGAGCAAATCACGGGACGCAACGCCCACCCTTCACATGTAGGGATCGCTCGTCCTACCCACAGCAAAGCAAAGCCATAGCTCAAGAATCTCTGATCCAAGGCATGCCGACCACTACTACTGCTAGTAGTAGTAGTGTAGCAATTTCATGGTTGTGTCGCTTGTTTAAAGCACGCCCCCACTGGAATCGACACACCTGTCGGACAAGGCATCTGCAGGGGCAATTGACAGATGGTAGCTGAACTGAGTTCTGAGGAGGAAAGCTGGGAGTCGAGGGAGGACAAGACAGATGGATTGGGAACGGAGGCGCAGAACAAGAGCCTGTGAGGATTTGGAATTCAGTTCGAGGGCGGAATCGAGATATTGGATCTCGTTTGTGCGTCGTATGACCCAGCCGGTATCACCAGCATCGCCCCAGCAGAGGCAGCCAACCTGGCCGGGTTGATGCCATCACAGAGATGAATCATGATGCAGGTACACCGATCCAGGTTGAAGACCGATTTGGGAGGCGCACGTGAGTGCTGCCGGCTGTTGCGAGGCAGGAGCGAGCTGTGATCAGAGACAAGGGAAGGCGTGGTCTTTGCACCTGCCCCTCGGTAGAGTAGAGAGATGAGGAAGGCGCTTCCAAAGCTGCGGCTAGGTAGGTATTGCGTCATTCTTCTTTCTTCTGTGCTTCTACCTAAGGTAGGTAGTATCTGTTTCTTCTTCTTCCTCTGTCTGCCAAAGTAAGAGAACTTCTTACTGTTTCTCTTCTCTTGCAACCTCGTCAAGCCCACCGACGCGACGCCCGTCCACTACATACCGATATTCAGGCACCGCGACACCGCCAGGAACAGGGGATGGCGGGATTGGGAGGACTTGACCGCGGAGTGGAGGCGCCGGGCGGGAAGGCCATGTGCAGCATGCGTCAAAGTCCACAGCCAAGGAACCTTCCAGTGGACAGGCCATGCTGCAACTCGCTGCAAGCAAATCCCCGGACGCGGCGACGGCAGCCAATCTGCGAGCCCGGACCTGGCAAATACAGGCAAAATGCTTCTCGCTAGGGCCGTGCTAACAGGCGAGCCAACGGCTCCGGTCCACAGCGACTCCATCGACAAGCAGCCATTCGGAGCCGCAAGAGCGGGTGTGGAGATGGGGGCTGGGCTTGTTTGTAGCGTGAGCAGCCAGGAACATATTTCGGACCATCGAAGCCTGGGAAACAGCATCAAGGAGCATTCTGGCGAGCTGCTGGCGGATCTAGCGAAGTAGAAAGGTACTGACGGATGGGCATCTAACAATGAGCAAGCGCAAGCCACCGAAGGATTTCGAAAACCGAGACAAAGACGGATTATTCCTGGAGCCCTGTGCTACGCATCGATCCCCAGATGACTTTCCACTAGTAGCTCGGTTTGAAGAGCCTTATGACAAGGCACGGCTAATGTATGAGTACGTTGTCATTCATGCGTGTCAGCAGCAGGTGCTTCGGTTAATAATAGGATCATGGTAGCAGTCTCTGTACGAAGCTCAAAGTACGAATCATTAGCGAGTCCCTCGTCATGCCCCCCCCCAAAAAAATCACCAATGGATGACATCGCGGCTGAGGGCGTGCGCTTTACAGGCATTAGCATGAGCCTCTTCTGGTCGAGAAAGTCGGCAGGGTGGTCCGATGTCTCACTGTCCAAAGGGCCTCTGCCTCCATGTAGCAGTTCACTCTAGGTACGCCTCCGTAGCATGTTGATGTTGCAATAGTTACAGTGACACTGCTCCCAGAAACCTCTCGGAGTATTGGTGCTGCTACGGAGTACCGGGATACAGAGAACCATTCAAGACGACTCGAAGTGATCGAGCATATTGAGGCGTACCAGATGTAGCAGATGTGGGTAGCACAGACTAATGATTTCGCCTGGCCTCACGATCGAACATCGTATTAAGGGTTGGTGCAGGGCAGGGCGAGTCTCGGTGCCTGGCAAGGAGGGAGATATGGGCAGCTGCATAGGCAAGAGTAGAGCAGGGCATTGGATGGATGAAGGTATTGGCAACATCCTACAAATGCTAACGCACAATTCTAGATACTCCTATTGCAGGCTTCTCCCGTCACCGCCACTGCGCCAAGTAACTGCCAGGCTGATGACCGACATTTCAGCTGCTTCTGTGCGGATACTACGATACGTAGTGCGAAGGTATGGTCCCTGGCTGTGTTTTACCCCAGCTGTCCTTTTTTTGCCGTGTCCCCTGCATCGAGAGTTTCGGGTTCTGATAAGCCCGGGGAGGCCTGTCATGCATACCCAAGGCATTCAGGGAGATGGAGACGGAATAAGCGCCCGTGTCTCGGGCACCAAGTTACTGATTGACTCCCGCTCGGCCATCGTACGATCTCATAGCACTCGCTGCTCGTCATAGCTGGCCTGGCTCAGCTGCCTGAAACTCGGTCAGGGCGCTATGAAGAGCTGACTTCGCTCGAAAGGCTGTATCAACCGCTACACATCCGAACTGCGAGCAGCAATCGCGTCAATTGCGGCATCCTTCACGGCCAATGTCTGTAATGGATGAAAAAGAAAGCCCTCCTGCGTCCCCCCTCTGTGACCAATGCCGTCTTCCATTGGCCGCCTAATAATCCTGCCGTACCCGCTCCCCCTGCTCCTTGTTGCCCTGGCCCCGGCCATCGACGAGCTCGGACAACAATCTACATGGCACAGAAAGAAGAGTGAGTGGCTTCGCGCGGCTGAGACTGCCTAATACCCTTGCTGACGGCGGGACCTGAGCCGACGTCATTGGTTTGTTGGCAGGGGAGGGAAAAGGGAACCTCAGGCATAGGACTTGGAACTTCAGAAACAGAAACAGGAGGCTTTGAGCTGAGTCTTCGTATGTCCGGTGTTGTGGCTTGCACTGGCTCTCGTGCCATACCATCTCTCGCCAAGGGGGTCCGGGTCGGGCGCAACTCAAACCGGATCCGATCCGGAAGACATCGGTTCGTCCTCCGTACTTGAGCATGCACCAATTGAACACTGAAAGCGCGCGGTGAAAGACTATGGCTGTTGGATTGGCTGTATCAACAAAGGCACGGCCGGCTCTGGACATTGCTGGACCCGGGACAAGCAACTTCCGACCTCGCGACCATGTAAGTGAGGACACGATGGCGTCGGGTCGTCGAAGTGTAGCTTGCGGCCCTGAAAAAAGGGGGAAAGGGGGCTGCATATTTTCGCACTTCAATGGGCAACTCGTGACCGGCGCCGGATGCTACATGTTGCAGCGGCATGTCGCAGGAACGGGCCGGTCAGCCTCGCAACCCTGGGCTTGCATGGTTCACCATGGGTGGCATAAGTGCTACTACTGCCACTGCCACTTCCACGGTAGCCCCAGGGAGGCGTGACGCACCGGGACTCAACTATGACAGCAATGCGTTGTCTCTCAGGCTGTCCATCACTGTCTCCTTAGAGGGCCCTCGGAAGTACAGTATCATTGGGTGTCGACCTGCTGAGCTGAGCCTCACCTGCTCGAGCAAGGGAGTCAGACAAGGGCCTACGATGACGTCCCTTAACCCTTTTCAACATCGTATGAAGCTGGGCGTTGACAATGCTGACAACATGTAAGTCAAAGGATTCTGCACAGCTGACTCCATTCTTACAAAGGCGTACGAGTGGCAAGCAGAGAGCCATGTGCCCACCTAGTAATTGCCCACAGCCTCGTAGAGACCACGAGGCTCGATTCGGTCATACTTCATTATAACATTTAATGCTTTCCAGCTTGGGCCCAACTCGGCTCAAACGGCCCCCAAAGCAGCAACGTCTGGGGTTCTATAAATACAATTTGCGTAAATGTACAATATCGCGCTCGGCATCCCAAATAAGCGCCCCCCGAGGCTTGGCCTCACGCAGGACATCTGCGTAATCTTGCCCGGTCGAGCTTCCAAATGCTGCAGAAAATCCAAGCCCATACAGCTTCTATCGCTTGACCCAAGCAGGCATCTTTCTGGCTTTGACATGTCCATGCTTCTTTCTTTCCACTGTCCTGGGATCGCGCGTAATGCAGCCAGCTAGATGCGGGAGACACAACGTTAGCAATCATCATAAAGATTTCAAGCGAGTGAGAAGAATAACAGAAGAAGATGGAGATAAACAAGCTGAGGAGCCCAAACAGTTAGATAGATCATACCTCTTCTTAGAGCCGTCTTCAATGCAGGCTCGTGAGCAACCAGCGCCTTTGCAACGGCCAAGGTGATAGCCTCAGCCTGTCCTGTCGTGCCGCCTCCCTCAACCAAGGCCCAGACATTGTACTTGTCCAGCCTCTGCGTAGCCGTAAGGGCCCAGACTGCGCTTTCACGGTCGTGCACCCGGCCAAAAGCCTCGCTCAGCGTCTTGCCGTTGACCAGGATCTCCCCAGTGCCCTCCACGACAAAGGCTCGGGCCGTTGATTCCTTTCTCTTGCCCACGCCGACGGCTCGTCCAAACTTGTCGATTGTGATCGGGTTTGGCATGTTCAAGAACGGGTTGATGTCTCTGGTGAACTCCGTCAGGGCCACCTTGACCTCCTGCGGCCGCAGACTGGGCTCAATGAGGTTGAGGCGCTTGGCGACCCGCATGACCTTTGCGTAATGTGACGCCTTGATGGGCTCTCCCATCTGTGCTCGCATCTCCTCCAACTTCGTCCATGGCATCTGCGGCGCCTCGCTGGGGGGAACCGTGGGGAGATGGTTGTACTTGGTGAGCAGCTTGGAGATGCCAATGTATAAGTCGTTGAACTGGGGCTCTCTCGAGAAGTAGGACGGCGTTGCCGGCACGACTCGGGCATGTGTGACGCCTTGGTACGGGATCGGGACAGACGCGGCGACTTCAACCTCGAGATTGGGAGGCGTTGTCTTTTGCGAGTCGCTGGTTATTGAGCGAATGGCGAGTGAGAAAGTCGACCGCGGGAGCACTGCCGTCCGCCATTGAGCTGCGGCAATCGAGCCTGCGCACTTTGCGTGCCGCAGGCCAGTTGCCATGGTCGCCATTGTTGCCGGGCGTCGGTCGAGGGCGGATTCGAGCAATGACGATTCGCTCTTGATACCACAGAATCTTTTTGCCCACGATAACCTCGCCTGCTTGAAGCCTGCGTGCGACATTCAACCGGCGCATCACGTGCAGATAAGTGCAGCTGATTACTGCCTTATCGGATGGAATTGAGCATCACACCAGCCACGTCACAGCCACAAGACCCCACTCCGATATCCTTGCTTCAGCTTGCTTCACCAGCCACCGCGGGGCACTGACTGCATCCCCTCATTAGAAAAAAAAAAATTCCTCTATCGCCCCGTTCTTCTTCTCTTCCCTTCTTCTCCCAAGCTCAAACAACTCTTGTCAAGCATCACGACATCAGTCAAAATGGCCTTCGGAACTCTCTTCACCACCAACGTTCGTCTCCCCTCCAAAGAATCTCTCTGCTCTGCTCAACTTTCCAACATGCTTACCTTTTTCGTGCCTTACAGGACCAGCCTCGTGCCGTCGCCACCAAGGCCGTCGCCAAGGCCAACGGCCTCGAGCTGAACGTCTCGCTCGTCGAGGCCGGCAAGCCCACCGCTGAGCACCTCAAGGCTCACCCTCTGGGCAAGTTCCCTGCCTTCCTTGGCGAGGACGGCTTTGCTCTGAGCGAGAGCATTGCTATTGCCATCTACGGTATGTATATCACTCTGCGAACCTTGGACGTCTTGTCTCTGGTCCCTCTTCCTTCGACCTGGCCCCTTGCAGCCTCACGCCAAAATGATGATTGTATTTTAAGTTATCCCTGTCTGAAAGAATTGTTATGAAAACTTTTCCTGTGTTGATAACGACAACTTCTGATCCTGCACTATCTCTCTCCTTCAACTCTCCACTTTCACTGTGTCACAAGGTGTGTGGTGCTCTTGGCTAACATTACGATAAAGTCACCTCCCAGAACGAGAAGACCACCCTTCTCGGCAAGACCAAGCAGGAGTAAGTCGCGCATATTTTTTTCTTCACCCAATTTAATCGAGCAAAATCGTCTAACAGACGACAGCTACGCTTCCATCCTGCGATGGATGTCCTTCTTCAACTCCGAGATCGCCCCCCAGGTCGGCACCTGGATCAAGCTCCTGACCGGCGCCCTTCCCTACAATAAGAAGGCTGTCGACGACATCGCCAAGGAGGTTGGCCGTGCCATCGACGCTGCTGAGGAGCACCTCACCCACCACACCTACCTGGTTGGTGAGCGCATCACCCTGGCTGATCTCTTCAGCGCTCCCCTCCTCAACCGCGGCTTCCAGAAGTTCTTCGACAAGCAGTGGCGCCAGCAGCACCCCGCTGTCACCCGCTGGTACGAGACCATCACCAACCAGCCCATCTACACTGCCGTCGCTGAGAAGGTTGCCTTCATCGACACCCCTGTCCTCACCAACACCCCCCCTAAGAAGGCTGAGCAGCCCAAGCCTGCCGCTGCCCCCAAGCCTGCTGCTGCTCCCAAGCCCGCCGCTGAGGAGGAGGAGCCTGCTGCCCCCAAGGCCAAGCACCCCCTCGAGGCCCTGCCCAAGGCCTCCATTCCCCTCGATGAGTGGAAGCGCCAGTACTCCAACAACGACACCCCCGTTGCCCTCAAGTGGTTCTGGGACAACATGAACTTTGAGGAGTACTCCCTGTGGAAGGTTGCCTACAAGTACAACGATGAGCTTACCATGACTTTCATGTCCAACAACCTCATCGGCGGCTTCAACAACCGTCTGGAGGCTTCTCGCAAGTACCTCTTCGGCTGCGCCTCCGTCTACGGTGTCAACAACGACTCCGTCATTGAGGGTGCCTTTGTCATCCGCGGCCAGGACTACCTGCCCGTCTTTGACGTCGCTCCCGACTACGAGAGCTACGAGTTCACCAAGCTCGACCCCAGCAAGCCTGAGGACCGTGCCTACGTCGAGGCTCAGTGGTCTTGGGACAAGCCCGTTGTCGTCAACGGCAAGGAGTACCCCCACGCCGACGGCAAGGTCTTCAAATAAAGAACCACAGTGGAAGAGGTTGACGAGTTACAATCATGAAGTGATGATGGGTTATGGGTAAATAAGGAAATGATGATACACACGCCTGAGCAGTCCTGTGCGAAAGGCTAGCGGGCTATGCACCGCGCCAAACCAACAATACAAAGTCGTAAAACATGTCTAGCTGCTCGTGCTCGTGCCTGTTCCTTGTGTATCGCGTGATGATGGAAAGAGCCAATATGTAAAGAGAAGTGAGAATGTGGGGGTATCTAGTAAAGGCACTATGGGAGTTGTATGCTCTAGGCATGCATCATAAAACGGTGCTTGTAGAGCACATGAATCTATGTAAACAGCGTAAGGAGTCTCAGAAACTGGACTTTGATCTCTCATCATGCCATGCCACCGTCTTTCTGCGATGGCGGCAGTCTATAGTTGGCGTCGATTCTAAAGGGATGACGCCGTATGTAGCTGCTGATATTGGCCTGGTAACAGAGCGTATTCAGGTAGTCGTGGACCTGGGGCAGCACGTCGGCAGGCTCGTTGGCGAGGCCCTCAAACTCGGGCAGCTGGAGAATGTTGTAGGGCTCGCTGCGGCCCTTCTCGGCCGAGTCGTCGACGAGCACCGTGTTGGTCTGGTCCCAGCGCTGGCCGTGGGCAGCGGCGGGATGCGAGGCGGCGACCTGGGGGTCGTTCCAGATGGTCGACAGGCGCTTGTAGCACTGGACGCGGGAGGAGTAGTCGGCGGGCGACAGGCCGAAGCGATCGCGGCCCCAGATGACGACGCACTTGCTCCGCTGCTCGGGGGAGAGCAGCTGCGAGACCATCTTGTCGACGTTTTCGGGGCGGGCCGAAGACCAGATGGCGACGTGGAAGGTGTCGACGCAGTAGTCGAGGAACTGGCGCGCGTGCGGCCGCTGGA
The DNA here is from genome assembly GCF_000167675.1 of Trichoderma reesei QM6a. NCBI lineage: Eukaryota > Fungi > Ascomycota > Sordariomycetes > Hypocreales > Hypocreaceae > Trichoderma > Trichoderma reesei. The sequence continues at coordinate 155,954 of NW_006711175.1, forward strand.
TGAAGTTGAAGGGGTTGCGCTTGTTGGGGCGGTAGAGCAGCGTCCCGTTGAGGTCCATGATGACGAGGATGCGGCGGGGCTGGCGGAGGGTGACGGGCTGGGAGAGGGAGGTCTTGATGTAGAGGGGCGTGGGTTCGGGGATGCCGCCGGATGCCGCGCTGGGGGCGACGCGCTCGTCTCGTGGGAGGGGTCTGAGAGCATTGAAGGGAGGTGGTGCGGTGAAGTTGTTCGGAATCATGTTGTTGAAGAAGTGGTTGTGGAAGGGGTTCATGTCGAAGCCGAAGTTGTGGGGGGCGTTGAGGTTGAGACCGAAATTATTGGGATGGTTGAAGTTGAGGCCGAAGTTGGCATTGGGATTCCTGAAGTCGCTAAAGCTGCAAACAAGAACCGGTCAGTGATGAAGCCTACAGAAGCGCATCAGGTCAATGTGACAGAAGGAATGGCTCATCATACCCAAACTGGCCAGGAGCAGGCGCAGGAGCAGAAGCCTGTGCATTTGCGGTGCGACTCGCAGCGGCAGCGGCAGCGGCAGCCTCAGACTCGGCCTGCACTCTCCTCGCTTTCGCCTTCTTGTTCTCCTTTTTGGCTTTTCGCGGCGGCGCGTATGGCGCTTTGGCCTTTGGCTGAGGGTTCTTAGCCGGTGCGCTGACGAGGCCGCCATCCGGGGTCGCTGCGATCGCATGCGGCGCCGCCAGATTGTTGAGCAGGGTCAGCCCCGGGATCTGAATGGTCTGAGGCGACATTGTGGCCTCCTGCTTGCTTTGCTCGCTCGTTAGGGGACAGTAGTCGGCCGTGGTCGCGCGGCGTAATGCGAGCGGCGGATCTGGACTCTCGCGGATCTTGAGCCAGGGCGCCCTGGAGGGAGGAGGAGGTTGTCGCGGGGGACTGCGGTGAGGAAGTCGTCGTCGGCCTTTGCTGGTATAAGAATACGTTCGGGGAGCGGTTGAAAGGGTGCGTATGAAACAGCCAGGCTGTGAGGCTATTCTGCGACGCCACATCAAGTGTTGATCCAAGTTTTGCAACTTGACATGCCGAGAGGTGGTGGGAGTTGCTCGGGGGACTGAGGTTTGTTTTGGTTGTTTCGTTTGTTCCAACTACCTAATGAGAGGCGATGGGGAATTTTGGTGTTGAATCGAAATTTGGGCGCTAAGTCCCATATCAATACCGGTTACTTGCATAGTATATGCATCAAGGCCAGGTAGCGAGCCAGGATCTATTATCGATAAGATATGCTCCAGAAAAATAATTTGTCTAGCACGAGATGCTGCAGCTTAGTAGCGTCTCGTTATTATGGCAGGATCCTCAAGTCGACTACCTTACCTTACTTGCTACTGGTTACTAGTACACTAACACAAACACCAATTCTGCATCCCATTGACAATGTCTTCCAAACGAAAACTCGGCGCTTTGGGGCTCGAACGCCGTGTCAAAGCTCGGCGCGAAGAGGACTGGGAGCCTGGATTGAGTGCCAGCGACGACTCCTCAGGCGAAGAGGTGTCAGAATCAGAAGTCGACAGCGGCGACGAGGACGAAGACTCTGCTTCAGGGTCTGGCTCAGAAGTATGCAGCTTTATGCAACACACAGGCAACAATACTCTTCGAGTTAGATCTACGTTTACTAATTCGAATGTCTTCCAACAGTCTGAAGAAGCCGAAGAAGATGAACCCAAGACAGACTTCTCATCCATTTCCTTTGGCGCCTTAGCCCGCGCAGCAGCCAGTCTACCACCGCCCGACAAGAAACGAAAAAAGGCCGCCGATGGGAGCAAGGACAAGGACGAAGCACAACCAGGAGCCCCATCATCAAGGGAGGCGCTGAGGCAAGAACGAGAGCAGAGGAAGAAGAGCCGGATCGACACATCATCAAAGCGAAGCTCCAAGCACGCGCCGCAGGAGATGACATCCAAGAAGCCCGTCAGCAGACGCCGCGAGATCCTGCCCGACCCGCGCCGCAAGGCCCGCGACCCGCGCTTCGACGTCCTGACGGGCCCGCTGGACGAGGCCAAATTCGCCAAGAACTACGCCTTCCTGGACGAGTATCGCGAAAAGGAGATGGCGGACCTGCGGGCGCAGATCAAGAAGACCAAGGACGAGTATGCCAAGGAGGAGCTCAAGCGGCAGCTGCTGTCAATGGAATCCAAGAAAAAGGCCCGCCAGAAGAAGGAGGAGGAAGCCAGGCTGCTGCAGGAGCATCGCAAGAAGGAGAAGGAGTTGGTGGCGCAGGGCAAGCAGCCTTTCTACCTGCGCAAGAGCGAGCAGAAGAAGCAGCTGCTGCTCAACAGGTATGCCAACATGAGCAAGGGGCAGGTCGACAGGGCCATTGAGCGGAAGCGCAAGAAGGTGGCGTCCAAGGAGAAGAAGGAGTTGGCTCACCTGGAGAGGGTGTCGAGGCGTCATTAGGGAATGCCCGCGGCTGTTCACTTACTACTTGCTACCACCTTGCTTTCCATGGCCGTCTTTGTATCGCACTGTACTCTTCATGCGTTATGACGGAGGTTCTGTAATAATTCACTTCTGTTTCCTTGGACCTAGCGGGCGTGGGAAGACACTACTGCAGAAAGCGAGGAGCTATAACCGGTTCTATTCACTTACCCTTCTCTCTGGGTCGTCTCTAGGTCTACGAGCGGCAACCAGATGATGGCTGCCAGTTGGTGGAAGCCATTGTCTCATGAAGTCAATACCAGAAAGCAAGTCTTCGTCGCCAAGATTTGAGCCCCAGCAACTTCATGGTATCGCAATCAAGCACAGGAGAGTTAAGTTTAGAGGCTTACACAAGACAAATCCCACTTGCAAGACCGCAGATCTTCCCTACCCTAACCCAAGTCTTTGCGTCACAGGCTGACTTGCCCCTAATGGAAAATCTAGAGATTGCTTCATACAGTATCAGAGGAGACTCTTGAGAGGTCATAAATCCCCGAAGCTAATCGCCCAGATGGTGTGAGGCAAGTTGCTGGTACTGCTACTGCAGCCCGTCGGCATACTGATGACTTGCATCTCATTGTTTCGATTGTCCCGTTAAGCGCGCGTGGGTTGGGTCAAAGGAATGTCATGACTTATCACCTCAAGGCCGACTTGTCAACTGCTCCATGTCTGTGATATCAAACGACGTCGTATGATCGCCAACCCTCAAAAAGCGGCCCTTCTTTGCTAAGGCGTTGAGGGCCAGAAACCAATGGGCAACAAGTAATCTTCGCTGCTGTATCACGATAAGCCTGAGGAGAAGTTGCAAAGCGAAAGGAAGCAGTTGCCACTTCGTCACAGTCGGGGATATGACGCTGCTCGTGCGAGTCGGATGCAACCCTAGCGGTCTCTATCGATCGATTGGCTCCAGCACGGTAGCTATGTGGATGGCCAGGTTTCGAACGCCAGTTTCATCATAGCGATCGGTCAACAGCCCAATCTCTGGAAGCTATTCGCATGGTGTATGCGACTTCTCGTCTTCTGGAAGAACCCTTCCTACTGCTGTCACAACACAGGCGTAGCCTCGTGTGGCCCTCACAGATAGGGTTGGTCGACTCTTTGCCTTGAAAGGGGGCAAATAGCAAGGTCCGCGCAACGTCATACACAGCCATGCGGGCATGACGTGAATGGCATTCTCTTTGCTCATCACACCCCCACAAGCTACATGTGCATGTCCTTTGTTGCTTATTGCACTGGGAATAGCCTCTTCTCTAGCTCTAGGTAAGTCGCCGTCTTTTTGGCAACAGTTCAACCTAAGGATGACACGGAATGATGCGGATGATGATGTTGTTGCTGACCATTTTGCCAGGCAACAAGGTCTGCACCCAGTCTTCCGGATGGGGCAATGCTGGCTTTCTTGCAGGACAGGGCCATGAGTGCCGGATTGTTCGTTGGGGGCCATGATCGTCTCCTCTTTAGGTGCCAGTTGAATTGCTGAATGACCCCTTGAAGACATATTGAATAGGTGCAGCAAGGTGAAGTGGGTGAGCCGCTCGCTCACCTGGCCAGCTTCTCCCCAAAACGCAGCAAGAACGTCTCGAGGAAAAAAGGGGTCCATGCTGTGGCGTGGAGTGGATCACCAGGTGTAGATGAATTAAACTGGCGGTTACGGCCACACAAGATCTGGGAGACGATACATGGAATTGCTGGATCGAGCCACGCTGGTTGGCCTGTAGAGACACCCTCGGTCCACAGAAACGTCGAAAACCTCGCGGATGGTGCCGTCCAACACGGCGAGCCTCACGAAGGCAACTCAAAATAAGGATTAACGATCTATTAGGCCAGGCTCCATCGAGAGCTTGGGGAAATGATGCGATGGTGGGCAAAAGCTTGGTTCGCTTGGCACAGGGAACCTTGTCGAAAAGCCAGGACGTCGATCTTGGGTCTGTGACGCAGGAACCTTGAAGCTTGCTCGAGGTGGACCCCAATGATTCAAACATGCATCCAAACGTCGTTGGGGAAGCCGGACGTATGTACTCCGTATGAAGCGTACCCTAGCAAGCGATGGGTTGTGTGTTATTGAACAAGCGCCTGGCAAGTTTACTAACAAGCCTTGATCAAGAGAGCCGAAAGGTTGACGATCATCAACACCAAGTGGAAGCTTTCACACGAGGTGGCAGCCCTCCAAGGAATGCCTCAAACGCACCGTTATGTCGTCGAAGGCCGTCCGTGTGGAGCTCGTGACGGAGGAGGCGAAAACGTCGCCCGGATCGAGCAGCGTTTTTACGTCTCAATCACCGTCACCGTTTTCCCCTGTGGGGCCGAAGGTGACATCACGCACCGCGGCTTCAGTCGAAAGTCCAGCCAGGTTTCTGCTGCTGATTCGGCGGCACGGGCCCCTACAGTACGGCCGCCATGGCAGACGAGGCCCTCGTCGTACTGTTGCCCTCCTTGTGCCGTTTGTGACTTCATTCAGACGGGACGGCGCAATGCCATGGGAGAGGGTGGAATCGAACCAAGAGCAGGCGGATCTGGGCTTCTGTCGCTGTGGTTCATGTTCCATGTGAAGACGGCAGTTGGAACTCTTCTTCGAAAAGAATCATGTTAAGGTAATCTCAAGTGGCGCCGCTTAGATCTCGATGCGTAAACTTTGTTGAGATCAAAGCCATAATAGACGGGTATTATGTGATTGTGCACTGAACATGTCCGTGTCTTCTGTTTGGCTAGTGGTGACGATGGCAGCGAGTTCCCCTAAAGTCTCATAGCATGTCGACTTGGGACTGGACCAAAAAGCAAGACGCAATTAATGAGCCAAGGAGTTGAAAGGCTGGTCTAATTCGTCCACATCTTCTCGTCTTCTGGAGATCTTTGGGCATGCACAGTACCACAGTACAACTTGCTGCATCTCGCGTCGAGCATCGGCCAACGGCCCAGTGTAAACGTCCGCAGGGCCCGGTTTTCCAACGTGACGGAAGCTCGAGAATGGAGATAGCAGAGCTGATGCTCAATACCCATGTCAATCATGTGCCGAGACAAGTCGCATGTCTGGTCGCAAACCTTGTCAACCTCTGTTGTGCCACAAAGCGAAGGCCTCGAACACTTCGAATCCCACCCACAGTGGCCTGTTCGAAAATGGCGAGATAGGTACGGGTTGTCGGCCCATTGATGGGTGCATCTTGTCGTGGATAAGAATGGTCCTGCTGGTGTGCCATTATTACCGCATTGCCTTCCATAGGATGATTGCAGCCTAGTTGCCAGCCGCCACGAGCAACAAAGCATCAGCGAAGTATTCATGCTCGTGGAACGAATGGCTGGGACGCGGCACCACGGTTGCACGTAAGGAGTGATCCGCGTAATCACCGTACGATGCCGAATGCGTAGACGGCCAAGACGGTATAGATCCTGCAGAGTGCCTATCCGTACCAGAAACGGCCTTCGCAGCGGGCAAAGCGAGGCATCATGACATGCGCGTGACGAGCATGAGGCACACGCTGGGTTGCTGCTGCTCATTTTCCAAGGCCTGCTGCAGAGACAGATCCTTGCGTACTGTCTTGTACGGTAGCCATGACCTGGGGCCACCGTTTTCGCCTGTCCGCCCCCAAAACTTGGAAGAAGCCTTGGGAAAGCGTTCTTACACATGTCCACCGTACAAGACAGTACGAGTACCTGTACGCAGTGGCATGCCAGACGACGATCGCCATCCCACCAAGGCGCTCCACTATGATTGTGGTGGCGTGGGCCTCAGCAGGACCCTGAGCGAAGCAGCAGCCCATCCGGTCCAAAACGGGTGTCGAGCTCATGCGGAGGAAGTGGATGAGCGGCGGTGGAGGCGTCTAGGACCGATGGGGATTGCGAGGCGATTATCAGCATCACTCGCGGTGGCCAAACAGCAGGCTTCGAGCAGGGAACAGGCCCTTGTCGACGTGCTACTGCAGCGCTTGTTAGCAGGTCGTACGCCATTTTCACCTGAGCTACCGCCGGTTGATTCGTCCAGATGCCGATCAGCTCGTTTGTATGTATGGAGAGCGGCCGTTTTGGCTTGCGGAGGGGGAGGGGCGTGGAAGGGGGTGAGGGCTTGTCCTGTGTGTGTGTGTGTGTGTTGCTTGTGCGTGTGTGAGGCAGACTATGGGGTCTAGGGCAGAGACGCAAAGAAAGGGGACAATACATAACACTGTACTGAATGTAGGTATGTACACAGCAGAGATGGTGGTTGTCGAGGACCCCTACTAGGTAGTCTTGCCCATGCAGCCCATTCTGATTACTGTATGTACAGCACAGTAGGGGTTCCAGCCGTTGTCTCTGGTCGGCGAGATGCATGTCGAGGTCGAATGAGGGGGAAGAATTGGGTGGAGGACCCCGGTGGTGAGATTTATAAAAAGACCCTGAGATCCGCGGCTGGGCCTCGTTCCTTCCTTTCTGGCTCGCCACGACGACATCTGTGCTTCTTTCCTGCCGCAGCCTTGTCCTTACTTGCTTCATCTCGCGTAATACGTCATCGACGCCCTACTCCAGCCTTGCCTACCACTATCTCGCCTTTTACTCCTGTCTATATCAACCTCTTCTTCTCTCCTCTCAGACAGCCCTACACGACAAACAATCTACAATCATAATACAGTGTCTTAACACATCAACCTCAACCACCACCTTAACTTCTCATCTATCATCAGCCTCTCCGATCTGAAGTCGCTCAGTCTCCAACTCACTCAACCTCAAACAACCTTAACACCCAAGCTTCATCACAACCTCAAATCATGATGCCGAGCTCACAAGACGCCTTCAATGTTTCCATCCCCCAGTCCCCTCCTCCTCCGCAGAGCATCTCCAGCTATTCCCGCTTCATCCACGACCACACGAAACGCCAAATGCAGGCCTTTGGCGGCCTGTCATCGTCAAGTTCCGGCTCCAGAAACCGATCATCGGTCGGCACATCCATGACCAACGGAACGGCTCCCACAATCTAGTTTCCCGCGTTTGATCTGCGGGTGTCCAAAAGCAAAATGAGGCGTCATGTCTAGCGGAGCTTTACTTTTTTCTGATTTCGAGCGTTTTCGATTCCCGCGCGCGTATCTCGCTTGACTCGCCATCATAGCAAAGTTTCAATCATGGTGCAGTTATTACCCCTGGGCATTGCCCACAGTGTGGTACTGCCCGGACAGCTCGGCAGCCGAACCATATCATGGCATAGGTAGTCCACGTCTTGGACTGCCAGTATAGACACAAACGTCTTCTTCGAACACGGATTTTGCAACGCAGCCGAAAATGCAATTTGTTGCGTCACTTCGATGACGAGCCTACTCGAGCCATTCGCTAATCGCCGCTCGCTTTAATTCTTTTACTCTTTTCTCTAACGAACATATATGATACACGCATGGCGTTAATCGGTTTATGGCATGGAAGAACCATCCGCGGTGGTCTGGGTATTGTTTGGGTTCTGGTATATACACGGTCACCGGAATGGCGAAAGGGGGGGTCAGGCTATATCAGGCTGTTGAAGCCACCTTCAATGGAGGATAATAGCAAGTTAACGAGGCAATATGGAACTGATGAGGTTTCAATCCAATGCAATCACTCGTTTGTATTCACTTTTACCACCTCTGATGCTCCTTCGTGTAGATGTGAGATGATCGAATGTGTTATGTGACAAGAAACGCTACGTAAAATTTTCATTATGCGACCCAGGTGTATCCTCCATTCGCGCCTTGTATAAGGCTTCTTTCCTTATTATGTACATCGCATAGAAAATTCAGGATGATCCCGAACCTATTCCATATCTCATAGTTCGGATTCCAAATCAACAACTGCTCCCGCCCTCGCCCTCGCCCTTCTCGCAATATTCGCTATACTAAAGAGGGCTTCTTCTTGATACCGAGCAAAGCAGCATGGTCTTTCTTCTTCTTCACAGCCCTCTTGAATGACGGCGGCGGTGGCGGCGGCGGCATGGAACTGGTCGCCGCGCTGGAATCCAAGGCAGCTGGAGCCTCCACGGCCTTATCACCACTCATCGGCCCAGACACTTCAGCAACTTCAACGACTTCCTCCACAACGCCAGGGTTCTCTGGGCCAAGAGTTTTCAGCCGATTAGCGGCTGCCGCAAATGCTCTCTTGGCAGCCTCAGCATCTTCTCTCTCTTGCCGCTCGCGCTCTTCATCTCCAGAACGAATGATGGTGTCTGCGAAATCCACACCTTCCTTTTCCGAACGATGTATCCGCGCATTTCTCTGTCGAATCTCGTCCAGCGCATCGGCTGCAGCCATTTCGCGTCGAGCATCGGCGTTCTTCGCCTCGAGGTCTTCCATGGCGTTCTTCTCTTCCTCGCCCGCGGCTTCGGCCTCTTCCCGCTCCAGCCTATCCAGCCTCTCCTCCAGCGTCTCTTCAGCCAGTTCCTTGTTTCGCCATGGTTCAAATGAGCGCATGGCGCCCTTGACCATTGCATAGTCTGTGTTTCGTGGATCGGTGCGAAAGGTGATTTCGGCGCTGCATCGCGTGCACTTGATGTGGAAGAAGAGGATCTGGATGCCCAAGTATTTCTCGTCCGGTCGGATCTCCTTGCGCGAGTTGAACTTGCGGCCCTTGTAGATGTATTCGCCGCAGCTCAGGCATTTCATGGAAAAGGGAGCCATGAGTCGGACGGTTTGGATTCTCGGCCCTGTGGGTTTGGGTCCCCGACGGCGGCTGATGTCGTTGGGATCGAAATCCGGGGGGTAGTATTTCTGCAGGACTTTTCGCTCAGACATTGTGAGATGCGGTCTTGGTTATCGCCGTGTGAGGGTGAAGTACGAAGCAGCAGTTGAAGAGTCAAGATGCCGGTCATGTAACTGCTAAGGTATGGAGAAAGAAAGTTGAAGTGGCGTTGATGCAGCAACAGTAATCATTGTCGGTGCCGAGCTAAGAGATCCTACGGTAAGGCTGAGGTAATGTCACCCCCTAGACCCATGTCAGCAGCAGCTAAGGTGGCGATAAGAGATAAGCTTTTGTCCCTGCAAGGCTGAGTCGCGCCTTAACTTGGGCTCTGACAATCAAACCTTCGATAGGTACTTACCTCACTCATCCATCGCACCCTCAATCAAAAGTTGCCGCTGCCATCAACCTGATAGCCCAATCTCATATTCCAATCTCTGGCTACACTAAAGCGCTCATTCTGAAACAAAAAATACCAGGACATTTGGCTTCACTTCTTTACGAAAACAACACAAAATGCCCAAAGCAGAGGTCGGCTCGACCAAACACTTGAGCAACAAGCTCAAGTCCAAAGGCCTCCAGCGCCTGCGGTGGTACTGCCAAGTCTGCGAAAAGCAATGCCGCGATGCCAACGGCTTCAAGATGCACACTCAGTCCGAGAGCCACGTGCGGCAGATGCTCGTCGTCGGCGAGGACCCCAAGAAGTTCATCAACCAGTACAGCGACGAGTTCCTCAAGGACTTTCTGCAGCTGCTGCGGACGGCGCACGGAGAAAAGCAGGTGCACCTGAACCAGTTCTACCAGGAATACATTGCCAACAAGGAACACATTCACATGAACGCGACAAAGTGGCCGTCATTGACCGAGTTTGCAAAGTATTTGGGGAGGGAAGGCATATGTCGGGTTGAGGAGACGGAAAAGGGACTGCACATCAGCTGGATCGACAACTCTCCCGACGCCCTCAGACGACAAGAGGCACTGAGGAGGAAAGAAGCACAAGACCAGGGCGACGAAGAAATCGAGCAGCGCATGATACGAGAGCAGATTAAGAGAGCTCAGCAGATGGCCGGCAAACGCGATGCAGAGGGTGAAGAGGAGGCGGAAGGCAGGGAGCTCAAGAGACAAGAGGGTGAAAAAATCAAATTGTCATTTGGTGCGAAGCCTAAGCCCAAGCCGGAAGACGAGCCTTTACCGAACGCCACGAAGGACAAGCCTGAAGAACCTAAAGGCGGCGAAAAGTCTGCGGAGACAAACACGGCCGCCCCCAAGGAGGAGCAACCGAAACCAGCTGCGACCAAGGGAGGCTTTGGCGGAGTGTCTTTGAAGCTCGGCGAAAAACCACAGACCAAGAACGTCTTTGCGCAGGCTAAGAAGAATGCGCTGGCTTCAGGATCGAAGAAGGGCTCCATACTGCAGCAGCCCAAGAAGATGAGTGAGGCCGAGAGGATCATGAAGGAAGAAATGGAGAGAAAGCGACCCAGCGGCTCTGTCGGATTCGGGATGCCCAGTGGTAAGAAGCAAAGGACAAATTAGGCACAGTGCTGGGCGCATTTACGATGGGTTGATATGGCGTTTTTCTTCTTTCTTTTGGAATTCTGATCTGGCCACGGCGCGTCGGTTACATATAGAATGGAGGTATTCGCAGCACGCTTGCATTTTCCACAGATACCATAATGTCTTGAATAATAATTCAAATGACTACCCAGTCTTTGAGGTCTAATAAATTCTCAATTCCCGAACCTATAACGCCGTATTCGCCCGTATTAAACGCTAAATGACATATCGTGCTATTTGCCCCTTTGTATTAGGCATCCGTCTCGGTCTGCGTGCCATCTCTCCTGCATTGTCAACACACGTTAGCGTCCCTCCTGTCGATGATACCCAAGTCGTGTGCATCGATTGCGTTGTACGTACGGGATATACTGTATCCGGTATTCATCCTCTAGCGAGGACCGGATCTCGTCGGGCAGCTGGCCAGAGACCTTGATCGCGTAGAGACCCGGCACGTAGCCGTCGAGGCGCTGCCATTTGGCCACCCACGACTTGGCCGGGTTGGCGAGCGAGATGAGGCCCTCGAAGACCTGGGAGGTGCAGCTCTCGATCTGGTCCTGCGAGCCGATGAGGTGCAGAAACTCTTCGCAGTTGGGGCATCCTTCGTCGCGGAAGCGCTGTTGGGGGGTTAAGAAGGGGGTTAGCGGAGTTGATTCGCGTTTCTACCGGTGGTAGGAGAGACAAGGAGAGGGAAGTCTCGGGGAGGCGGAGACGCACGCTGTATGTCATAACAATGGAGCAGACCATGCAGGCGCGCAGGTAGCGCTGCTGGCCGGGGGTGACGAAGTTGGACATGGTTGATGTGATGGAGTGCTTGAAAGAAGTGTGAGAGATGAGGATGGGGATTTGTCGGGGCGAGGTTGGCAAGGCTGAAGGAAGTGTTGAAGACGGAATAGAAGTCCATGGATTGGGTTGGCGGGAAAGGCGCTAATGCGGAATTGCTTCCGAGACGCATGGGAGGTACGTACCTTTCTGTGCTAACAACGGAGCTCGAATCTCTTTGAACAGTTACCAATCTTTGCTTGTCATGTCTTTTCTTGTAGATGGAAAGATAGCTCAATTTGGCTTTTCTATGTCGAAATCTAATTATGTTCTAATTTCTATTTCCACAGTATTGAACTCCGATCATCAGTAGGGATGGCTGTTGTGTGAGCCAAATGTACAGATCAGGGCCCAATAATACCCAGAATGACACTATGAACCGATGCATCTAAACGCAAATCATGCACCAAACGCAATCTGGATTTTCACCCATCAACAGCTGCCAACCCAAACAACCACTCTCACAACTTACACGCATTGCACGCAATATCATATACAAAAGATGTCTGAAGCAACAGCCCCAGCCTCGCAAAGATCAATTCTCGAAAAGTCAAGGCTCTCCAAAACGCACGAACTCCTCACGTGCACCATCAAGACACCGCCGTTCTCATACATCCATCTGGAGCTCTTGACGAACCCTCCTGAGGCGGCCGCCGCCGTCGAGCTCGACAACCTCCAAGTCAAGTCGTACTGCACGGCTGCTCTGCGCCAGTTTCTCGGGCTGACGGGCACCGCGATCCCGCTCGACGTGCTCAAGGTCGAGGCCTCGGAGTGCTGGATCCGGGTTCCTCGAGATGACCTGGGGGCCTTTGCCGCCGCGCTGACGGCCTGGAAGGGCTCCAGCGATGGAGGCGTCGACTTCCTCTTGCGGGTCAAGCAGTGCTCTGACTGGCTTGGCGCAATGGTTGGGAGCCATGGACAAGATGAGCTGTGGAACAATTGAGGCATTGGTGCTGCATAACCTGAAATACCTAATCTACAACGGGGTATATCTAAGTAGTGCCTCTAAATGGCCGTCTTTCTCAGGTCCTTCTCAGGTTCTTTCACTCTTTTCTCTAACTTGATACCCCTTTGGACAACTAGGTGCTAGAGAAACATTCTCAGGCTCTTCCAAGTCCTTACTCGCCTGTCCTCTGTTTGGCTTCAAGTCTTACATGAGAGACGACATCAGGGAGTTTTGAGCGTAAGCCTACGTATCACATCAGGACTCGTTCTAGCGGAAGCATGGGGAAGAGAGCATCAGGGAGGCTTACCATTGGCCGGATGTTCGGGTGCGGTACCGCGTCGAACTGCTCGAATCGCAGCTTATAATCAGGTCCGATGTTGATGTAAGCGCCCCTGTTCTCGGTTGAGTCGCAATATCTCGGGGCGGAGAAGACTAAAGAAGAGTGTCTTGGTTAGCTTTATTCTGTGGACATACAGACATGGGATGTATCATCTTCAAATAAACTTGATACGTACCTGTGATGCATTTGCCATCGTGCTGCACTTCGTAGCCGTCCATGCGCACCTCGTGACTTCGGATGACGGCCTCGAGGCCATTGTTCTCGCAGAAACGCTTGGTGACGTCGGGGCCGAACTGCATGCCGACGCCTCGCTTGCTGGGTCCTCGGCCGGGCTCGTCTTGAGGATCGGTCCACAGCATCTCCATCATCAGGCCCGCCTGACCGGGCTGGCGCTGTGCGTGTCGGTTCAGCTTGCGAATGTCGTCCAACGTGACCTTATCATCGGAGAATAAGCCGCCGTGGAGAACCAGGTACTTGGATCCGATCAGCGTCGCCAGGGGCAATGCGGAGAAGCTCTCGGAGAATAGCCTGAATATCCTGCGCAAGGTGTCAGTCAACCTCGAGACCCAGCAATACCCAGAATCAAAGTTCAAGAGTTACCTTTCGTTGTACTTGGCCTTGCATTCTCCCTCGAAGCCGTACACCTTGTTCATGTCGTCCGTCTCGTGGTTTCCTCTATTCAGGAAGAAACCCTTGGGTCGCAGCCACTTGTAGGCGTACAGCAGTAATGCGATCTCGGTAGACCAAGACCCTCTATCGACGAAATCGCCGTTGAACAAGTACCAATGCTTATCAGATGGGCTGCCATTGCGCCGGAACAGCTCCATGAGATCAAAGTACTGGCCTGGATATGGCATTAAACGGATTAGCCCCCTGGGAATAGCCAACCAGGATAACCTCGGCTCGATATGTTTTGCTTACCGTGAGTGTCACCGCAGACTGTAAGTTCGACTCCCTCAGGAACGTCCACCTCCACCATCGTGGGCTCCTCGTACACAATCTTCTTGACGGCAATGAGGATCTGATAGACGTATTTCTTGGCAATGAGCTTGCCGTTCTTGAATCGCTCAGTCATGTCGTCGATGAACTCCTGGGTCATCTCGTCGCCCAGCCGCACTCCGTCATAGCCCTCCTCAACGACCATGTGCTCCAGGTCGAGCCCTTCCGCAGCCGAAGGCTCATCGCCCACCTCGATGGCTGCGAAAAAGGCCAATTGGCGCACAATCTTTTTGCATTCCTCCAGCTTGAGTCGCGCATCCTTGTTGTTGGGGTCTAGCCGAACGCATTCTTTAAAGTCCTCGATGGCCTCCTTGGGTCTCAAGATCGCAGTGCGGGCGAGGCCTCGGCGGAAGTATGCCTATATAAGAAAACGTCCATCGATTAGCTTGCCGACCACTCACATGTCAAGCTATCCGGATGGCAGTCATGGTTACCTTGACCAGGTTCGGGTTGAGCTCGAGTGCCTTGTCAGCGTCGGCAATCGCATATCCGTATGCTTCTGTCTTGATGTACGCCTAGAGAGAGAACCAGTCAGCCACGATGCCGTCGACGGTACCGACAACAAGCCGGTGCAGATCGGATGTACAGACTTGGGCTCTGTTGGTGAAGAACGTGGGCTCGGTGGGATCGGCCTCGATGGCCTTGGTGTAGAAGTTGATTGCCGCAGGGTAATCTCCAGCTGCGAAAGCCTTGTTTCCTTGGTTCTTCAAGTCGACAGCCGTTTGCGACATCTTGAAGAAGGATAATCAGGACTGGAACACGCGGGGAGACGGGGAAGAGATCCGAGGATTCGAGATTTGGGGTATCGTGTGCGCCAAGCTCTCGCGGGGAAATTTCGCAGGATTCGGAGATAAAATGGTTCTCGGGCAGAGTTCTATACAAGAAAGACGCTCTCTTCGTCGAGGAAGCCAGGCAGCGTCGCAGGCGCAGGATCTGGAGGGAGAAGTGGAAGCAGTTGGACTTTTTGCAAGAGAGCCCAAAACCTTTGGTGGTGTTCCATGGGAATCGAGAATCGATAAAGAACTGGGGAAGCGAAGTGGATTCTCGATTGGGCCTAACATGGTCCCGAATGAGGAGAAGGGGCTGCAAGTGCCGTACATGAGGTGTACTGTAAGTGCAGCCTCCAAGGCCTCGATGCGCCCCTCGCCCCCTGTAGCCCTGCGCTGTTGCCGCTGCCATGTGCCCTGTGGGTACGCATCTCCAGCACTGTCGGGGGCGACGTTCGGCCGCTGTGCAGCCCTAGAGCCCGCCTGTGGCCTCTGTAACGGTCTGCCCGATCAAATGGGTGACCACCCAGGCGCCAGCTGATCGGATAGATGCATGACGTGCAAGTGCAAAGTGCGCGTGTACATGTGGTGGCGACTGTGGGGCAAGTAACAAGGGGTGTGCTGTAGTGACGGCAGTGGTCCAAAGTACCGCCAACCGCACGGTACTTGCCCCATAGCGGCTCTGCTCTTTGTTCAATGCGTTTCCAACGTCAAAGGCCGCCAACTTCGACTTCTGCATCAACACCACAATCTCTCACATCGTCACTCAAGGAACAAAACCACCACTGTTTCGACCCACGGCAAATGGGACGCTCATGACAAACGTTCGATTCACGACTTAGTTTAGACGCCACAGACTCACAAAGTGCATTGAGCTCAGCCTTGACGCGGCTGGCGATGGATTCCGCGGCCGGGTCCTCGAGCGCCCTGGTGCGCAAGAGGACCGACACTGACCTGATGCCACCTCCGCCTCCAGCAAAGAAGATCAAGAGACCGAAAAGGGTGCTGGAGGAGGATGCCTACACCGAGGCCCTCTCTCAGATTATTGCCAGAGACTTCTTTCCGGGCCTTTTGGAGACGCAGATTCAACAGGAGTACCTGGACGCGTTGGAGTCGAAGGATGCGGCCTGGATAACAAGCGCCGGTCGAAGGCTCCGAAGCGTCATGACACCTGGTCGCAAACCCGCCAGATCAGCCTCAACAGTCAACGCTACAAGCGGCAACCAGACACCTACTAGTTTCGTCGGGGATACACCAGCGTCGATGGCAACAAGCGTCGCGCAAGACAAGCCGAAGCTGGACCTCAACCTGAGCCTGTCGGCATTTCAGGCGACCTACACTAGCGAGGACAACGAGAGCTTCTATAAGCTGATTGACAGGCAGAACCAGAAGAGGGCTGATAAGTACGCTTGGCTCTGGCGCGGAAACAAGCTGCCCTCGAAGCAGATGATCAAGCAGAAAGAGGTCACCGACAGGCTGGAAAAGACTCGAAGCCTGGTTGATGACGGGTTCAAGAGAGATTTATTGGCCATTAAGGATGTTGAAGAGCGGCCGGCGCGGCCGGAAGCGTGGAACGCAGCCCCGAGGAATGGCTTAATGTTTACCCCGGACGGCCTCGAGGACGGCGTCAAGACGGTCGCCGAGAGCGCAGAGGAGCAGTCTCGAATGGCGCCACGTTCCATCAGCTACGAGAACACAAGGATGCCACAGCCTCACGTGCCGCAACGGCCGCCGTCGCCGACCATGTCGTCGGTGCGCGACGCCATTGCGGGAAAGCCGCGTCAGAACGATCTCGATTCCAGCATTGTTGGCGGCGGCGAAACTCCTCGGGTAAACGGTTACGCTTTTGTAGATGACGAAGACGGCGACGGTGCTGCAACCCAGCCCGCGCCTATCATCAATCTGGGACCTGGAGATGCAACGAATCCCTTCAAGATACAAGACCAGAGAAAGCGAGAGCTTCTTCATGAACGAATGGTGGAGCGCATCTCTAAGTCTAAGAGTGATTCTCAACGGAGGGGGTTCACAGGCAAGGCGACTGCGATGGAGACACCGCGATTCACCAGCGGCCCCAGAGTATCGGAAGGCTTGACACCAGCTGCGCAGCGACTATGGAGCAAGATGGCGACGCCTCTGAGGGGGAAAGCAGGCGAACCCTTTGGGCAAGCAACGCCAAGGAAGCCCAAAGGCTCGCTTCTGAAGAGTGTCAGCAGGAAGCCACCCAAAGCAGAGTGATGGTGTGTTGTCGACGTGGACATTTGCTTGTTGTCATGTTCCCTGCCTCAAAGAGCAGCACTCCTTGGGAGTTTGATTTTCTATTCCTATTTTTATCGTGTGATTTCATTTCGAGATTTGATTTGGAGGTTGGATTAGCATGGCGTTTCTGATAGGAAAAGCGGGATGGCAAGGATGTGTCTTTAGACCAGAAATACTCTTTGCTCACTAGAAGGTCGACAGTTGGCCATACAAGTTCACAGTTGGAATTATAATCACAATAGCACCAAGTTAACTTCATTTCCGTGTAATCAGTCAAGTCTCTTTGCATTTTCCGGAGCCTGTACAGTTAAGCACCTAGTTCTAGACATAAGGTATGTTGTATGAATCATAGACTCTGCCTCACTGTTGCTGCTTTGGTGACATGCAGCTTCGTCGCCCCGCTTAACTGCATAATTTGACGACATACATAGCTAAAACTTGGCGGCCTTTTCATGGGCTTCACTAACCATATCAAAAAGCCTCGATCGTCACTACTAGGAGCATACCCAGCCATTGCTTTCCCCAATTGCCTTCCTTCTCACGTCTCCCTCTTGTTTGCGGATTCGGCGAGTTCACATGGGGTTTGTGGACTTTGCGATTGACCTCGCAGCGGTTCTCAATGCCTCTCGGTCAGTCGCATCCAAGCATGTCGCTCTTCGGGGCCGGCAGCTAGACGTCTACAGCAAGACGTCGAGCGTGGGAGCTTTGTTGAGGAACAAGGCTGTCGGCAGTGCGGCGCAGGCGGGCGATTCAAGGCGGAATGAGTCTGCTCGTGGGAGTCAGGCGGTGGAGAGTGAGAGCGTGGACGGTGAGGGCGTTGGCAGGAAAGCGTCCGAGTCTGCGGCTTCATACTCGTCCACGCCAGTTTCAGAGGGGTTGAAAGTGGAAGATTTCAAGGTCCGTGAACAGCCGGCGTTCAAGACTTCCTTGTCAGGAGACGATGCTGTGCGACAGAGGATAGAGGAAGCGCCGAGGACATCTTCTGCGACTCATGATCAGGATCGAGACAAGCTCAACGAAGAGCTGGGCGTGCCTCAGGGAGCTGACATCAACGTCTTCCATATTGCGCGGGGCTCGCAGATCTTGGGATCACTACGCAGACAACCAGGGCCGGCGAGGAGCACAAGACAGGCTGTGGGAGGCGGGCCGGGAAAGGAGCACCCTTTGCGGTATTGGCCGCGTCCTCCTTCTCCTCCTCCAGTCGCGGCAGATACTGCTGAGACAACAACTTCCAGCCCTTTGAGTACTAGGCTCGAGTCTACAAGTGGCAGCGCTGATGTAGCGGAGCTTGGGTCTGTTCAGCGTCAGACCTCTGAGTCTGTTGGATCCTCCGTGTCAACGCCAGGCGAGGCGAAGGTGTCTGAATCCGAAGCTCGGCGGGATCCTCTACGGGATGCCACACTTCAGGCTACACCGGAAACTGTATCAGAGGCTGTACCCAAAGCCACATCGGAAGCTACACCAGAAAGCACAAAAGAGGCTGCAGCCCAGGTTGCGTCAGAGTCCGCAGCAGAGGCCACACCAGGAAAAGAGTCGCCGCTAGACACCGGCAAGGTGGATGCGGAAACAGTCGAAGCTGTCAAGGAGGCCTTCGTCCCCGAAACACCGCCCGCAAACGTGCCCAGCTATCAGCTGCGGGAATCCAAAGTGCCGGCTACCCGATTCAGCCGCATCCTCAACTACGGCGGCCTGGCTGCCGGCATGCTTGGCGGAGCCGTGACGGAGAGCGTCAGCAGAGCCTTTGGGGGCGGCGGCCAAGGATCCGTGTTGCTCAGTGGCGGCAATATGGAGAGACTGGTCGCCAAGCTGTCCCGGATGAGGGGTGCCGCTCTGAAGCTGGGGCAGATGATGAGCTTCCAGGACTCCAAGATGCTGCCAGCCCCTATCCAGGAGGTGCTGCAGCGGGTTCAGGACCGAGCGGACTACATGCCGGCGTGGCAGCGGGACCGGGTCCTGGCCAGCAACCTTGGCTCCGACTGGCGAGACCTGTTTAGCGAATTCGAAGAGAAGCCTATTGCCGCGGCGTCGATTGGCCAGGTGCACAAGGCCGTGCTCAAGTCGAACGGGAAGCGAGTGGCCGTCAAGATCCAGTTTCCTGGTGTGGCCGACTCCATCAACTCTGACCTGGACAACCTCGGCATCCTGCTGACGGCCACGAAGCTGCTCCCCAAGGGCCTCTACCTGAACAAGACGATTGACAACGCGAGACTGGAGCTGGGCTGGGAGTGCGACTACTTGCGCGAGGCAGAATGCGCGAAGCGCTTCAAGGAACTCCTCCGGGGCGAAGAGGACGTCTTCGAAGCCCCTGACGTGTACCCAGAGGCATCCGGCAAGCAAGTATTGACCATGGACTTTCTGGACGGCATCGGCGTAACCCGCGTCAAGTCGTTTACCCAGGAGCAGCGCGACTGGATCGGCACGCAGATCCTGCGGCTGTGCCTGCGGGAGATTACAGAGTTCAAATTCATGCAGACAGACCCCAACTGGACCAACTTCCTCTACAATGCCGCGACGAACAAGCTCGAGCTGCTCGACTTTGGCGCTTCGCGAGAGTACCCCGAGGAGTTCATCTCGCAGTACGTGCAGCTCCTCGAGGCCGCGTCCCGGTCCGACCGGGAAGGCGTCAAGAAGTTCTCCGAGGGCCTGGGCTACCTGACGGGCCACGAGAGCAGGACGATGCTGGACGCGCACGTCCAGTCGGTCCTGACACTGGCGGAGCCGTTCCTCGCGTCGGCGCCCGAGGTCTACGACTTCAAGGACCAGACCATCACGGAGCGGGTCAAGGCCCTCATCCCGGTGATGCTGCACGAGCGGCTGGCGCCGCCGCCCGAGGAGACGTACAGCCTGCACCGGAAGCTGAGCGGCGCGTTTCTGCTGTGCGCGAGGCTGGAGAGCAAGGTTCGGTGCCGCGAGCTGTTTGTCAACAGTGTGGCCAAGTCGGGATATGTTGGAAGTGTTTAGGGGGGGTTTTGTACAAGAGCTGTATGAGTGTGTACTTCTAGCGGACGTCATGTCAAGTGTAATTTTAGGGATAGATGAAAAAGTGAGCATATATAGATGTCTTTTTCGCTCTTGGAAAGGGGGGTTGCCCGAAGCTGGTGAGATCTCGATTATATCAGCTTTTACAAAGTTCGTCGTATGACGATGGCTGAGCTCGTAGATGCTTCCATTTGAGATCAGATGCGGCATATGCGATAGTTGTGCGTAAAGTGCTGACCTGGGCTAGGTGGTAATGGTTCGAGGTTGATATCGTACTCGTCATGTCTTGTCCTCTCGACTCAGCAGTCCCATCATCAAGCAGCGTAGTTCTATTGCGTGATATGTCTAAGGGAGTTTGGGATCACATACACATCCCGATTCAATGACTGGTGGCTGATGTTTTCCAAAACAGCTGCAGTTAAAACAACCTACCACCGTCCCAGTACTTGACGCATCGTTCTCAACCCTTGTCTGACAATGGGAGAAGCTATCCCGCACCCTATCATCCCAGCATAATGTAATTCATTATAGTTATTATTCTTGCTACTGCTATGACAAAAAAACAATGCTTTTACAGACCTTGATCCCTGTTACGATTGCTGTATCCTGTTAGCTTGAGTATAAACTTCCTTCATAACACCTTAGTAGTGTATATAGAAAACACTAGCAGCGTTTTATTTCCATCTTCATGTATGTAAGGTATGATATTAGCATGCAAGAAAGCTCAACTGAAGTGCTAAATAGACACTCACTATGTATATGAACAACAAAAATGCGGCCGAGTCTCAACATAGGCCAACAATTCTTGTTTTTTCCCTTTGAATATCTCGCGACAAAGACTCGAAGCGGACACAACGCGACAAGTACTTGGCAAGCTCTATGTTGGCTCATGATGGTGAAAGAGAATACTTGTACTGGGCCTGCGAATGTGCGAAATAGATGTTGATGAGAAAAAGAACCAGGGGGGAGGGGAGGGGTCGAAGGACGAGAGAGTGGCACCCGACCATCTAGAGTGTAGAACAGTAGTAGTAGGCGCCTATGTGGACAGTAGTTACAGCCAACAACAGCCAAAGTACCCAAAGCACAGCCAAGGTAAGGTAAAAATGCTACGGTGACGAGTGCGGTTTGTTGCGTCTTCGCAATATCTCGTGGCAAAAGACGAGGTTCTGGGCCCAGTGGCGTGGGCGAATCAACGACATCCAACCACCAAAGCTACTTTTCATTATCTGAGTCATAGATCGAGGGACAAGGGAGAAGAGAAGAAGAAGAAAAGAAGGTTAGGGAGAAAGAAAAAAAAGAAGAAAAAAAAGAAAAAATTGACGGCAAAGACACGTTCACTCGGTGCCCCGGATCGGCAAACAGGGGACAAATGTGCTGGTCTATATACCCGACTGTCTTGGCTCGGGTGCGTTATATCGATTGCCGGGACCAGCACCCGCTCCTCGGGTCCGAATTAGAGTTCAAAGTAAGGTCTGCGGCAAGCGGCGGGTATAAAGTGAGTATAAGTAGGCTGGTTTTTGTTGGTTGGGTCGGAGCTGGACTGGCTCGTGCTTTGTTGTTGTTGCTGTTTTGTGTTGTTGGTTTGTGAGCAAGCTGAACGACGGCATGGGTCTCCCAGGAACCAGCCTTTTGGCACCGGAATTATCTGAACGAATGGATGACGTTGGTTGGGGGCAAAATGGAAGAAGATCAAGGTAGAAGTGGGCTAAGCCCAAGGGAGTTTCGAAAGCGAAAGGGGAGAACCTGGCGAGGGGATCTGGAGGGTGTAGGAGGCCAAGGAGGCAGTCATGGTATGTGCTGCCATGAGTAGGTAATGTCATGACACACAAAGAGAGAAAGCACACACTGGTCTGTCTACCACCTGGCACCTATGGCCGGGGTTCTATGCCCTTGTTTCGTTTCTTTTACTCGCCTTGGTAGCAGAAACGATAAGAGGACACCCCTCTTTCTCCCCCCCCTCTCGGCTGCACCCCTTCCACCATTCTCTTTGGTTCGTGTTGTTGGGCTCATTGGCTTCTTTCTGGTCACCCATGGCTCCCTGTCTAGCTCTTGTTTAGGAATAATGCCCAGGCCGACGGCCAAGCTATTGGCGAGATCCGTTCCTCGCAACGGTGGCATGCCGGGGCAGCCCTTGAAAATGGAAGCAAGACCGATTAGTACATCCAGTACCTAAGTAGACAAGCATTAGGTGGAGAAGGCGAGAAATCAAAAGAATACCTACCTACAGTCTGGGAAGGACAGTATTCGCAGTCCCGGCAGTGGAGGGGGCAGAGCGAGGCCAGAGCTTGGGCGGTAAGACGCTTATATCAGGGGTAACCATGATAGCATCACCTGAGCCCTATTTCGTCATATTCCGAGTTACTATGATTGAATGTGCCACTTAGGTTGCCCCTGCTGGCGTCCGGAGTGTCAAGGTGCGAGAATGAGATGCCGGTGGGGAGAGGAGAGGAGAGGTGGACGTGACATGGGGCGGTTGAGGGCGAGGAGAGCCGGGAAGAGAGACAATCTCGGGGCCGAGGCACGAAACACACACACAAAGGGACGTATTTTCTCTTTCCAAGATGGTAATCAAGATAGGCAAGTAGTAAGTCAAAAGATCATAAACAAGGGGTCGAGTGAAGCAAGGGACGGTGTTTGATTCAGACGGGCCAGATCTCGTCCATTGTGTTTGAAGGAAAACGGTTAGTTTGATGGGCTCTTTGCGGGCACGATGGCGAGGGTGGGGGAGCATCATCCTATCCTTCCTTGCTGCCCATGTCCCTCCCACATCCCTGCCTTGTTTTTTTTTTTTTTCTCTTTCTCTTGCAATCTGTCCTGCATTGCAACGACCTTGCATGCTCTAGTCCAGGTGGGAAGGAACACCTACTCTAGGTAGATGCTAGTTGACTACTAGGTAGGCGCGACTCCTCCTCCTCCTGCTGCTGCTGCTCCTGCTCCTTCCCACCCGTTGTTGCAATTGTCATCATCCATCCCTCCCTGGTCCCGGGAAGCTCAGCACCCGCCCAGGCGGCGGCCAATCACGCGTCGTGCCCCGCCTTCGGCAGCGGATCTCGCCAAGGGCTGAGCAGCGCGAGGCTTCGGAAGGTGCGTCCGAAAATTTTCGGGATTTACTGCGCTGACGCCCCTCCCCCAAGGAGAGGAGGGGGGTGTGTGCATATAGCATTTCATGAAGATGGGGGCATGTTGACCTGTGTCTGCTGTGTCTTTGGCTTTTACCGTCCCTACATGTTGTCCATTGTCACCACGAAGAAGAAATGTTTTTTTTTTCGCATGATTGTATTGTCTTGAACTGAGTTTATTTTGGACTTGGCTTATTCAAAGAGATTATAGATAGTATGTCCTCCTAGGAGTACCTGTAAGATATTGGCGTCTACACTGCTGGCAAGACATGGGGAATGCTTTAGGATGCACATGGGTTGCCTCACACGTACATACAATCCCAAGACCTTTTGCAGGAGCAAAAAACCGTTGCGGCGAACCCAGCGCACCGGAGTAAAACCCCCCTCCCCAAAAAGGGCGCCTCATTACCGACCGCGGAACGTCCTGGACCCGAGCTGTTCTGTTCTGTCTAACCAACACAACCAGATGGCTGGGACCCCGTGGTGCCTGTTTCCGGTAAAGCTCAGGCTGGCGCAGCATGGAATGTTTAGGTGTAGCACATGTTCACACTCTCCACCAGGGAAAAAAGGAAAAGGAAACAAGGGAAAGAGAAAGCCATGTTTGTTGTCCAGTGTTTAGGTACAGACTGCTGTGGGCTCTTTTTGTTTGGTTGGTTTATACGAGCGCTGAGCACGCGAGAGGGATTCCGCAGGAATTCTTGCCCTGTTTCTCTTTCTTTCTTTCTTTTCTTTCAAGTTCGCCTCTTACTTCGAGCCTTTGCTTGTGGGTTGTCATTGTTGTCCCGGGGAATCAGAATGACGCACGCCCGAAGATGAAGAGTATGGAGTTCTGGATCTCTTGTTCTTGCTCTATCTTTCAGGTATTTCAAATTCCTTGCCTCTGTGTTCGACGTGCCTCGGCAAGTTTGCCCAGATCACGTCGTAGTCTCCGTCCCCCGCTCCCCCCCCCCCCCCCCCCCCTTTTTTTTTCCTATCCCACACCCCCCCTATTCTACTGCTCTTCAGCTGACTACTAGCACCTACTAAAACACGTATGCACGTACGTATCTATCTTACCCCAAACAAAGGCACATTCCTGTCCATCCAGAAACCTGGATTCCTCAAGATTTCCAGCTGCCATTGTACCTGCATGTCGAGGCTGTTGGTCCTCTCTCTCCCCCCCGACCCCCCAGCCAGCCCCCGATACCCCTCCCTCTCTCAACCCTCAAGATTCCCGCCATACCGGAACAAAGGAAGGGGGAGGGTTGAGGGGGAGGGCATGAAGGATGCGAAAAGAATAGGTAGGATGAAGAGGGAGCCGGAGAGAAATGAAGATTGCCGACGAACAGGGCGTATCACTTGCCTTACTGGTACACTAGCCGTTGCAAATCACTTGTCTCGGCAGGGGTCGACGGGCGAGAAAAGAGATGGTTGTTCGAACTGGAGTAAGAGACGATCTTCTGGTAGGGATGAGATGGTAGGAAGGGGGGGGGTCGAAGAGGGGGGAGGGGGCTCCCCATGCAAACAAACAGTCACGCTTGAGTTTCTAGGCTCCATCTCAACGTCAAGTGCCTACCAAGCCTACCTATCTAGTAGTAGTGATTTTTTTTTTCCCTTCCCTCTTGTCCAATTTTTTTAGAGGGGACCATTCCTCCCAGAATGGGTCAAACCACCCCAGTCGCTGGACTAGGGATCCGCCGGCCGTTAGAGGCGTTCCCGATGCTTCTCTTGGTGCCAGATCGCAGCGGAAAAGGGTCGTGGCTCGCGATCGGGGGACAAAAGAGAGGGGAGGGGGGGTTGAGTGTAGTGTAAGTCCGGAGTTGTCGAGTCAGTATCCTAGGACGCTTGGAGCTGGTCTGCCACAAAGCAATTGATTTCCAACGGTATTGGATGTTGGACTTTCTCAGTCGATTATATCATTGATTCTGACCAATCTGCCTTGATCCGGAGGGCTGGGTCGAAAACTTTGTTTGGTGTGGCGGCTTAGATAGAGTCCGAAATGAGGCGTCTTTCTTTTTCGGCTGATCCGCGCAATTCAGCACAGGAGAACCACAGCTGAATGGTGCCTGTTTTATGAGTTTGAGCTGGAGATGTGAGGGAAAAAATGGATCCAAAAAAAACTTGTCGATTGTCGACGTGACTGATGATTCTATTCTATTGATACACTTCGACAGGACCCTTCCCAGCTGATCTGCAGCCATTACGGGTCCTGTCGAGTAAGCCCTCGGTACCACCACACAGGAAATCTGTTTCTGTCCGAAACAAAGGAAAATAAATCAAATCAAGATAATACAAGTTCAATTCCCATGCAGTAAAAGAAATGAGAAGAGAAGAGAGATAGGGCAAGGCCGACTACCTTGCCAGAAGCTGGGGGAATTTATGCAATAAACACCGGAAAAGGTCCAAGTGATCCAATTTGCGAAAGAGAAAATGAAATTCCCTGCAGTGTCCTCGTCTTGTAGACATGCCATGATAATCCTGAGCGCCTACCATGATGCATCAAGTCCCTGATATACCAAATGTTCCCATGCAACACGCCCTGAGTTGTCCAACAAACCGATGCCTAACCAGGCTGTTAAACCATGTGACTGGCTATGAAATAAAGTAAGGTGGAGAAAATATGAATGGAGAAATCAAGAAAAAGAGAAGGACAGAATGAAAACTGGATATAGAATACATAAGGGTGAAAGAATGACATAATTAGGAGACTTGAAAAGGGGGAAGGGAGTATGCGAATAAGAAAGATTCGATATGGGCAGCCAGGGCATATTTGTCGAGCCCTATCCGAGGAGATTGGCGATATTCATCCTGGGATCGGCTCGAGCGGTGGCGACATCCAGTTCAAGAGATGGCTGCACCCCGTGCCTTGCCCAGTGAGGATCTATCCTGGGCAGTTCATTGCTCTGCATTCCCAGCCCCCTCGTTAACTCTCGCGAGGCCGGGCCAGACAGCGAGTATCTGGCGAGGTCCGAGCTAGAGTGCTGTGAAACTGTGTGCGTGAATGACGACGGCTCGGGGGAACGAGTTGAGGGACGCCACCCATCGTATCGCTGAACGTGTCCAATGCGGCTCTGCTCGAAAGAAGACGCTTCGTAGAGTGCATGTGGGTAAGGGGCAGCTGGCGAATGGGCCAGCGACCGATTCCATGCCGGAGGGGAACGGTGAGGCGCTGCGGCAGTCTCTGTAAAGTGTCTGCAGGGTGACGCCGAGGACAGCATGTAGTTGTAGTTGCCGCCGTCCGAGTCGGCCATGTCGGAAAATGTGGGTGATTCAAGAGCGTGAGAGCCGCGCGGCGACGGAGTCAGGGCAGAGATGACGGTCGAAGAAGTGACAGCAGTGGCAGGGGTGGTTGTCGTGGATGGAGAAGCAGCGGAAGCAGAAATGTCGGAGCGAATAGACTGCCTCGAGCCTCGTCTCCCGGCGTGCTGGTGATGGCGTCCCTCGGCTCGCTTGGTCTTGTTGACGAGCCCGTTGACGTAGTTCTTGATGGCATTGTCGCTACGTCCGGGCAGATGCTCGGCGATGCGCGCCCAGGCCGTGCCATATCTGCCGTACAGGTCCATGATGGCCCGGGCTTCGTCCTCGCTAATGGGGTCGTGCCGCAGCGACGGGTCGAGGTTCTGGTGGTATCTCTCGCGGCACTGCTTTGCGTTGCGCGAGCTCATGAAGGAGGCGATGCTGACCCAGTCCTGGGGGCCCATGAGCCGCACCAACGTTACCAGCCTCTGGCTCTCTTCGGGAGTCCAGGGACCCTTCTTGGGGGAGAGGACGCCGTTCCTCATGACCATTGTCCGGAGGTGATTTGGCGTCATGGTCATGAGCTTTTCGGTAGGGATGTAGTCGACCTCTCTGGGGACGAGGGGAGGAGCTACGGCCGCCATGGCTTGTCGAACTGGAGGGAGAGTTGAGAAGAAAACTGGATATAAGATGATAAGTGGTGTATTGTACAGGTCCAGTAGAAATGACACGAAATGGGGACAACGTTGAGATGTCTGGGAAAAGAACAATGATGTTCGTTCGATGCTTGATGGAGGATGATAACAAAGATAAATTCTGGGCAAGCGCGAGACAATTCGGTAAAAGCGAAGAGAAGAGCAGATTGGCCAAGAGAAACTAGAGATTCCACAACTGCCGGGTCCTTCAAGGGAGCAGATCTTTATAAAAAAAAAATCAGAAGAAGATCGAAAAGGCTAAACAAGCCGGGCAATTTCCTAGGGATCGGCCTCGTATATCTGTGCTAATGAGAAGCAAAAGAAACAAGAGGGAAGAATAGAGGCACAGATGCAGTGGAGGGGGCCAGGGGGAGGGGTGTGTGTAGCGAGCCGCAAGGCGCTGACAGGGGGGTGCTTAAATGGCGGGCTGGGTTCAGGTTGCTGTTGGAAGGAACACCTCAGATCTGCGCTTGTGATCGCGAGACTCGTGCCTGAGGTACCGCCATCGTGAAAAGGGTACGGTTAGAGTACCTGAGCCAGCCCTGACGTAATAAGCCAGGATACCGCCTCCTGCAGGCACATCGCCACGCATCAGAGAGGTACTGCTCAGCCGCGGCCGCGTTCAGCGTTCTGCGAGTGCCAGCGCTGGACGCCCAGGAGCCGGTACCGCAGCCGTACCGAGACACTCCAGGCCCTCGCACCCGATACGGCGCCGTTTGGTGCCTGTACCTGCTGCACTGACGATGTGGGGGGGAGAGGGTAGAGTTCCAGGCACCTGGTTGGCTGGCTGGGAAATCCCGAAATCTTTCGGACCTGAGAAGTGACCGATGCACCGCCAAGATCAGAAGTCGCATCCCAGAACTCAGACATGCCGGGGCCTGGGTTCGGGGACTCCACAGGCAAGCAACAGCCACCGCAAGGACAAATGAGTTCCGAAATACTACCTAATACAAAGCGCATGCCCTACAAGCAGAGACAACCTACTAAGTAGGTATATACGCGCCCAACAAGCAAAAGTAGTAGGTGCAATGCATGGGGGGTAAGAGGGGGGGATCGGCAAGGCATGTATAAGGCCAAGGCTTTAGACCAAATAGGGTGCAGTTTACGACAAGCCGATCGAATTCCAGGCATTCCATTCAGATGGCCCTCGCGCATATCGAGATATGGGTGATAATATCCGACGAAGATACCATGTGCTGGCTTGCAAGACGAGGAGCAAGACTCTATCTGTCCCGGCTGTCTATGGGCAATGCAGGCTGCAATACATAAAGCGGGAAACAGCGAGATACCAAAATCTAGCATTTGCAGGTTGAATGGGATTTATACAGGTCGAGTCTACTGTATAAGGTAAGATAGATACCTGCCGGGTGAGATCACAACACATATCTACATATGAATTCTCCCTTCAACGTAGGTACCTAGATCTATATGCACTCGAATCTACGTATGTATGTCTTATGACACTCAGCTCGCATGGAAAAAGCCAAGAGATTGTCAGAGGAAAGCAGGTAGAGATAAAGACCAACCTGTCGGCTCCCAGTGCCGCCAGCTCAGCCGCCCTTGTTTGCCCCCCCTTTGCCCACCCCGGGCAATTCGCCTATTTTCACAGCAAGGGAGAGTTTCTGTCGTCTGTGCGTGGGTGCAATGATCGCCGGACTGAACGAGATAGACTCCGAATACTCGGGATAACTAAGCCATATACAGAGTCAATACTACAGCAATAACAGCCCGCGGAACTGGGAGGGGGGAAATCACACAACGTGTTTATATTGCCACTCCTGCTCTTTCCTTTCCGCGCTCATCTCGAAGCCGCCATCGTGGGCAACCCATCACGCAGGGGAGGTGGGGGAGGCAAGGCAAGGAAGCGGAGGAAGACATGTGTCCACCGAAACTACACGAAGCCGCCTTTTCTGATGCGGTGAGAGACAAGATGCGGGTGGCGGTTGTAACTCTCATTCTCTAGGAGATCTCATTCTGATATAGTCCGCTTTTCTACAAACTCGATTGGGCAGGGAGAGAGTTCTTCCTGGGTTGGTATTCGAAGAATTGTGTAAGGGGCGCCGAACAGGTCATATACAATACAGTGACAAGCCGGTATATTTCAAGCTCACTCGTGATTAAACGCAGCAACGCCTCGTACACGCCGTAACTTGGACTCTCGTCTCCATATCCCGGAAGGCGGATGCTATTTTAGTTGCTTAGCCGTGTCTCAAGTGATCGGCCGTTGGCCAGTTCATCGGAAGCGAAGTTCCGCGTATGTCAACGACTTTGCCCTGCATAGAGGATGTACGCGTTGAGGGACGCTAGCGGAGAGCGAACGCATGCGCAACACGATTTTTAGTGTTTTTCATGAGACAAAGAGAGGCAACTTTGCTTGGAGGAGAGGGAACTCAGCCACAAGAGACCACCAAACATAGGATAGGTAATGCGGCTAAGGGGGCAACTACAACTCCCTCTTCGTCAGGTGGGCAAAGCATTTAAGAACAGCATCTACATACCTAGTGATCAGGTATATCTGAAATTACTGCTTCATTTCAGTGATGCCTCTCGTAAACAAGGTCTATCAATGTAAATGATGATTTCCTTTTCCTTTTTCTTGCGCCGTCCGCAAGGCGGCCACTCCCGGGTAAGCTGGCTCAAGTCAGTCACTCCCTGTGGGATCGCTCCGGAGCCGAAGCTCCTTGACAGACAATCCTAAAATTTAACAGAGGGTGATGTGATGGGGGGATTCAAGAGGAGTTTTCCAACTCCGCAAGCAGAGAAGGGAATGCTTTTGAAAGAAAAAGGGAGTAGAATAGATATATATATTATGAGGAGACTGGACATGGTCAAGTGCTTTCTAATGCTTAGGTGAGAAGAGAAAGAACATACATGTAGGCTATGATACTGTTGATGGAAATGGCTGGCTTCTCTACCTCCGCCAATATCTTACGACAATGCCCATCTGAGCAAAAATCGCTTCGAAATCGATAGTATAATCGTACATCAACGGTTGAGTAAGAAGGACATGGAAGCTTTAATTTGCAAACTCCGCCGGCGAGACGAGCGGGAAGCCGGCGCTAACGACGCTGATTGGCTGGGCGGGCTTGCGGGTATCCAAGAAGAGCTTGTGGTCACCGCGCGGCTGCTGGGGGTTGATTACAAGAAGAACGCGGTCTCTTTTGAGTTTGTGATGCTGCTTGAATAAATCCGAAGACAGTTGAAAGGCCTTTGAGCTTGAAGACTTGGTTTCAATATGAAAAAGGGCCTGGAATGCTGAGGAGATAGCTCAAGATGGTGCCTAGTACTATAGTATATGTGTCGTGCTCTTATTGATCTTATTAGAGAAAAAGAAGGCGAAGGATGAAACGCTGGCATGTCGGAAATGGCGCACTCCATAGTGAGGAAACAGCTGAGATGATCATTTGTCCCTGTCAAAATTCTGTATTGAAGCTTGGACTCTGCATCTCTCCGTTCGTCTGCCCCCTTCGTTGCTAATCAAGGTATCCGAGATTTCTAGGTTGCAGAGATCTGAGATTACATCATCGACGTGTGCAGGCTAGTGCCCTTGCTGGGACAGCAGATGTAGCGCGCGCGTCTGAGAAGGAACTGGCATTCAGATACTACTAGATACTACTCCCTTGTTCTGCTGCCTCTTGTCTGCTGCGGACATGCAGTGAAATTTCTATCAATCAGCCGGGCGGAGCCTCGCATCTGACGAGAATGCCGAACATCATATCTTATTAATCTGAGCGACGGTAGGTAGTAGCCGGCGGATCTGGCTGGGTCACCAAGCACGGCATCTCACATGTGCTCTGACAAAACATCCTGACCCTTGCGTGTCACTGCTTGGACAGCTTCGTTCCGGCCACCAGGGGTAGAGGGGCTGCGGAGTATCATGTACATGCATGCATCGGGCATGGTAGTACCTTATATATTCAGCCCGAGGTCCCCTTCTTTCGCAGCTGTGCTTCGTTTCCTGCGTTATATCACCACAGACACCATTCAAAGAACCCACCTGAAGCCGTCTCTGAACCCTCCGCTCTCAACGGAAGCAAGGCAACGATTCGTCCACGATGAAGACGATTGTTATCCTCGGTGTCGGCGTGGCTGCCGCGCCCCTCATCCGCCAGACCATGCGCAACGTCGTTCTCAAGGACAAGGAATACAACCTCATCGTCGTGGCCCCAACCACTCACTTCCACTGGCCCATTGCTATGCCCCGAGTCATTGTGCCCGGCCAGCTGTCCGAGGACAAGGCCATGATCGACCTCCGGCCCATCTTCAAGGAGTATCCCTCTGACCAGTTCGAGTTTGTCCTCGGCGCCGCCAGCGCCCTGGATCCAACCGGCAACACCGTCGCCGTCTCCCTCAACGATGGCGGCAGCCGGACCATCAACTATCACACGCTCGTCGTAGCCACGGGCACCTCGTCCAAGGACAACATGCCGTGGAAGGCCATGGCCACCACCGAGCAGACCAAGCAGCGCCTGCACGAGCTCCAGCAGCAGATCGAAAACGCGAGGACCATTGCCGTCGTCGGCGGCGGCCAGACCGGCTCCGAGACGGCGGGCGAGCTGGGCTTCGAGTACTCCAAGCAGGGCCGCAAGGAGGTCTACTTCATCTACAACGACAGGCTGCCCCTGGCGCCGCCCCTGATGGAGAGCGTCCGCAAGCAGACCAAGACGGAGCTGGAGAAGCTCAACGTCAAGCTGATCCCCAACACAAAGGTCACCGCCGTGGAGCACTCGGGCGGCGACACCATCCTGACACTGACGGATGCCGAGGGCAAGGTCACGACGCTCACGACGCAGGCCTACGTCCCCACCACCGGCGGCATTCCCAACAGCTCGTTTGTGCCGGCCAATCTGCTGGATAGCAACGGCTTCATCCTTCAGACTAAATCTCTCCAGGTCAAGGGCCACGACAACATCTTCGTCCTCGGCGACGTCGGCAGCCTGGAGGAATGCAAGGCCGGGGTCGCGGATGCCCAGGCCGTGCACCTCATCAAGGCGCTTCCCATCTACCTCAAGGGCGGCGTCATGCCCACGTACACGCCGAGCAACAAGGTCATGGTTGGCATCACGCTGGGCCGGAGCCGCGCCACTGGCCAGTTTGGCTCGTTCAAGCTCTTCAGCTTCCTTATCCACTACGCCAAGGGCCGATTCCTGGGTACCGACTACTGCCATTTGATTGCCGCTGGCAAGAAGACGCTGATGACGACGTACGAGAAGTAAGCGTTTGCAACACCATCGTGGGCAGATATGAGGAGTGCCATCCTAATGGGAGGGGGTTGTTGTTGTTGTTGTTGTTGTTGTTGTTGCGACGGTGGTATTCTGTGGTGATGGTGGTTTAGTAGAGAGACTTGTGGGTTAATTATTCCTGCTCTCTTTCATAGTCGGTGTCCTTTACTTCTCTTTTTTTTCTGATCAGATATCCCATTTTCCTTTTCCTATGCAATTCCCCATAAAGAGACATCCAGATGCTGGAACGATGCCGTGGGTGTATTCATTGCTCGCAATTCTTCGTGGAGGCCAAATGCTTGTCCTGGGTCGTTCTGAGTCGAACCGAAGCAGCAGCATCTGGGTGGAACATCTAGAGGGACTTGTTCAACCAGGTAGCATGCAGCAGGCGATATGGTTGCTTAATATAGAGAAGCTTGTGTCTGGTATTATTGATATTCATAATGGGAGCTGCCGTGACTCACGGCTGGGTGCCGTCACATGTAGCTCACGAACCTGCTCATGATGCAGTGAGCTGATACAGTTCGTTAGCAGCAAAGAGGCACGGCAGTTTCGGGTACTTTATGTCTCCCGGACTGCTGCTGCAGCGGTGAAGTATTGTCTACCTTGATATGCATTTTGTTGCAACCATCTCCGACTTGGTCCATTCTCATGAGTGTAGTTCCCGATGCGGCAAGAGCACTTGAGGTCGTCAACACCCCACTTGCAACTGAGCACTATCCAATCAAAGCTCGAACTGTCCGGTGCTCGATAAGGTAAGGTAAAAGCTACGTACCTAAGTACTTCTGCACTGTACAATTGGAGCATCAGAATGCGACCCCCAACGATCCGCAACTCCAGGCCCGCAGCCTCGTCTCTCTTTCACCAGCACTTTGCGTCACCAACAGCCACCGTGAAGCACAGGTGAGGAGAGGAGGGAGAGACGAGCAGGGAAAGAGCAGAGAAACCTACTCTTTTAGACTTGGACCATCCGCCTCTCACGAATTGACGGGCTCTATGGCTGAGGCGAGCTGGCCGTCCTACCCTTCAAGGGCATCCAGTCCGTGACAACGCTTCTGACTTCCGCCTCACAATCGGCCCAGTCTTCGACGTCCGAGGCCCCGAACAACCCCGTCCGACAGCGGCGCAGAAATAGCGACGTCACGCCAGCAGCATCACCATCTCCCCCACGACAACTGCGACAACGCATCCCAGCCCGCGACACTTCTACCGCGCTTTCGATACCACAACTCCTCTCTCCCACCCGCCACGAGGCGCGCCGCCTACCATGATCATGGACCCGCGCGACACGGCCAGAGAGGCTCTCCGCGACTCCGTAAAGTGCTGGTCCGACTTTGTTTCCAAATGCCTCACGAAGCGCCTCGACGCCGGCCCCTTTGAGGAATACGTCAAGCTCGTCTTCGCCAGGCATCCGCTGACCCCCGAGGTCATCGCCGACTTCCTGCTGCAGCCGCAAGCGTCCAATTGCGTCAGCCCCGACCCGCGGATCCCGCCGTACGTCTCCGTGCTCACCCAGCTGCGGTACATTGACGCCGTGTCCATCCTCCGGTCGCTGTACAGATACTCGTCGCTGCACGCGCAGACGCCGCTGCAAACACAAGGCCATGGCCAAGATCAACATCAAGACCAAGACCACCACCACCACCACCACCAACAACAACAACAACAGCCACCACAAGAACGAGAGCAACAGAAAGAAGGAGAACAGGAAGCAAAAGATGCACCGCCGAAAGAGCACGAACACGAGCACGAGCACGAAAAGACATTGCTAGGCGACGTCACGCGCGATCCCCAGCACGATACCCTACGGCCATCCCGAACTCGATGGAAAAGCTCGTCCTGGCTCGAAGAAGTCATGTTCTATCACGTCATACGGCTGGTAGTCGAAGGCACTGCCTCCAAGGATTCGCGCACGGCGCTCGAGCTTATCCACGTCACCTCCAAATGGATGTCTCTCTTTGCTGCTGCGTCCAATTCCATGGCTGCCGAAATGCTCAGTGGCACCCTGCAGGACCCCCAGATTCGCCACGATATGGAGGTCTCGAGGGCAGCTTTTGTGCCTCTACTGCTTCGGCTAGTCGATAACCCGGCTCTCGTCAAGATCATTAGCCACCCGTCCGCCAAAGGTATGCGTCCTGTGGTCACCATCTGTC
Source organism: Trichoderma reesei QM6a (assembly GCF_000167675.1). Taxonomy (NCBI): domain Eukaryota; kingdom Fungi; phylum Ascomycota; class Sordariomycetes; order Hypocreales; family Hypocreaceae; genus Trichoderma; species Trichoderma reesei. Next base: position 190,097 of record NW_006711175.1, read on the forward strand.
CTATGACTAGTTTTACCCCCGTGCCCGTCATATATGCTTACCATTTGTCACCAGCGCTACGGAAAGAATTCTCAGACAGCCTTACATCTTTTGTGCATGTGTTTCAGCCTGTCCCGCCATTCGTGGAAAAACTCGAAATGTTCAGAACAGAGGTTCTAGCCCCCTTGGATCCGACGGAGAAGAATAACCAAGCTGCCAATGCCATGGATGAGCTTCTTGACTCTACCGTGGGTTTGGATAACCTCATGATTCCAGATATGCCAATAACAAACACAAGGGCGGGCTTATACGTCTACCTCGGCGCTTCTGTTCGTTGACGTCTTCAATGTCCCCCGTGGGAATTTCACTATTTGCTGACTGTTGTATCAGCTTGTTGGCCGACCACTTATAGACGACCATGCCTTTTTCTCATATTTGAATAATAGATACCAGGTTTGTCCCTCATGTAATTTACACCCGAGCGTCCTCGCTCGATAGTGTCAGGCTACCCTCCCTCTCGCAGTTCGGTTACTGACCTCTTGGCCAGGGAAACAACCAGCAGAGCGCGATTGATCTGATTTTAGCCTCTTTTGACTTGCTTGCAAACGCTGTTTTCAGGAACGAAGGCCCCAGAGACGCCCACCTGCTGCGGTCTTTTTTGACAAACAAGGTGCCCCTGATACTCGGTCAACTTTGCCCTCCCGGCTTTTCAACGCCGTCAGCCGAATTTTGTATCACTCAGGCTCTTTCTCAAGTCGATACAAGCGTTTTTCCTACCGCGTCACTCATGTTTGACGAATCGCGAAATAACAACCCCTATACAGAGAGTGTTCGGGAAGAGTTCTGCTCTGCCTGCGCTCTCCACGGGCTGATAGAGCGCGAACACGTAGAGCGGATTCTGGGAGAGAGTTCCATGTCGTATGAACCGTCCCAGGAGAAATACTCCAAGGAGAAGTTGGTTCAAAGCTGTCTATCTGACCCTGATAAGATCCAAGCGCTTGTTCGCGATATGGACAAGATGGACGGCAATGTCGGGGCAGTATGCCAGGCGCTTGTAGAGGTTTGCTTCCCCAACCCCTGCCCGCCATTTCGCTGTGTTTTGGGTAGGCCACGGCTGACGCTTGCGACGATACCAGTTATTACGGCAACTCTGTAACAGCAAGGATACAATGTCCCTAAAGATACTCTGTAGCCAGCTGGCCCAGAAGCCCCAGTCTCTGGACGTTCTCCTGTTGTTCGAAAAGCTACCGACCATCTTGGATCCCATATGCCAGCTTTTGGATGGCTGGCGATACGAGGAGGACCAGGGGGAGTACCAGCCTGTCTACGAGGAATTTGGCGCCATCTTGCTGCTGGTGCTGGCCTTTGCGTACCGATACAGCCTATTCCCGGCAGACATTGGCATTTTGGCGACAGACTCGAGCGTTGCCAAAATCATCGGCCGGGCTCACATCAGCCGTGGGCTGGACCGGCTATCGGAGCAGGAACACGGACACCTCGGTGGATGGATCCATGGCCTCTTCGACAGTGATGCGGGGGGACTGGGGGATGACTTGATGTCGTCTTGCCCGCCCGCAGAATTCTATCTCCTCATCGCGACGCTGTTTGAGAACATTGTGATTGCATATACGCAAGGCTCGCTAACCGACGACTCCCTTAAGTCGGGTGTTGAGTGTAAGTGACTGGTGCTTTTGCAGCTGTCCATTGCTCAGGGGGGGGATTACTGACTGCTCACAGACTTGGTTGACACGTTCCTGCTGCCCTCGCTTATACCCGCGATTCGGTTCTTGTCCGACTACCTTTGGGTCGAGCAGAAGGAGCAAAAATCCATTATCAAAATTCTGCAGCTAATCCTGTTGCCCACGTCCATATCTGGCGAGGCCAGTACCATGCTTGCCTCGGTCAAGGGGATAATCGCGAAGCCGCTGGAGCACTCCCTGCGAGCATATCAGCGACAGGACCCAAAGAATCAGGACATTGAGCCGCTGCTGAGGGCTCTGAAGGACAGCTTGCCGCATTCCAGGCGGACGGGAGCTGCCGAGCATCAAGAGCTGGAGATGTGGACGGCCAGCTCCAGCAGCGGTCTTGCCGGAGCGGCTAAGCATTTGATACAGAACCTGGTGCAATGGGGCATGCATCCACAGATGACGGCAATGCCAACCTCGTATACGCATCGGCAGATGATTGCAACGCTCAAGATAGTCGGCGCGAACAGGCTGCTGCGGGTCATGCTGGAGGAGATACGCCAGCAGACCCTGGCAGGCAGTGGGAGCATTGCCTATGACGTGGTGACGGCGCTGGTGTGTGCGCCGAACGTGAGCAATGAGCTGCCGCTGACGAGCGGCCTGTTGGACGAAACGGGGAGCCTGCCTCCGCCGCTGCAGCGGCGTCTCACTCTTCGAGAGGTTCTCAAGATGGAGGCGGAGAACTACAGGAGGCTGCACAAGAAGGACCCCGAACTGGCGGAGATCACGGTCCGGCTCTATAGGAGAGTCGAAGCGCAGTTGGTCCTGCCGCCGCCGCCGACGATGCTGCAGGCGGCTGACATGCAGCTGGACCTGGCCGGTGACGCGACGGGCTTGGGAGATGCCATGGCTGCGGCTGCCGGAGTCCAGGGTGATGGTACAATGGCAATTGACGGCGTGGGCAACCTGGACATGAGCATCGGTGGCGTCTCGGCCGATCTGGGCCTGGGAGCGTCTGGCAACAACGGCGGGCTGGACGCGTCGGCTGAGGCGGATTTGTTTGGCGGCCTGGACACCGATATGGACGTGTTTGACGGATGGAGCGGCATGGATCTCGGAGGGCCATGACAGAAGAGCAGTACTTGTTTGAATATGTGTACTGACGGAAAGGAGGAGGCAATCTGGTGGGATACTAGGCATCGGGTATCATGTGGTTGTGATGATGATGTCTCCCTCTGATGGAATAGCTTACAAAGAATTGATCAGCAGACGATGTCATGAAAGAGACGTGGTGGTCTCTACAGTTACTCGGTATGGCTCAGGCTCTGCCTGATCAGAATGTCCTGTCTCGTACCCTTCACAAAAAGCTGTGCAAGAGAAACTGAACTGAACCTCGTGTAAGTTGAAGCCATCACAGTGCCTATTCGGGCTAGCGTGTCGCATCGTTAGGGGCAGCTGCAGGCTGGTTACGTAAGGCGGAGCCTGCCACGAGCTGTGGCCACATTTCTGTTAGGTGGAATATCTGGGGCCATTTCAGTCACACTTACAGCTCCTCCGACTCTCTTCTCTCTCCATCCTCTTCATCTCTGTCCATCCTCATTCTCTTCTTCGTCCTCCTCCTCCTTGTTTCCTTTCTTCCCAATCTCTCGTGGTTCAATCAATTGGACCGGGTTGAGCTGGGTATCGTCTTCGTCTTTCTCCTCGTCTTCGCCTCCAGGTCCCGCCGTCATCATGCTGTTCAAGTCGTCTCTCGTGGCCTTTCTGGCCCTGCGCGTCTTTGGCGCCGTCGCTCAGGTTCGTTGATAAGATGATGAATGATGATGGTGGTGGCGGTATTATCGCTCGCAATGATGCGCCATCAGGTCAATTGAATGACACAGAAACTCATGCTTCGCGCAGTCTGACGCCGATTTCCTCGCCAACGATGCCAGCCAGCCCCCCGCCTCGCTCAACGCCGACATCAGGACCACGTTTCCCGACTCGGACATTCTAGGCGTCAAGCTGGTCAACGGCCGCCCGACGACGGCCCTGATCGAGGTGACCAACAAGGAGGACGCCGCCATCCAGGTCGTCTTCGCCAACGGCGCGCTGTGGACCACCAAGGACCTGCCCGAGGACGCCCCGGCCTACCAGGGCATCGTGCGCAACCTGACGGCCGTGCAGTACAGCCTCGAGATTGAGCCCGGCGAGACCAAGTCGATCCCGTACTCGTTCGCCCTCGACATGATGCCCCAGGACGTGCGCCTGCGCCTGCTGGCCGTCTTCACCAACGACAAGGGCGACATCTTCCAGGTGCCCGCCTACGACGGCGAGACATCCATTGTCGAGGCCCCCACCAGCTTCCTCGATCCTCAGATGTATGTGAACATGATACTAGCTGATTTTTATTATATATGGGCACTGACTCTTGCTCGACTCCAGCATCTTCCTCTACCTCGTTCTCACGGCCGTCTTCGGAGGCACCCTCTTCTTCGTCTACAAGACCTGGATCGAGGCGCTCTTCCCCCAGGCCAAGCGCCCTCGCACCGTCAAGAAGCCCGTCCAGAAGCCCATTGACCCCGCCGATGCCCTCTCCGGCTCCGAGTCCGCCGGCAAGTCGTACGACGAGAGCTGGATCCCTGACCACCACATCAACCGCCCCGTCGCCAAGCGCGTCAAGTCCAGCGCTAGCAAGAAGAAGGGCACTGAGTAAAGGAGGCCAAGAGAAACGGGAACAGGCAACAGAAGCTGGATTGAGCGGGAGACGTTATCCTTCTTCTTCTTCCCTTCCCTTTGTCCCTCATTTCTGGCCTAGCTTGGCTGCTCGGTTCTTCTGGGAGTCGTTTGGCTTTCAGCAGAGAGAGAGAGGCGAAGGGTTCCCCCCCTTGTTTTTTCTTCTAATTCTCAAACCGACCCATGCAATTTATGGAGGAGTGTGACGATACAGACGTGAAGCTCGTGGTCTTTTCCTTTCTTCCTATCTTCATACTTAAGTTTTCAATGGGAAAGGAAAATGCTGCTGAGCCTGGGCTGGAATGGGACTCGGGTTGGGTTTGGGATATACACCACCATTGTAAGAGAAGAAATCATGTACAATACGAAGGGAGTGAGCAACGATAATGAATTTCCATCTTTGAGCCTCGTTTTGCTCTAAACATCCTCGTGTATCGAGTTCTAGGCGCTTATAATATCGGTCAAGTCCGTTGTGCATGGTGTAAATCATGGGTATCTCAAACATCAGAGAACGCTTACACCACCACACTGTCCTGTGCCTCTCCAGAGTAGTCATTTCGGCACTTCTCCAGTGAACCGTCACCAAGAGACACAACCTTGTTCTTGACCGTCGTTCTACTCAGACGACACCCTCTTCAACCCTTATTGCCATTCACATGTCCAAATAGACACTCCCAAAGATCACTACGATCCACCATTTCGCCCGCAGACCGGTCCTTGCTCATGAGCTTCGACAAGGCCGCCTGCTCCAGCTCCAGCGTATTCGCCTCTTCGATACTCGCGTCTAGCAGCTCCGGCGTTGACGTCGACGCCTCGCCCTCGCCCTCGAGCCTGCCGCTGCCGCTGCCACCGCCGAGGTTCCTCCCCATGTGCTCCATGCGGCGCCGCACGGAGAGGTTGTAGATGGACTCCTCCACCGTGCCGGAGACAATGTACAGCCACACCGTCGTCTCGTGCTGCTGTCCGATGCGGTCGACGCGGGCAATGGCCTGCAGCTCGAGGGCCGTGTTGAGCAGCGGCTCGCACAAAAAGACGTGGCTCGCGTTGACGAGGTTGAGGCCGCTCGAGTGCGCTCTGGCGTGGAGGAGGAAGCACTCCACGGCCGGGTCGTCCTTGAAGCGGCCGATGCCGTCGGCGTCGTCGATGGAGGCGTGGCCGATGCGGAAGCGCGAGAAGGCGTTGCGCAGGATGTGGAGGAAGTCCTTGTACTGCGAGAAGACGATGGACTTTGCGCCGGGATCGGACTCCCTCAGCCATAGTAGGTGCCGCACCAGGGTGTCCACTTTGGTCGTGAATGAGGGCCCGTCCAGCTCAATGTTCTTCATCTGCTCGAGCTGCTCGGCGTCAAACTCGGAGTAGAGCATCATCTGCTTCGAAGAGCCTCGGCGTTCCGGCGAGCCGTCGCCGTCAGTGGCGCTCCCCTTTGGCTGCCGGCCGGATTCCTCGCCATGCACCTGAAGCTGTCGGGGTTTGATGATGATGTCGTGGAGGTTGTCTGCCTTGAGCGCCCTCTTGCAGACGGGGCAGTTGCGGTGGGATTTGAACCACATCATGATGCACTCCTTGCAGAATTGGTGGCCGCACACGGTCAGGACGCCCGTCGTGAAGGGCATCTGGCAGATGACGCACATGCGAGGCTCGTTGGATCTCGCACCAGTCTCCTTCAGGCTCATGACTGTTACATTTCCTGTCAGCTTTGGCTATCAAGGCCTCGAGGGCAGCTGCCCCTGAGAAAAGGGTCCCGCCCAACTTACGGTATCGATGCTTGGCTTCACCGTTTAACAACTTCTTGTGAAGGTCCTCAATGTTCTTCTTGGCCTTTTCAATGGCCTCTTCCGTCTTGGGTGCTTCCACGGGGAGCACGTCATCCGAGACGGCCTGCAGCTGCCGATAGAAATCCACCCGCGCATTCATGGCCCTTTTGAAGCTCTCTATTTCTGCTTCTAGAGCCACTGCCACCTTGTTCTGTTCCCCAAGCAGCGTTTGGGTCGACTTCATCAACTTGGAAGCAATCGTAGACTCCAGAACTTCTCTCTGGCTCCGGTTTGTGTCTCTGGTGAGCCGAGATACCAAGCTGCGCAGCTCACTGATGGCGCCGCGCATGGACATCTTGGCTCTCCTAGGCTTGACCTCAGCGCATTTGCGGACCAGCTCGATGAGCTTCTCCGGAGCAGGCCCATCTCCTTCTTTCGCTAGCCTCAAGGATGTCTCCAGCTCATGCGTCACCAAGCCATTCGTCTGGCCTGATATGGCAAATTGACGGTCAGCAATGATGACTCGAAGGACTTGGACGTACACCATTAGCTCATCCTGAACTTTCATGGAATCCACAAGTTCTTCTCCGGTAGTCTCTGTACTCTCCTCCTCATCAACAAGTGGCCGTAGAAGGAGCTGAACGACTTGTTCTCTCCATTCGTCAATCAGATTCGCCTGTTCGTTGAGCTCAGCGTAGAGGATCTCTAGGTCGTCGACGATGCTGCCCGTTTCGATGCCCTTCTCGTTATTCATGACGAGCTCTGGTATCTCGACAAATGATTGCTCTTCGGCCTTCAAAGCAAGCTTGTTGATCAGCCGCATGGCCTTGCGATGGCCTTGCTTGAGTATCTTCCTCCGGAGCATCTTGGCGTTCTCGTAGCCCTCGTCCTCGAGCTTTTTCAACCGCTCAAACTCTTCAGACTCAGGCGCAGTCATCTCTGGATTGTCCCGGATCTGGAAGTATGCGTTGGCGCAGAAGAAGACGGCCTTGTGATGAAGTTCAAGGCAGTTCCTCAGCCTGTTCTGCAGCTCGCCGAGTTGGCCTTTACTTCCAGCTTCTTCCTCCGCCTCTTCATCCAACTCACTGTCCGAATCCGACAGTTCCTGCACCTTTTCAGACATCTCACTCACGTCCTCGACCCCTCGCTTCTCGCGCAATGCATCTCGAAGTGCTGTTTGGGCATCTGCAACCAATTTGGCGGACTCGACCCGCACCTTCTCCCATATCTTGAGGGCTTCTTTGACTCGGGGGCTGTTTTCAAACAGCTGACCCAGGAACAGCTTGCTCGACAGATAGGCACGCTCATCAGTACGGATAGCGGCCTCGCCTTGCTCCAACATGGCGTTGAGCACCTCTTCCACCGTTCGCATCGGGCGTTCCTTGCTTCCCAGCACTCGACGTCCGTAGACACCCACCTCTGGATGAAGAGCAGTCTGTCTCAGTCTGTTGAGCCACAGCCTCATGACGTCTTCATATTCCTCTGGAGCCCAATCATCAGCTAGAGGGGCTCCTTCTACGCTGAGCTTGCAGGCCTCCGCCATCTCTTTGAACAGTGACTGGTAGTGCTGCTCCTCTACTGCGGTAAAGGGCATGCTTATCACAAACCGCCTCTGTGGAGGGAGGGATATCTCACTCCTCACCAATGCCTTGGTATGCCGAAGTGATATCGATCCAAACAGCTGCTGGAACAACGGCTTGTGGTGAGTGGTAAGTGCTTGCCACACCTGTGGAGCAGAGCAGTAGGGCTCATATCTCAGAAAGGAGAGCAGTCCAAGCAGGTCCTTGACATCGTCCTTGACGGGTGTTCCCGTGACGCCCCAAGCATTGACTCGAGGAATCACTCTCGCCAATGCAGCAGCCTGGCTGACGCCACTTTCGATCATCTGCGCCTCGTCAAGACACACCCTCCACCACAATATCTGGACCAGAGGAGAAAGGACTCGACGGTATGCCCTTTCAAATCTCCGAGACCGCTCAGGGGGGCTGATGGCAAAATGAAGCTCTGCAGATAAAACACTGTAGGTCGTCACTACCACATCGTAACCGGCCAACTCAGCCACGAGACGTGCCTCGTCCTCCTTGTCGATTCCTCGACATCCGGTATAGTGCTTGATACGTAGTCCAGGGGCATGACGTGACAATTCGGATATCCACTGCGGCTGCAGAGACTTTGGAGTTACGATGAGAGTTGCGCCGCTCGGAACCAGATTCTCTTGGCCTAGGAGGAGAGCTGGGGGATGACCTGCCTGACGTCGATGCAACAGGATGAGGCTGATCATTTCAAGAGTCTTTCCCAAGCCCATTTCCTCCGCCAAGATGCCGCCCTTGACAAGTCTACTGGCCTGGTGGTAGGGTGTAGGATCCCGAGTAACGGTCTGAAACACATCACTGAGATATATCCGGTTGTTATCGGCATCATTCACGGTACGGAAAGGATCCAAGTCCAGCGTCTGTTCCTTTTCCGACAAGGGCTGGACAGGTGTGTTTGGCGCAGTCCATTGGACGCCTTCTCGGCGCAACAGCCATTGTAGCGTCCGCTTTTGGTAGGGGAAAAGCGCAGCATTGAGTCCGGGAACATGGATAGAGTGCGCGACGGCATCATCCTTTTGCGGCACGTGCGCCGCGTTATAGAAATCCATTGGCGACCACGAGGCGGATTTGTTGAGCGTTGTGTCTACCGAGGGGAAGAAGGACTGAATGAGCTTCTCGCTGCATCGACGCTCGTCATTTCGTCTCAAAGGCGCATACGGAGATGGGGTATCATTCCAAAGAAGCCGGAAAGAGATTGTCATCGTTGCAACGCCTTGGTGCTGCTCAACCACGACATCGGCAGCTCTCCATATAGCGCCTGCGCCACTCCTCTTCAGGTTCAAGCTTTCAATGTTGAACATATCCCGAGCATCCCGATCCACGTCTCCAGGGCGTAGCAGTATATGCGCAACAAAGTGGCCGATACGACTGGTCGGCGACGTCATGATCGAGAGACGTTGGCCATCGAGACCGAATCTAAGCAGCGATTCCACCCCATGATGCACACTACGGTAGTCTTGGCTGGAGGTTTCTTCACATCGGCGGGAAAAGGCTAACTCGGCTTTGGCGACACAGATGCTGGAGTCTGATTCACAATCTACTTTGCGACGCTTCGACGAGGGCGGCTCGAAGTCACTGGGAGTGTCTTTGGTGTCGTCGGCAGGGCCTTGGACCGGCAGGGAATCGAAGAATTGGAGGAACGCAGCCGGCATGGCATCTGCATAATCAAGTTAAAACATTAGCTCTCTGATATTCCGCCAGTAATAAGGTGGCCGCTTCCGAACAGACGCACCATCGTGTCCAATGTCGAAGTTGAGCCACACCGAGGGCTTGCGCGGCAGCTTCTTGCGGGCCATTCTGGATAGTTGCAGCAAGCAGACGTGCTCACTACTGTTCTGGACGACTATGCTGGGCAGTATTCAGACTCGAGACAGCACCCATAGATGGCGGATGCGCTCGCCGCCATGATGCACCGCAGATGTTGAAGAAGGAAGAGATGATGCGACAGGTGCCTGGCAATGGGAAGGTGAGTTGAATGCGACGCCTTATCACTTAGATAATGCGGTCCGGCCAATGGGAGGACTGCGATAACGAGTTGGTGGTGGCAGCCCCGCTACTTTTTTCCATCCATCACTGCTTAGCTAATACCTTCAAAATCGAACGCATCAGACCAGGAACCTTCACATGCGACAGGATTCACCCAGCTGGATTCGAAAGCCGAGTTGCTGTGTTTAGGGCAGATCACGGTTGACCTACAAAGGTATGCTCTGCTCAAATTATCATGGAACTACTACCATTATATGTCAATTGCCAATGGCAGTGCCGCTAACGACTGGATGCCAGGGCTCCAGCAACGCAAGTCGACGATGAAGACGATACTATCACAGCCCTTGCGGTTCCTTCGCGGCACCAGCTTCTCAGGAGGCGCAAATCAGGCAAGGTGGCTGCACAAGACGAGGCCAGCTCCGACAATCCCGCAGCCGAGACCGTTCGTCCCCGACGTCCAGACCTTCCTCACCCTCATCGGCCGCGGCCTCAGCAAGCACGCCTCCAAGTTCCCGTCATGGGAGTCCCTCTTCTCCCTCACCTCGCCGCAACTCAAGGAGCTCGGGATCGAGCCGCCCCGTAGCCGCCGATACCTGCTGCAGTGGATGCAGCGATACCGAGAGGGCGCTCTGGGTCCCGGCGGAGACTTCAAGTATGTCACAGACGGCCAGGCTCTGCTGAAAGTCGCAACACCACCGGCGTCCGTCGTCAGCGATGCGAAATACGTCGTCAACGTGCCCATGGATCAAGAAGCGGTTTTGGAAAAGGACCAGGTCTTGCCCCGCCCAAATGGCTACACAGTCAGAGGACTCAAGTCAATAGCCGGCCCGTATGCGACGCCGCTGCCGCAGCAGGCTGGTGCAATCGTCAAGGTTACGGAGGGCATGTGGGAGCAACGTCAAGGCCGCAAGATTGATGGTGGTGAGAGAAGAAGGGCAGAGATTCGGTTCAAGAGACGGTCGGTGGAGCGGAGAGCTGAGCGCGAGGCTGAGGCATTGGCAGGCATGTAAATGGGAGGATGCTGGAGAGGTCGTCCACGTCTGGCACAACTGTATATTAGGTATGACTTCGATGTAGACCAAATGATCTGAGTCCCGACTGCTGGTCGGTTCAAGCCACATGGTCCTTGCTTTCCGCGATGCCTGTACGTCTACTGCCAGTGACGAAACTAAAGTGTCTTGCTTATCTACCTGCGCCGTTATTCGACGTGGTGATTCATCCTCTCTACCGAAGAATCAAGCTATCCCAAACAAGCCAGCATTTGGAGGCGGCCACGCCTCCCAGTGTCAAAGCCACGTCGAGCATGGGACATTACAGAGGAGAGGAAAGTAAATATCAAGGGCTTACCAGTTTGCAGCACAATGTCGAGAACCAAGGAGGTGACATTGAATCACTAGGTGTACAGCTTCTTAATGGCCAGAACCATGCCTCTCTGCACGATATGAGATGCCAGATGCTCACCGGGATCATCTGCCTGTATATTCGGCTGATGCTCATGTAGCTCGAAGCCGTAGATCTATATAGTGCGAACGCAACACTGTCAGGCTTGCCGACCAATATGAGACATCTCGATCCCACAGTGTTCTATATTGAGCCGCACCAGACTCGCCTCAGCGAGATATGCCGGGAAAACTACCTCTACGGCAATTGTCATACTCACCACGCCAGTGATATCCAGCGAGGAGGAACAAACAGCGGCCACCAACAAGGGTCGACGTACAGTAGCGCCTCCTACGGAATCGACTTGGATTTACCCTCTAGCAGAGCTCGGCCATATGAGCGGAGAGGGGTACCTTATCCGACCAGAACTCGTTATTATTTGTTCGAATGATGACGATCACAACGATGAAGATGATGATTCAGCTGATGGGAGAGCGGAGAAAGTCAAGAGTTTGCCCCTAGATCATAGCAACAGCAAGAGGGTTGACGGAAACCACACCAACTACCACAGGACTTCTAAACAATACGATGTCCAAGAGCGTAACAAAGTCAGTCGACACACCCTTACCAACAAGGGCAATACTTTCAGAGAACCACTTTCCAAGTACATTTTGCCGGTAGATATGAAGAAAGACATATGCAGCACTACGAGCCCAATCGTGAGGGCAATACCCATTTGCGGTCACGGCGGATACACAGAGTTTTTTTGAGTGGCACCGAGGAATCTGAAGCGAACAGTAGAGCTCCGTGCAAGCCAGAAGATAATTCACTTGCAGGAGAAGTGGATTCTAGCACCGGATATGCCCCGTGGTGACAATGAACACTATATCATGAGGGCGGTGGAGGCCATGATGAAGATGGCGACGGAGACTGTCGTGGAGGCTTTGTGTTTGATGGGGACGGTGACGAAGATGAGGATGATTGCGACGACGCAGACGACTACGAGGATGATGAACCCTGAAAGGAAATGATTCTTGGGTATCGAGATACTACTACCATATATGCAGAGCACAAGTTTCGTACTCGGTTCTATGGCGAATGGCAGCTGATCAATGGAGGATGTCAATTTAAGCATAATATAGGCGCGCAACTTACACCACTTTTCCTCCCCAGATCAGGTTTTCCAACGCAACACGACACCAGTGAAACCACATTGGGATGATACATCACAATCATCAGCATTCTGGCATCTCACCTCATCTCATCTCCATCGTCACTCTCACACCGACACACACACACAAAAAAAAAAAAAAAAAAAAAAAACAGGCATCAATCCGAACGAGACCAACGCCCAGCCCCGTTCCCGGCCAGAGGGTACGCTAACAAGGAGGTTATTTGCTTAGGCAGATTTCGTCGGAACCATTGAACACGAGACAAGAAAGCCCACACTCACTAAGGTATCAACTCCCTTGCATTGATCCCAGCCCATCTTCAGCCGCAAAGAAAAACAGTTGACACTTGACACTTGGCACCTGCAGTCCGCCGTCCAATAGTCGTATACTTGAACATAAGCAATGGGGCACTTTGCATGAGTGGCTTGACGCTTGTTTTTTCCTCTCTCTCCCTCTCTCTTCCTCTCTCTCTCTCCATCTTTCTCTCTCCAATCAACTGCCGCCGCCACGCAAAAGAACAAGCCCAGCTGGCTCGCCCCCCCTGTTCCCTAATACTAATACGTACAAGTACAACATCAGAGTCATTCTCTATCACAAGCCCCCGGCCGTCTTTACAAGTGCCGAGAGGGAGGCACTGCGAGGGAGGGACGGAGCCCCAGTGGCAGTCTACCGAAGCCGAGAACGCGGGTTGATGGATTAGCGGTAGCGTCAGCTAACGACTATTTGCACCGCTTTCGTCGTGGCTTGGTGCTACTAGTCGGTGATCTCGCTTGGGCATGGATATTCAGCCCTGCTGGGGGAGGCGGCTGTCTTGGCCATGACACTATCCGACAAGGGCCCAGTCCCGCCGTCTCTCTGTTCCAAGAGCTAGAAAGAAAGAAGAAGGGGTGAAAGAAAAAGAAGAGGCCACCATGATAATTGACGGCTACCGGGGCGTTGGTGGCCGCCAGCAGGAGACGCAGCAGAGCCCCAGGAGGGCACTATTTGATCAACAAAAAGGGGAGTAGTAGTAGAGCCATTGGGGCTGACGGGAAACGCCATGGGCCATGTCCCCAGGCTCGGCAAATGGAGCGAGGCCTTGCCCGCCACAATATGCACGGCGTGGGCATATGGGTTGTTGGCCAAGGCCTGGCGGCGTTGGCGCTGGGCTGATCCCACAGGGGGGAGGGGGGAGGAGGAAGAGGAGGAGGAGCTGGTGATGGATTGATGTTCTGGCCCGGCCCGGTGTGCCCCAGCCTCTCGGCTGACCCTTTCCCATACATGTATATGATCTGGGGTTGTCTCCGTTCACACGGATCGTTGGTTGTCCCCATCTTGTCTGTGTTGTTGTTGTTGCTTACTTGCTGTCTTTGTGTCCTTGAGAGTTTGTCTCACTGTCTGGCTGTCAACCCTCTTACCAACAGTGATTCCTCTCGATATGCTGTGGAAAAGACTTACCGCCATCTTCCTGCTGGCTGCCGGGCAGACGGCCTTTGCGCAAAGGTCCGACGATGAATCCATCTGCGACTACTACGCCGCCAAGCGATATGGAGAGAGCAACATCACGACGCAGCTGCTCCTGGTCCAGAGCATCGTCACTCTTGCATACGCCGGCGGCCACGACCTTCTCCCAGACGCAGATAACGGCACTACCGGCATCTTCAATGAGGGTCTATACAAGGGAGTTGATGTGTACCTCCGGCCGTGGTTCGATGGCTCAAGTAAGAAAGACTGTCGCGCGGGTTGAGAAAAGAGGAAAAGGGGGAGAAGGAGAAAGCCACTCTTACCCGATTGAACGCTTGTATTCTGACGTTTGGAGTTGCACCATTCAGAGGCGACGACGAACTTGAACAACCAGCCCGTGGGCATCGACTGGCTTGACGGAGGAGCTACTGGGCCATTGCTCTCGTTCTTGAACGGCTCAACGAGTACTGTCGACATAGACAAGTCGACGAACCAATAGTACGTGTGACCCCTATGCTGCTCCCCTAGGCCCCCTCCCCTTGTAAGCATCGTAGCCGTTGCTGACCTATCGTCATTCTGTCCGGATCAAAGTCGTCTCTTCACTCACTGGTTTACGGCATTCGGCTTCGTCTACGGCTGCAGCTCTGCACCCAAATTCCCACGCACGGGTGAGAGCAGGGGCGGCCCTCTTTCCCCGGCATACGTCCACAAGTTCATGAACTTGAACCAGACGCACATCGGATACTTCATCGAACAGCTCACGTTGGCGAGCATGGCCTATGGCTTCTCGTACGAGGACGCGCAGACGCTCTCAACGTTCATGAACGCCCGGTACAATGTGCGATGTGCGCCGGCTATCAATGGTCAGCTCTTCTCCATTTGCTTTGCAGATGAGTGCCCGCTTGCGCAGCCCAAGCCCGACTGCGACGCATACAAGGAGATTGGGCCGAGTGGGACGGGCAATGGCTCACAGTCGACAGCCACTACGGCAGGCCCAGGGTCAGCAACCAGCTCGGCGACGACGACGTCAAATTCTCCCGGCTCTACAACTACCGCAGCGGGAGACGCAGGGCCAAGCCAAGATTCTAAGCCTAGCACTGCCGCTCTCTCCGGCGGAGCCATCGCAGGAATCGCCATCGGCGGCGCGGCCGTTTTGCTTCTGGCCGTCGGGTTGCTGTTGTATTTCCGCCGTCGTTCCGCAAAGCCTCAGCTTGTGCCCGTTCCCGTACCTTCAAACGGTTACGGCTCTCCCGCCCACCCTACCTATTCGTACTATAGCTCAAATCCGCACATGAGCATGGCCTCGTCAGTTCCACCAGAGACGTATATGGGAGGGCACAACACCGTGCCTGGGTTCTGGGCACAGCCAAAGCCACAGGAGATGAGCCAAGGTGGCCATGAGCCTATGGCAGCTCCAAGGCCAGCGACAATGTCGCCACAGATAGCCGAGATGGAGAGCCCGTGATATTCGCAGTCCTGGCGTTCTGGACTCTGTTCTGACATTGTGTGGACAGCTGCGTTGTATATAACAGTTAGTACTAATACCAGGTATGATGATTGGGCTCGGGCAGGAGAAGCATACTTGGGAAGGTGATGATAGTTCTTGGTCGAATGAACGGCCAACATTTTCTTGGAGTTGGAGCTCTTTGTCATAAGACTTTGTTGACGCACCTTTCTCGTCTTTGATGCTTCTACGTGTAAGCGTTTGATAGTCCCTTTGGTTTCCCTTCGTTTCCTACCTCTTGTGGACCGTTCGTTTCCTTTGCCGAGTCATGCTCTTCAACATAACGCATAACGCGAACCCCAAACAATCGCCGGTCACCTAAAATAGCACAGAGGGAAATTAGACCGTGAGAACAGCCCTACTTGAGGACCATCATTCTTTGCTGCTTGGCATCCACTAACCATAGTCTTGCATCCCTCCTTGTAAGGTCTGTAGAATGACAAAGACACACGACGTCTAGTTGTCGCCCCGTCGAGGCAACCATTGCGAGAAATTTCGGCCGACGAGATTTACAATGATGCTAATAAAAGAAACACACAAGACGGAGAAGATGGAAGGATAGACAACAAGGGAAAATGAAGAGACTGGCGGGAAACGGCCGAGATGTGCGGCCGACGGACAAAAGGCAGCTTCTCAACTGGAGAGAATAGAAACCAAATTGTCAGCTGAAAGGTAGAGTCCATGAGTCGCATAACTTGCCGGTGGGAATGAGGCATAGCGTGGAGAGGTGGCTCGAAACAGAAGGCAGGCGAGAGAAGCGAAAGACGCTTATCTCTTGAAGACACAAGCGTGCAGACTCTGCAGCATCATGGCTTCTCTTTTGCCATGAATCGTGGAGCTGTTGCAGATGGTGGGGGCTTTGAAGGACGACGGCAACCATTAGTATGTACATACTACTATGTAGATCCGATGGAGGGACCCCTGCACGGTCCAAGAATAGAAAATTCTTCGAGATGAAGGCATCCTCGCCCTGAATACTCCTCGCGGGTTAGTGTAGATCGCCATGCTCTTTTCGACAGCGGCACCTCCTATTCTTGTATACTACTACCTGCCTGAGCCGTAGTGTTCTTGGCAGCCCTACGGAGCATGCAGAACGACATCCGCGTGGTAGTTGTGTGGAACAGAACATCAAGGCACATGGCAGGCAGGGGTCGTGAAGTTGCACGCGACTTATCGAAGCATGTGTTTGAAACATGCATTGTTGGTGTGTAAGTTGGCTCGCTGACGACCGTGCAGTCGTTGGCTCCAAAGCGACCTGACAAGCAAGCCTTCTTTGTCAGTGGCACCTTGACGGGATGCTTCATGTTAGTAGTGATAGCTGCGGCCCACGGGCCACGCTGCGACCAAAGAGATGTTTGGAGGGCGCTGTTGACGAAGTCGAGCGTCGGTAGCCCACATCGTCAACGACAGGTAGGGAAGAGCTGGAGAGCAGTGCGAGGACGAGGTCCTGCTCCAGTTAGTCACAACCCATCTCTGTGTCACCGTTCGCCTTCGATGGGAGGGCGTTCGCGATAGACTACGACAGACCGGTTGTTCCTCTTCCAGTAAAGAAGCGATTGCGTGGTCGATTGCAGGATCATCATGTTGTCTGTTAGAGCCGCCTGGGATATAGAATGGTGCCAGTCGGAAATCTTCTCAAGCACACACAGCGTGCTTTAGCGGCGAGACAAGAGATCTTGTTAGTCCGGCCTGCGCCCGGCGTCGCCGCCACATCTCAACGTCGAACGCCACGGCGGAAGCATCGTGATAAGGCCTAGCCCAGGAGCCCAGCCTGTGTAGAGCTGAAATTGGGGGGGAACGTCCAAAAAATTCGACGTGCAAAATAAGATTTCTGAAACAGTGATGCGTGGTACTATACCGGTGGGGAGAGGTGCATGGCTTTTTGCACGTAGCACCTCATCGTGTGCATGGCTCGAGACGAAGCAACCCTCCAGAAACCAGAGCTGAGAATTTGGTCCGACCAATGTGAACGAAGGTTGCTCCGTATTGGCGGAATTGGATGCACCCAAACTTGGTCATGAGCTGGGTGCCTGCGTCGACAACCACAAGACACTGTCGCGGCTGTGGAATTTCTAAGCGTGCTTATGAATCGAGGCTGAGAAACCGAGAGAATTGTCTGGTTGAGACGCAACATCGACAGCATTGGTCCTTTGCGCATTACCAAGCCAACTTCCTGTATAAGTCCATTAGTCATTGCGTGCGTGCGTGCCTCAATTCATGGGCACGACTGGCGAAGACAGCAAGCAGTCCCAGTTGTTGGCCGATCAGAATAGGTGCAAGATAGTGTGAGCTGCGCTGACGCAAAGGAGGATGGGATGCGACGCTTGGTTTCCCCGTCGTATATCTCGCTTTGATTCTTGGGAGTCGGCGACTGGGCTGGAGAGCTGGAGACCTTTTGCAACGCCATGCTGTCATTGGTGCCAGCCCTGCATGCGGCCCCCAAGAAATTAAACGTTGGCCGGCAAAGAGTCATACAGGCACTAGATGGACAGGGCTAGGGGTTAGACTGGCAGGTTGGGGGAGATGGCTGCAGGAGTTGATTGGGATGGGGTACTGTACCGCTGGTGCGAGTTGCGGATGTCGATTGCGCAGACTCGGCTCAGGGGAGAGCCCGCGTGTAGCGTGAGGTTGTTTGGGGGTGTCGATGCTGATGAATAGGTAGCCTATTTAGGTAGTGGATGATGATGACGGAGACGAAGTCGAGGTGAGGTTGAGAGGGCGAGAATTGAGGAAGCATTGCGAAGGTGTGTGCATTACGTACGCCATGCGTACCTGCCCTATGAATTCTGAGGCAGCAGCTGCAGGAAGGAACACCTGCCTGGACCTGTCAGAGCTTTGGAGGTGCCTGGGCCTGGGCCCGGACCTGTGCTTGTTGTGCCTGTACCTGTACCTGTACCTGTACCTGTACCTGTACCTGTACCTGTACCTGCGTTGACTGGTATAATTGCTCGGTGTAGCAGAAGCGACTGTTTAGCAGAAACTCGGGTTGGCTATAAATAGCCCGCTAGCGTCTCCTAGCACAACTGTCATTGGCTATAATTCCAACTCAAGTGTACCATAGTACATGACCTTGGAAGCAAAAGACAGCAGCATGTAGCTTCACTCTGATAAATCAACTACTGTGTATCCGGTAGCTCAGGATACCGTACTCATCTCTCCCTCTCTCTTCATTCTATAAATTTGCGAGTAATTATTTCAGGCGTCAATCTTGAGTTGCAGCTGAGGTCACGATGCGCCTGCCACGCATCAACAAAAGGGCGCTCTGGACAAGTCCAAGTGCTCCGTATTCGGTACGCCGTGCCTGACGCCGTTTCGTTTATACGGGGCCGAAGGGGGTCTCGGGACCCATCAGAAGAGCACCTGGAATGCCGTGGTTGGCTGGTATGGCAGGCTAAGCTTCATCTCTAACCTTGTTTGAGCTGATTAATCTTCAGCCCTAGGTGCCTCTAACACATGGGTAAGGTAGTACGTAGGTACATAGAGTACGAGGACATGCAAGCTCTGTGGAAGCGAAGTGAGAGAGCAGGTACCGAGTCGGTACGTGAGGAAATGACGCTTGTGGCTGGGCAATGAAGCCGAGCAGCAGCAGCTTTGAAGCCGAACATGTGCTTCGGCATCGTTACGCACACATCCTCTCTGCGGATCACGACTTTACATACCTAGGTATTGTCAGGTTGAAGTAGCGGTACTTTAGGCCTTCCATGGCACTCAATCCAGAAGAACCTGAACATCTAGGTATTATACCTGCCACGCATACCTGACGCTACCGTACCCGCAGTACTTGCAGAACAACAATCCCTGCTGACAATCGAATCCCCTCCCCTGCCCCAGAGCATCAACCTCCCACTGCCGCGTTCCAGATGGAAATCCTCCCACCACCTCCTGCAGGCACAAAGTTACAGGTACAGTGGTATAGTATGCTCAAGGACCAGGTACTCAACTTCACAAGACTCGTACGAGGGCCAGCGTCAGCCCCAGCTTTCCGCCAAGCTCACCATCTCTGTCAATCACACGCCAGCTCGGATGACCTCGCCTGTGCTGTGCTCCTTCACGGCATCCGCCTGCGAATCGTGGCTCTGGGCGTGAGGATGGTTATGCAAAGACCGCTAGTGCCGCTACGTCACCGTCTTGTCCATGCTATTCCGCTCTGTTCTGGTCCTTCATTCGCTTCCTGATTGATGCTCGCCGTCGTACTCCGTACGCCCTTTTTCTACCTCCCGACGCTTTGTGGCCTCCT
This sequence comes from Trichoderma reesei QM6a, assembly GCF_000167675.1. Taxonomy (NCBI): domain Eukaryota; kingdom Fungi; phylum Ascomycota; class Sordariomycetes; order Hypocreales; family Hypocreaceae; genus Trichoderma; species Trichoderma reesei. The sequence continues at coordinate 209,541 of NW_006711175.1, forward strand.
CGCGTACCCCGTATCGGGACCAATCCACCCATCCATCTATCCTTTCATCCACCCATCTCTCTAGCATGCATACCTAATGCTTCGTATACCCCATGCTACTGACGATGACCAGCAGCCAGACCACCTCGATGCCCACGCACGCTGATTCCCTGCCGTGACCAGCCAGGACCCTGGAGTCCGCGGTGGGGCCCTGGGGAGCAGAGTACCGCAGATCCCTGGCCGTGAACCTGAATATGCCTCCAGCCTGGTCCTTGTCCCCCTGTCAACAGGCGGGTGTGCCCTTTTTAGCTCCTGCATCCACGGCTATCGCTGCTCGACGACCGACGGAGCTGGGGTCGGGGCAATTTGTGTGGGCATGCAAAGGATATACTAGTAGTACTTCCAGTAGGGGCTGCATTTGGGACAGGCACTCTGGTTTCTCTATCTGGCTTGGGGGGGCACTACCATGGTCTGGCTTCACGGTTTAGAGCCGCATTGCCTAGCCATGGCTGGCCTTGCTTTGTGTCTTGTCTGGTGAGCTTATAACGGCGGTCCGACTCCCCGTTGCCTATCGCTTGTAATGTTTTCAGACTATCACCATCCTAGACTCAACTGTTTCTTGCTACTAATTCTCTCACGAATACAACCAATTCTCATTTGCTCTTTGGGTATACAAGCATTAGACTTCCTGTTCATGCCAGGAATCCGTTCTCTCAGGTTATCATCTCTGTGACTCCTGCAGCGAGAAAATCCCGACTGAAGACGCTCTTCCCCGTTTGCGCCCACTCACATTATCCGATACACATAGAGCCATCAGTCAAGCCTGTCGTCTTTTATCTCAACTTGGCCGGAGATTACCAAGTAATCGACTTGATTTGCCGTCTTCAGCCTCGTTCCTCTTCTACACAATGTCTGCCACACAACGAGAAAAGAGTCTTTCACAAAGCCCAGAACCTTCGCCAAACAGGAGCAGCAACTGCTCTTCGCCACCAAAGAAGAGCAAGTCTAGCTCAAAACACGCAGAGTGGTCCGAAGTCACAGACCCCGAGGAGAGAAGGCGAATACAGAATCGGATTGCGCAACGCAAGTTTCGTACGTCCTCCCCCCCTAAACACTACCCAGCTTTTGTACAGATTCGGACTTTGCTGACCATTGAGACAGGGGGGAAAGTGAAAGAGCAAAAAGAGAGAGCGGAGCGCGAGGCAAAAGACAAGGAGCACGCCGGCAACAGCTACCGCATCCCCGAGCCAGATGACATCGACGCAGAGCCAGAGCTGTCAGGCTTGCCCTGGGGCAGCGTCAACCTGAGCCACATGGTGGCCCGAGGACACGAGGCGGAGAGTCGGAAGAGCAGTGGTCGGGGAACATACCTCGAGGACAGCTTTGCCTCACAGAACTATTCGCCGTCTTTCAGCCCTGGTGTGCGTCAGACGGCAAGCTATGGCAGCAGCGGAGTGAACGACTCGTATGGGGACGAGAATCAGTACGTTTATGATGCATCCGATTTTGGCCAAGCCTATCCCATGCTTTCATAAGCGCAGACAATGACTGGCCTGTGGCGTTTGTGCTCTATGCTTTTTTCTTACTTTCTTTCTTTTCTTGTCTATTGTTTGAGTTTTACAACACGGGAGTTTATGGCTGAGACGCAATGTATCTATACGAGCAGAGTTTCAAGGCGCGGCGCAGACACTGGTAAGGGTGAAGCCGTTGATGATAGACATTTTTCACCTCATGTATCAATGACGAACTTACAATAGAGAGCTGCTGTATTGGGTTATGATGGGACGCTTTCCTAGGCAACATGTAGCGAAATAGCGAATTGACACAATTGTATCAGCAACTCGAGCCCTTTTACATGAGATTCGGGTTCAGTTTGATTACATTCAGTGCCACGAGCCAAGTAGCTCATCGTAGTCCGGCATTGATCGTGATTGACAGCGACAGAGAGAGATGACATGTCCATCTTCTTTTGACTCTGGAGAGGTACAAAGCTATGGCAGTGGGCTGGCCGATCATCTTGCGACTTCGAGCCTCGTGTATGGTGAGTGCATGGAACGTCTGAGACATGATGCTGGAATATACTCGCTTATGATACCTCTATGCTTCTGAGCAACTTCAAAATGACGGCAATCGGTTACCGACTGCATGTATGACTTGATAGTCTCAATTCAAAAAAAAAACAAAAGAAAAAAAAGAAAGAAAGAAAGGCTCTTGCTTACCTCTCTCAGGTTCGGTGCAAGCCTAGTGTTTGCAACCTGTAAACAGAAACAGTTGCCATCACGAGAGAGGCATAGGTATGCAGGGGCAATTGTCAGCTTAGCCGCCTTCAGCAAACACCCAGCTGAGCGAGCATCATCAATCCGCATTCTGTCCCTCCTTTCCCTCGTCTTGGTATTTCACATGTTTAATGAAGAAAGAGTTCATGGTCCTACCTAAGGTACCTAAGGTACCTTTTGTTAGGTAAGTTAGGTAGGTAGTCCATGTTGTACGAAGCTTACCAATCCCCCCCCTTCTTAATAAGCCACCCCCAGAGGTCTCCGTTTGGGGCAGTTTGAGCCTTGTAAATGTGTACATACATACTCGTACAGTATCATCATGCGCTATCCGTTTGGCAGGTGCCACCGCCTCTCAGGTCCTTCTTCAACCCCACCTTCGTCCAGCTCGGCAATCTTTACCGTTATGCACCAGCGCGCCTGCCCTGTCAATCAGTGTGGGGAGCTCCGTCACCGCCTGGCAGAAAGCCCATAACTTTTTTTCTTGCTACCTACCTAGCCATTGTGAAGCAGCTCTTTCTCCAGCTCCAGATCATTCAGCGCCACAGACATCCAAAGTTTCCAAGAAAAAAAAAAGCTCCAAAGCTTCGACTTTTCACAACGCGAGATCTCAGTGGCACGCAGCTGAGCATCTTCGCGCACGGAGACAATCGTCTTGAGCCTGTCCTGTCTCTTGCGGCTTTCCAGACCACGTCCATCATGGCCTCCTCTGCTCAGGACGCTGCCTCCGCCCAGGCGAAGCAAGGTAAGATCTTCTTTCCTATCCTCCTCCTCCCTGCCCCACCGACTCAAGCATAGGCGTCATACTATTCTTTTCCCCCCTTGTGCGCAAGCTCTGTAAGGACTAGCTAGCTCACCATTCCAATCGTGCAGAACGCAAGCTCGCCAAGAAGGCCCGTAAAGCTGCCCGTGAAGCCAAAGAACCCGAGCTCAAGAAAGCTGCCAAAGTGTCTGAGAAGAGCACTGCTCAAGGCAAAGAGGAGAAGAACAAGAAAGATCGCGAGCTGAAGAAGCAGCTTCTGGAGCTGGAGAAGAAGCGTCACCATCATCTGGCAGAGTCGAAGAAGCTCGAGATCCAGGTGGAGCAACTGCTTAAGCAAGCCCATAATGCCGCCAAAGTGATTGAGTGGGTGAACAAGGTTCTCGATGTAAGGCATCCAGCTCCGAGGAAGATCTATTTCTGCAGCCAGAACTGACATGTGCTCTTCTAGGAGGCCTCTGATGACGGCGTCGGCGAGAAAATCACCAAAATTACGCCCGACGATGACGACGTTAGCGATGCGCACTCCTCGGGCAAGAAGACTGACGGCGAAAAGAAGAAAAAGAAGAAAGACAAGAAGAAGTCAAAGTCCAAGCCTGAGGAGGCCAGTGCCGTGGAGGGACAGGCGGCCGACGGCAAAAGGAAGCGGCAGGACGACAATGCCGAGCAGCCAGTCAGCAAGAAGAGCAAGAAGGCGAAGGAGAGCAAAGGAGGAGAGAAGCAGGCTCAAGCAGCAGCTGAAGAGGTGAAGATCGAAGGCCTTGAAGGCGGCAAGGCCCGTCAAGATAAGTTCCTGAGACTGCTCGGCGGCAAGAAAGCTGGTGTCAATGCTGCCAAGCCAGGCAGCATGGCGTCCAAGAACCCAAGCAACTCGGTCCGCGCCGAGGCCGCTATCCAGCAGCAGTTCGAGGCTGGCATGGCGCTGAAGGAGAGCGGCCAGAAGCGCCGCGGCTTGGGTGCTTAGGACTGTCGCCTCGTCTGAGAGATGAGGTGGCACAGATCCATTCACCTTGTACTATATCTGCAGGCCAGACTGTCGTTTGGAACTGCCTGTCATACTTGCATCTGTTCATATCGTCGACTTGGACGAATGAAGGCAACGAGGCGTTTGGTAGGGCTCACGCGAGATACCACATGGAATGATTAAGTTTTCTTCTTTTCTTGCTTTCACCTTGTGTCTCTTGTAGAAGTCCCAAATGATAAATGTACAATGCCAGTGCGCCGTAAATCCCATGATACGTCTGCTGTAGAGTCACGCCGGGAGATGACCCGGGCAGGGCACGCAAAGCGAAGCGCCAGTGTCGGCTCGTCGACGGTATCTCACTCTCAACAGTATCTTCGCCTTCTGCCCTTGACCATGTCAGAGCCGTCCGCCCTCCTTGTATGCGTTCGATATTCCTTCCTCGGTTGTTTCCTTCTCCCGTCGCCAAATGTGTTTTCTGGTTGGATCCCTGTCGTTCTGTCTGGTTTTCAAATCGACATGGAGTAGGTGGTGATATCGATTCGAATTTTAGACGCCGAAGAAGCGCGACAGGAGCTCAAAGACGAGCCCGCCAAAGACGACAAACGCAAGAACGGCTACAGCAAGTAAACAGTCAGCGCCAAGCACAATCTCAAGCATCACCGTCAGGCGACAATGACACGTATCATGTTTTGGTTGTTTCTTACCGAGCCAGAACAGGGAGATGGGCGACTTGGGCGTCTCCTTTGTGCGCTTCTTGAGCTGGTCCTCCGACTTGCCCATCTTGGCCTCCTGGTCCTTGGCGAACTTGGCGTTGCGCCGGCGCTGCTCGAGGGTTTGGGCCTGTTGGTTTGTTGGCGTGAGAGTTAGAGAGGGAGGTTTTGCGCGGGTGATTTCGCAGAGGATGGGGGAGGAGGGGGGTTGAGGCGTTACCATGGCGGATGTGAGAGGGATTGAAGTTGTTCTTTTTTCTATTCGGAAGAGAGTAGAGGAGTCCCTTTAGCAAGTGTAGATGCAGCTGGAGGGATTGCGCTGAGCGGCGTTGCGACGGGGGGCGTGATGCGACTTGTTAGAGGATCACTGGAAAGGCTCCTGAACTGCAGCCGGGATGTCGTGTCTGGTTCGGGATACGGGATTGAGGACAGATCTTTGGGATTTTTGGGAGGGGAGAAGAGAGAGATTTGGAAGAGTTGGGGGGGGGTTGGCTTTGGTCAAGGAGCGAACAGGGCGAGGTTTCGATGATATAGTGTTGCGAAAAGGAACGGACGAGACAATAATAAGGTGAGACGGGCAAGCTTCCCAGGGAAATGGCCAGCGAGGCTCGAATCCAGGGATCAACTTGTCCTGTCCTGACAAGGACATGTGTCGTCAAAGGTCACCTACCTAAACAAGGGTCAAGGGGGAGATGGAGGGCACTTATTAGCCGGCGCTAATCCATTCGCAGCAGGTTCCAGGTGGCCTACAGCGGTTACACAGCTGCGATATTAGCGGGACGAACCCCCCCAATCCCCCCTAGGCTGGTGTCGGGTGCTCTACTAGTAGTGGTTCTAGCGGGTTTGGCGGGGAGTGTCCAGTGGCAGGCAGTTCGCTGGAAGAAGCCGGATTTCCCATCCATCGATGTTCCAGCAGCAGTGAGGCGGGAATGCGGGGAGCGACATTTGGATTTGCGCAGGATGGGTATGTACCTGGCGTCTGCGCGGCCACATGGTGCGCCACGAGGTACCACCCTGCAGGGGTGTCTTCCATGACTTGGACCAAACGAACCATTTATCGATTTGTTTGACCCGATTCTGCAGCTGCCAAAACTCCAAAAGTTGAAGCGACCTCGGCCAGAGTCCAGACTCCCAAGCCTCGACAGGAACAGCGCCAAATGATTGCCGACGGCACAGCTCACACTCGTTGATACCGCCGACGAGAACTTGTCCACTTGTCCTTTTTCAGCGGACCGAAGAAGAAGAAAACATCGATCGATCGAACATACCTACCTCCAGGTTGCCGACAATGGGTCTGGCGCATGCGCTGGGCGTTTCGTTGCGCCGGCAGGGCTCCTGCTGCTGCTCGTCGGCTGCCGGAGTTGCGTTGCGCAGAGCAGCTGGGGGCGGTGGTGGTGGTGGTGGTTGTGTAGCGCCGGCGAGGCAGTTTGCGACGAAGCAGCAGCAGCAGCAGCAGCCGGCGTCGGGTTCAGCGGTAAGCCGGGGATCCTCTCTTTCTTCTCTGAGGGTTCAAGATTTATGCTAATGGGGTATGATTTGTTGGGTTGTGTGTGTGTGTGTAGGCCCAATTCTACAAGACGTTTACTCGGCCCATTGGCAAAGTCCTCGTTCTCGCTATCTTTACCTATCAGGTTGCTTATTGGACGTGGTTGAAGCTCGAGGCCGATGAGCATCGCGCGGAAACGGACGGTGAGTCTATTACTACTTCTTCTTCTTCTTTTCGAATGCAAAGCCCATGGATATATGGGGAATGGGGTTTTTCCCGGGAAAGAATCAGTGGAAGCGGAACTTGACGGGGGGAGGGGGGTTGAGGGCTTTCAGGGTTGTCTTGTGGTTGACATGTGCTGACGAGTGATTTGGTTGTGTGATAGCGACGATTGCGGAACTGGAGAAGACGGTCGATGAATATAAACGGGCAAAGGAGGGGACAGGCAAATCATGATGAGACACAAGAGACAGGAGAGAGAGAAGAGAAGGGAGAGAAAGAGAGAGAGAGAGAGAGATACCATGACAGCGTTGAAAAGAGGCGAACGAGCGTCAACAACGGTCGTCAACACGAACACAAGGAATCGATGGGCGCAGCGGCGGTTCATCCATCACATACTCATAGACACGATAACGACGCTGCACACTCGTGTATGCACCAATTCATCGAATACAACCAGACAATATCACAACTCTGCTTCACGTTAACGTCTGCGCGGCTCTTTAGCTCTCATGCATGCATGTTGCTTGCTTTCTATTCTGCTCTGACTCTCCCATCCACTCTTGGATGATGCATAAATCAAAATCTGTGGGCGTGACACAAAATCGCCCAGTCAATACCCATCAGGGCATCTCTATTCAAGAAACGCAAAATGCGCAGTCGACGTTTGCCCTCCACCTCTCGTCAAATACAAGTAACCTCAAGACATATCGCCCGAAAACAGAACGCCTTGCCCTCCCCCCCATCTTCCCTTACCAAGCAAGTAAGGGGTGGGGGGGAATCAGCCCTTCAAATCCCATAAACGCTAAGAACCGAAAACGCCGTGCATGCGGTATGACTTATACCCCCTTCTTTCTCTCTGTTTCTTCCCTATGTTGATCCTTCCTCTGATTCTTTGCTGTTCTCGTCTTCGTTATTCGTCCTTCGTCTCCTCTGGTACAGCAGGTGCCCATCAGAGCAAGACCATCGAGCCCAGCCCGAGGACACCAACCAGGAGCATCATGCTGGGCGCCGTCGCTCCCGATGCGCTGACCTGCGTTCTCGGTTCTCCCGGGTAGTTGCAAGACACCGCTCCGCCGTTGCGGTCCCGTAACGCATAGCTCACGTTAAAGCCGAGCTTTCCAGGCCGCGGGCACCCAAAGCCCATCGCCGCCGGGCATCCCTGGACGACACCGTAGCAGAGATCCGCGCAGGGCAAAATCTCCCTGTACGGTCCCGGCGCAATCACCTCGTCGATGAAGCTGGTGCGGGACGTGTTAAAGGCCGGCGTCTGCATGAGTTCATTCCTCAGCGCGTCCGGGAGGAAAGTGCCGTTGGGAAAGGCCTGGGCGGCGTTGCGCGGGATCGTGTAGTTGCTCTGCGTCGAAAAGTCCTCGCATCGGGGGATGGCGACGGCGCAGAGCCACTGCTTGTAAGCCGTCGTGCAGTTGTCGCAGTTGGCCGCCAGCGAGTACCGCTGCGTGGACGGCGCCTCGCACGGAATCTGCATCATGACCTTTTGAAAGTTGCTGTACATGGACTTGGCGTAGGCGTCGTAGATGTTGCCCAGCTCCGTGTTGTTGTACTTGTTGTTTCCCGGTGCCGCCCACTGCACGTCTTCGCAAAAGTCCAAATCTGTGATGAGATTGCAATTTGTTCCTATGACACAGCGTTAAATTAGCACCTACCATCGTCTGGTGTCGTCTCGCGCCGTCTCGCACATGCGGCGAATACATACCTGCCGAGGTCTGAAAGTCGGTGGGCGGAAAGACAATGCCTCCGCCCCCAATCACCCCTGTGCTTTGTCTCTTGGAGCTAGCTGTCGAGTTTCCGTGCTTGACCAAGATGCCGTAGTATGAGGTGCTCGAATTGAGCCCCTGGAAGTAAAACTGCTGCCGAGGCCACCCTCCCGGCCCCTTGTCCGTCATCTTGGTCCGAACCATTTCGTTGTTGTTCATTTGCCCGTTATCCAGCCTCTTAGATGCTATCTGAGCAACGTTGTTCATCCCACAGACTGAGCGCATCAGCCCGTCGAGAACCGGTGCCTTGGTGGCCTGGACGAACAAGTCGTACTGCGGATCGCCTTTGATAATGGATGAAATCTTGTTCCGGTCATTCGTCAAGCTCGCCGTCTGGAGCAAGGCAGATGTCGCATCGCTATCCATCCATAACAGCTGCCCGTTCTGCGAGCTGTACTGATAATAGTAGGCATCGGTCGATGCCGCAATCTCAAAGTTGTAGATGCCCTGGAACTTGTCCGTGACGTCGGGAGCTGCAACAGTGACATATACGTCTCCCGTGGCGTTCAGGCCGTACATGACGGCGCCTTGCTCAAAAGCCTTTGATTGCACTCCGGCCGCAGGCTTGGTCGGGTCTGGACACCCATCCTTGCTCGAGGTCGAGATGTAGATACGCAGCTGCGGAGGCGCTTCTGATGCTCCTTTTGAAGACACAATCTGCGGCTGGAGGCAGGTATTCGCTGACAGGTAGAGGGTCTTCGTTGGAGTGCCGCTGCTCTCGGACTTATCATTGCTTGGCTGCTTGGCATGGTCGGCCCTCGCCTCGACGTCTTCGTCCCTCTTCAGTTCCCGACTGGAAGTCGAGGACCCAGCGTTTTCACTGCCGCCGAAGATGACGCTCTTCTGCACGACATAGCAGGCAGAGGAGCCCGGCGCCAGATTCAAGGGTGTCGGGGCATTGTTCTGCAGGGGCTGCGCATCCAGGGGAGCCCGCCCGACGATGCCTCGGTCAAGCAAGGCAAACTCGGGCTCGTAGAGCGGGTGCGATCGGGCGACCAGCTGCGGAGGCGCAACCGGGCTCGTCCAGTCGAGCAAAGACGACGCCTCGCGCTCAATCTCGTGTGAGAGCGCCGCGGCCGGTGTGAGGAGGAGGATGGCGAGCATCAAGATAATAGGCACCCCTGCGAGAGAGGCTGCCAGCCGCGACTGCAACGGAGTCGGCGGCATCACATGCGCACGCCGTGCGGGCATTCGCTGTCGTTGGCTCGGGTTCGGGTCTGTCGTCGGCGGTTTGCGAGTGGCTGCGGCATGTTCTAGCTTTGGATCGTGGTGGCGCCGTGGCCCTGGACTGTCATGGCGGATTCTCGCGCGGTCGATGGGCTGGAGCGTAGGTATAGAATACAAAAGAGACAATGGATGCAGAGAGGAGGAGGACGAAGAGGAAGAAGAAGAGAGTTGGTAAGAAGCAAGCAATGCCTCGTGTTGTGGTTGCAGCCGTTGGGGATGGTTCGTCAGGGAAGACTACTAGTAAGGTAAGTACAGTAGAGAGTAGGCAATCAAGGCGTTTCACGATACGGTTATCTGGCGGGCCGCTATCGAGGGGCGCAGGGGTCGCTTTCAGGGAGAAGCCAGAGAGAGTGAGTGAAGGAGTGCGGAGGCGCAGCTGGGATCAGCACAGCCACGTAATGCGTAATCCGGGAGGCTCGATCTCGTGTCTCAGTGCTCCTCTTGTCTGTAGACCGCAAGGTATCGTGATGATTGGTGATGCAAGCACGCGATAAAAATCAACAGAATGACATCTGCCCTTTTCTGCTAGGAATTGGAGAGCAGCCAAGCGAAATCCAACACATGATTTTTACCAACAACTATCACAAAATAACTACAGCATTCAAGGTGATCCGTTTTGAAAGTGGTGGCGCGACGTCAATGCGATCCACACGTGCACTTGGTTGACGTAGTAGTAGTAGGAGCTTCAGGGCTCAGGAAGCAAAACCATCCATCTTTCCATTATCACTTGTGCATTCTGATTTCATGCCAATATCTCATTGCGCCCAACTTCCTCCCAGTCATGACATCTTCTAGACAAACGTACGTTATCCCAATCCTCGTTCCCATGCTGGCCTCCCTCCAATGGCCTCATTTCCTCTCCGAAAACCCAACATGTGCCGGCGATTCCGTGTAACCCCATTTTATTCCAACTATCAGTCTGATCCATGTTTGCTGCGTCTTCCGCGCAATGGTCTACAGCTCCTGGCCCGGGACTTGATAATCAAGCAGTTCAGCCTTTGCGACCAAGCAGCTGCTCGGCCCGCACCATTTACTGAGTCTTGTCAAAAGCATCAGTCTTGGAGCGGAGGCCAGCGGAGGTGCCGGGGCCCTGGAAGTATCGGCCGAGAGTGGGAGCAAGGAAGGATCGGAAAACGACCTCAGCGCCACTGCGCGAAAATGGATGGTTAGACGCATCTACTTAGGCAAGCTGTCCGTCAAAATTGAAAACTCACCGGAAAGTGGGAAGAGCCAGCCACAGCAGGAAGATGAACTTGAAGACAAAGTAGAAGGGGAACCAGTAGACAATGCTGAAGAAGCCCTCGACGACGGTGAAGAAGGCAAAAACAACCCAGTACTATGGAGGGAAAATTAGCCGTCACGATGTCTCTGATATGCGTAGCACGCAATTGGGGGGGAAATGCTCACCGTCAGCCACTGGGTGTCATCCTCCTTAGAGTGGGAAAACAGCGCGCCCAGAGAGTAATAGCCCGGAACGACGAAGCCCGCAAAGTTTGTGAGGAGCTGGCCACCAATGTTGAAAATGATGAGGAAGAAGTAGAGAGCGGCGAAGCCGATGACGGCATATGCCTTGGGGACGCCCAGCTGCTTCTCGAGGTTGTTCAGGGCGGGGTATTTGGAGAGCTGTGCGATTCCTCCGTCAGCACGCAGAGCTCGGTTTCAGAGGACGACTGCGCCCGTGGACACGCGATAAGACAAACCTCCTTGTCAAGGACGCTCAGATAATCCTGGGCCTTTGCCTGTGCGGACGCCATTTCGACCTAGAGTGAAGCTAGAATGCGTAGAGATTGCGCAGCTGTAGTAATTGTTGCGACGTGGGCGAAATTGTCCCCGTGAGTACAGAAAAGACACAAGAGCTCAACGAGAGGGCAGATTGCGGACGGATATGTACTGCAGAGTAGCGCTAAAGAGGTGTCGCAAAGATGAGCGAAGCTGTAGGAGGAGCAGGATTTTCCTGGTAATAAAAATCAGGGCTGATGGAGGAGTGGAAGCGGATGATGGTATCGAGAGATCGAGCCCAGCTTTAAGAAGCTCTGGCAAATAGCGTCAGCGGCTTGGGGCTTGTGGAAGTAACAGGTTGCACTTGGCGAGGGACTTGGCCCGTTATGACGCTGGGGCCGCAGCCGTGATAGCGCCCAGGTTGCGGTAGCCCGGCACGGTACTCGGATAGGTGGTAGGGCAGCAGTTGACAAGCAGGTACATGACGTCGGCGAGATACGCAGCCGGGTATACTGCGGCGTTTTTTGTCGTCCAGGCGGAGGGGGAAAGGCGACAGCTGGATACCTGTAATACGGGCTGGACGGGCATTCCCACCGACAGCGAGAGACCAATGGAAGACAGGCGAGCCAGCAGATAACGCGGCGAGATGGAGCTCAGCGGAGCTGTCTGCCGAGCAGCGCGTAGACCAATCGTAGCTGACGGGTATACACTACCTGGGACGGCTCAGCGGGAGAAGCGCTCGTCATACCGCGGCGTTGCCTCGAGGTTGCGTTTGCTGTACGTGCCGAGTACTCCGAGCTACCTCTGCCGGTCTACGTCTTGCGTCTTGCCATGGTTGGCTTGCAAGGCCTGATACCCTGGACATGGACCTTGGCAGCAGGCGCCAGTGGCTGTGGCTGTGAGGTGAAGAGCTGTAAGGGAACATTTGACAGGCGCTCGGGACAAATGCAAGCATGTGAATGTGTGCTGCCTTTCTACAAAGTTGTATTACCTTGGGTAGGTAGTACCGGTGTGCGAAAACCACACATTATAGATGCTTGGGAGGTTGAAACACATCACCTTTGATCAATTTTGCAGGGAATTGAAACGAATAGACTGAACCGGAGTGTACTTGTATATGAGGGTGAAAGGTCCCGGTACTGTACGTGGCGCTTTTCGAGTTATTGTGGGATGGACAGCTCAGTGCTTACAGACGGGAAATTCGTGAAGCTATCTCACAATGGAAGTGAGCAAAAGATGATATCGCCGTGAGATGGGACTCATATTGTTGAAACGGACGACTACCTGTATGACGTCCCTCTCATTGTCCGGAATTACTGCCGCCGCCTCCTTGAATTCCAGGGAGCATCAGGTGAGAAATACTAGTAGGTAATGAGCTCTACGAGATGAAGCCTCTCACCAACTTGTGCTACTCAATATCCCGATAGAATACCTCATGGGATCACACAGAGAATCATAGGCTTTCAAACATCATTGCTCCCAGTTGAGAACAAGACCAAACAAACACAGCAACACCACCACAGCCCTGCGCTGGGTATTGTTGTTCGTAGCTGTTGTTGCCCCGCCCCTCGACACTCGGCCGCCGCTGCCACTGGAATTCCGCCTAATTAGTGCGCGAGCCTGCTTACCTAATGTCGGCCAAAGTTTGTTATTCTTCTGCCCACCCACCTTACCTAATAGATAGCGCGCAGTGCCTTTTGGTTTGTTTGGCTTGGCCTTGCCTTGTTTGGATTCTTGCCCAGTTGGGGTCACCTGCGTCTGCCCGTCTGTACTTAGTCGGTACTCGCATTGTTATCCGCTCCTCTTCTCCTCGTTGGCCCTCGCAACAGAAAATCAAATCACAACAACAGCGCAGCAAAACGACGACCCGGCTTCAATCCGCCAGCCGCGCGCATCGTGAGCAATTGCCCGTGAAGCTCCTGTGCGAGTCGCCTGCATCGCTGCTTCCTCCAGATCGGCTCCACGTCTTTTTTTTCTAACCCTTGCTCGCGTCTGGGCGCGGCGAGATCCGGAGGGCGACCGCCTTTGACCTGCTCGTGTCTGCGTCTCACGGCCAATGTTTGTTGTCTAGCCAGCCGCCTTCTTGCTGTCAACCTCGCACCTCTTCTGACCTGAACGCCGACGGCGGCTGTAAAGATGGAGCAGGGTATGCCCCGATCAGCCTGTTTGCAATTGCCGCCGTGACTTGACTAACTGCTTCTCTCTCCTCTGCCGCAGACACTTCGGCGACACGCGCAGCGACCAAGTCCCGGAAGCGGCCAGTCTCCCGCGCTTCCACAACGTCGATTCACAGCGCGGGCACCCAGCCCAACCTGGACCAGGCCGCCTTCGCCGAGGCTTCGTCTCTGTATGGCGGCCAATGGATCCCGAGCGAGCACCACGGCCATAGCAAGGACATGAGCGGCGCGCCGCAGTTGTCCCCTGAAGACATGATCCTACAGGCGGCGACCCACATGCAGTCGGCGAACCAAGACTTCGCCATGGACGGATCCATGGGGCCTTCCATGGCCCATCACATGCAGTACCAGCAGCACCACCCGATGGCGAGGCATCCACTGCCCGCCGAGCAGTACGGCGGCGCCAATGCGAGCTTCACCGAGGGGGACAGCCAGCTGATGGATCGCGACGACAACGACGACGGCGACTCCATGACGGGAGCTACCGGCGCCGCCAAGGCAACCGCGAGATCTAGTGCAAACAACGAGTTGGAAATGCGGCACCTGTACAGCACCAATCGGCATCGCAGTCTGCAGGACGTGGCACGTGAATTGCATGGAAACGAGCGAGGGCCCAACTCGGAACGCACTCGCCAGGTCTTTGCTATGCTATGGTATGCGCTTTCTTGCCGCTCTGTATGTTGATGTTCCATGATTTACTCTGACACTCTTTGTTTTCAGGATCAATTCAGTCTGCTCCAAGGGCAAAGGCTCCGTTCCCCGAGGCCGGGTGTACGCCAACTATGCTTCACGATGCGCCACCGAGAGGATCACAGTCCTGAACCCGGCAAGCTTTGGAAAGCTGGTTAGGGTTCTATTTCCTGGCCTCAAGACACGCCGTCTTGGTGTTCGAGGCGAATCGAAGTACCACTACGTCAACTTCTCTCTCGCAGAGGACCAGCCCGAAGCGAAAGTGCCACAGCCGCAGCCTCCGCGAGCCCTCCCGGAAGCAACAAGCCTTCCCCACAGCCTCAGGTGAGTTCATCAGGTATAATTCGGGAGAGTTGCTTCTGTTACTGACCTCGTCTCAGCGCCCCGACCCAGCCTGAGAGCAACACTCACCGGGACACATTGCCCTCGTCTCAGACACCTCAGAGCAGCAGCTCGGCAGCCAAGGCATCAGGCAGATCCCACAGCCTCTATAACCATCCCGACCTCAGCAACATCGACAACCTCCACGCCACATCCAGCAAGACGCCGCTTCAGCTGGCGTTTCCGCCCCCTGACGAAACCGCCTTTGAACAATCCGAGCCGATTGCATTGCCTCCCATCGAGTCCTACCTACCCCACGGCACCGACCCTGATGCGGCCAAGTCGCTGTCTGCACTGTACCGATCCCACTGCACGTCGCTGGTAGAGTGCATTCGATACTGCCGTGAAAAGACCTTCTTCCACCTCTACACCTCTTTCCAGGGCACACTCACCATGCCCGTCCAGAAGCTGTTCGGAAATCCCGCCCTTGCCCCGTGGATCGAGGGATGCGACATCGCTCTTTATCAACGCATGATGCGCATCGTCTCTGGCTTGACACTCCAGGTTGTCCCTAAGCCGGTTCTCGACACGCTTCGCAACATTTCCGAGAGGCTGGTGCCGCATATTCGGGAGTCGTTCCAAGGCCAGCCGCAGCATGTCATCGCGGCCAAGGAGTCGCCCGCTGCCATCTTTGCAGCCCTGCTCGACCGTGCCCTGCGGGTCAACCTGACGGCACATGCTGCCGCCAACATGCTCTCGAACCCGGCCAATCGCGACCAGATGTACGTGGATTGGATAACCATGATTCGGGCGCGCAAGATTGCGGAGACCGTCCCGACCCGCGGCATGGACGACGTCGTCAACCTACTGGTGACGGAAATTAGAGATTTGCTGGACCCGGCAAATGTGCCCTGGGAGGTGGAATGCCTGACAATCTACGGAGACGTGGTCACCCGGAGCGGTCGCCAGTCAGATGGCGACAGCGGCGCCGACACATCAGGCCAGAACGTCTTGGACAGATGGGTCAACTTTCTCCAGAGCCTGCCCGGAAAGTTCCCCTACGCCTCGCATGCGGATATCGTGTGGTGCGTCGAAAGAGTCGGAACCGCCGTCATGCGGGACCTGACACTGGCCCAGGGCAAAAGCTTTGGCTCTTGGTGGGTTACCAAGACGTGGGTCGATGAAATGACTTGCTTCCTGGCCGAGCAAGGCGGGTTCATGAGAGAAGGTGCCAGAGCACCTCTGCCGGCTGCAGAGCGCCAGTCCCAGGCCCCTAGCAAAGCAACGAGCAGACAGGTCTCCCGGTACAGCAGCGCCAGCGATGATGTCAATGTATCGCACACGCAGCCGGGCCGGGCGCCGTTTCCACCGCCGAGCAGCACCAACCCGGCGCCGATGACTACCGATTCTCACGATGATAGCGGCATAGGAATCCGGACGCCCGAGGAAGATTTTCCTATGGACAAGTTTACTTTTGCCGGAACAGAAAGCCAGGGGATGGAGCTGACAGCAGGCGCAAGCATATGAAGACTGTCCGTTATCAGCTGCGAGGATGCGATAGATTCCGCCTTCGTCTGGGCATATGCCTAGAAGAGGAGAGAAGCGGAGAGCGATGGGTATGATTAAGCGATGGGCTGCTCTGGTCGGCGGTGAGATGGGATCGGCCCGGCCAAGGAGAACTTGCTGCTATAGGAGACGGATTAATCACTGTGATGATCGGACGATTGGACGACGACACGACATCTGGACTAGATGAAAACTCCCACATCCACCAATATCAAAGGTCTCTAACGGTGGGATAGGTGCTCTTTTCGTTTCTTTCTTTTCTTATCTTTTTTTTTCTCTTCTTGTTCCATATATAAGGCCTTGCGGTGGCTCTACGTTTCGCGGGTTGTATTCGTCTTTTAGTTTGCGTTTCCATCATCAACGGGAGGAGGAGGACCATGGTAAAGGGCGTGTTGGAATAGACGGGTGTTGGCAATCACTGGATAGGGTGCACGACGTATTCAGCATTTGTTTGTCCGGACGCAGAGGTTTCGGGCACCGTGCGATGGGTGCTTTTCTGGCCAAGCTTGTCCTCTTTCTTTTTCTGCTTCTTTCTCTCTGTCTTTTGATATCACGGTAGCTAGTGGCTGGCTTAGGTGGCAGAGGATGCTACATTCTGCGTGGAATCTTCAGAGCAGTAGCTCTTGAGCAAAAGAGAAAGATGTGTGAGAGGACGAGCAATATATTCTACTGATAAGGTAGAGAGATTAATCGAAGGACTGTATCGAACATTGGCTTTGATGATCAAGGGCCTCTGGTGATGAGATACGGTTCGCCAGGAGTGTATCCACTGCCCTTTCCTTGGAGTTCTCCAAATGAATTGGTTTGTAGAACCAACGGCTGCTGATTCTGGACCCTGGAGACGTCAAGAGCACCCATTAGGTCATTTCAACTGATTGGACAAGGAGAGGCTGTAGAGAGAAGCGCAGGGCTGTGCACCTTGGAGACATAGGACTTGTCTCTCAATGGTCAACCTCGACGGTTTACTCGACGATTTACTTCCTGCATTGAGCCTCATCAGATTGTATATGCTATTGTCGACCTACCCTAGGCCTCAACCCCCAAAGAGAAGGTTCCAGCAACAGACTTTTAGGCGGCCAGTACAGTACACATGCTACATTATAGCAAGTGATAGTACTATTAGATAAGAAAGAAAATAAAGTTGGAAAAAAAAAGAAGAAGAAATTGTAAAAAAAAAAAATGGGGAAGTGGCATTATTCGCCGCTGTTCGGCCTAATAAGAATCAGGCACGCCACGAGCCTCTACTCAGCCCGGGGGGGCCAATGAATCAGACTCTGAGCCATAATCGGCCCTCCACTTAAAGACTCTGACTCTTTTCTGCTTCGGTTCATCGGAGACTCACAGGCCAATGAATCGCCGGCTTTATACAAGTAGATATTCGTACGGGCCCCTACTTATTAGTAGGTGAGCCATCCTGTCCTGTTCGTCGCCTTGCCGATCGACGTTCAAGCCAACTGCAGCCTTGCTTTTTTCCTTCACTTGCCCTGTGAACCAATCCCGCCCTTGTTTCCATCAACCCTTCTTCTTCTCTCTCTTCTTTCTCACCATTCTTACTATTGTGTCTTTTCAACAGCAGGAATCCAAATCACGACCCAACTGGTCAAGACGGAGACAGCCTTGCGTACAAAGGACGGCAGCTGAGGCAATCGGACCAGGGTGAAACCGCTCAGCGGCTGGTGGAGCGCATCCATCGTCGGCCTTGAATTGCGTAGTCGGACTCCATCTGGAATTTAACTCGTCCCTCCCCCACGATTCCGAGATCGCTCTCTTACGCAGCAGAAAGTCATCCATCCTCACAGCACATCGCCATGGGCAGCTCAGCATGTGACAATTCGTCCGAGAAGGGATGGGTGGTGCAGAAGTTTGGTGGCACCAGTGTAGGCAAGTTTCCAGACAAGGTGAGTGCGATTGATCCCCCCGCCATTCATTCAATGAATTATCTCTCTCTCTTTCTTTTATGCGAGGAATTGAGTGCTGATGGCGCGGCATTGGGACAGATTGCTCGTGATATTGTCAGGTTAGTCGACTCTGTTGGGATCAACCCTCAGCCCATCTCAAAGAAACGAGGCGCAAATGAGTCATTATAAAAGCCATGCTTGAGCTGTCAACTCACCATACGTCTCCCTGCAGAGCCAGTTTGTCAAATAACCGAGTCGTTGTCGTCTGTTCTGCCCGCAGCACGGGCAAGAAAGCCGAGGGCACCACCAGTCGGTAAGCCTTATCCGCTCTCGAAAATTGCATCTCTCAACGGCGGGGATTCTCATCTGTTGTGCTCATCATCTAGGCTACTGGCTGTCTTCAACAAGTTGAAAAACATTGCCACCCCCATCAGCTCCGAGGAGAAGCAGCAGGAGCTGATTGAGCAGGCCGCGGGGCTCATTCGAGATGTCTGCAACGACCACGTCGCCGCCTCCGAGACGTTTGTCAAGGACCCGGAGTTGAGAGCGGCCCTCATTTCCAAGCTCAGGGCGGAATGCCAGGAGTTGATTGAGTACATCATGGCCACCAGGAGGTTCAACCTCGAGGTCAATTCAAGATCAAAGGACCGCGTCATTAGCTTTGGCGAGAAGCTCAGCTGCCTGTTCATGACCACGTTGCTGCAGGATTCTGTGCGTTTGCCCCCCTCCCCTTCCCGTCATGTGAGAACGGCCCGGAAGGGCAACAATCATGCACTGGAATAAATTGCTAACGCGCTGTCTCAATTCTCTTTCGTTGACCGTGTACAGGGCGTTGAAGCAGAATACGTTGACCTGTCCGACGTCTTGCACAGCGACACCCCTTCTCCGTCCCTGGATGCCGGCTTCTACAAGCTGGCAGTGAGCAGATTCGTCAAGAAGCTGGCCGCCTGCGAGAATCGGGTCCCCGTCGTCACGGGCTTCTTTGGAAACGTCCCAGGCAGCCTGATTGACGGAGACATTGGCCGTGGCTACACGGATCTCTGCGCGGCCTTGTGCGCGGTGGGACTGAGCGCAACGGAATTGCAGATCTGGAAAGAGGTCGATGGCATCTTCACGGCCGATCCGTCAAAGGTGCCCACGGCGCGGCTGCTGGGGTCCATTACACCCTCGGAGGCTGCCGAGCTGACGTTTTACGGCTCCGAGGTCATCCACCACCTCACCATGGACCAGGTCATCCGGGCTCACCCGCCCATCCCCATCCGCATCAAGAACGTCAAGAACCCGCGCGGAAACGGCACGCTGGTCATCCCGGACCCGATTCTGTCGCCGGGAGAGAAGCTTCACCGATCACGGTCCTCGCAAAGGGCCGCCAGAGACCCCAAGAACCCCAAGCGTCCCACCGCCGTCACGATCAAGGATCAGATCAGCGTCATCAACGTCCACTCCAACAAGAGATCCATCTCTCACGGATTCTTTGCGCGGGTCTTTTCGATTCTCGACAAGCAGTCCATCTCCGTCGACCTCATCTCCACGAGTGAGGTGCACGTCTCCCTGGCCATTCATGCCGACGGCATCCGGTCCGAGGCCTTTGAGACGGCCACGCGCAACCTGGAGGAGTGTGGCGATGTCAGCATCCTGACGGACATGGCCATTCTCAGCTTGGTTGGCGCAGACATGAAGAACATGGTGGGCGTTGCCGGACGCATGTTTTCGACGCTTGGAGAGCATAATATCAATCTTGAGATGATCTCCCAAGGTAAGTTGGAGAAATCAGGAGAGTAAACAGGGGGGTTTTATTTTTTTTGCTTCCACCAGGAGACTAATGCTTTGAACCTTCTGCTTTATAGGTGCGAGCGAGATCAACATCTCTTGTGTCATTGACGCCCGCGACGCCACGAGGGCTATGAACGTTTTGCATACCCATCTATTCACGTTTCTGGATTAGAGAAAAGGGAGATGGCCACCACAGCGAACATTTCGGCATCGGATTTCTGATATGTATGTTCATCATAGCATTAGGCATGCACTTCCATCCGCTGGTTACTGGAATGTTGAAATAGTGCAGAAAGGCTGCAGACATTTGCGTATATATACCATGCTACATATCTTGCCCTTTGACTCTTCTTATTGTCTACCTAACCTACTACCTCATAGGTGCTTTCTCAGGCCCCTGACGACAGATTATCCCTCGGTCTACTCTTCCCCGTCAAGGCATCTGATATCAAAGCTACCTATCAAGACTTATACGTAGAGTAAATGGCGGTTTAATCACTTATAGCAGTAGATTTGTCGACTCATTCTATTGGTTCCAACAATTTGAATGATTATGATTCATTGTACTCTATGCGGAGCGTTTCTCAGTGTGTTGCTATGACCGCGTGTAGAGAACTGATATTATAGAGGCTGGGCAGTTCGTGGACCACATGTTAGTAGCACATCATGTATCCTTCCTAGGCATCTTGGTGTTGAGGTACTTGCAGAAAAAGCTCGGTGAATCTCAGCCCGCCACTTCACCCCCACCTGCAATTGGATGGTTTAGCTCCCCCCAAGACGACGCACTGGCTTCGTACTACTCGTACCTACTTGGACCTCACCTTACAGCTACCGCTCCCTAAAGCCCCAGACAGCAGAATCCCTATCGCCTCCAAGCACGAGCATCACGACAATGCGCCTCGCCTCGCCTGAAGCCACATAGCCAAACAACACGCCGATGGTGTCGTGCGTAACGCGGACAGTTGCATGAACAGCCCAGGCACGCCTCATTGACGGGTGCACCGATAAACGCCAGCCATGTACCGGCCCGGCGGCTCTGGGCCTCGGGCTCGAGGCAGCATCTTGGGAGCCCTCAAGGCCTCCGAGATGCTGGATGCGCGGGCCAGGCTTCCAGCAGGTGAGTCCATTTTGGCCTGTTTGTATTGTCTGTCTGGTTGGGAGGGGGAGAAGGACTCGAATGGCAGCTGACAAAGGATGCGGTGTTTGGCAGAGATCATGGTGACGATCCTCAACTACCTGCCCGTGGCCGACCAGATGCGAGCTGCGCGTGTCTGCCGCCGATTCCAGGAGATGGTGTACGATGACACTCGCTGGGTGTCGCGGTTGAAGAGCATGGGATGCTGGGACGAGCGAGAGGCGAGGCAGAGGTTCGAGGAGTCGCTCCGGCGCAGGCGAGAAGCTGCTGCTGCTGCTGCGGCAGCGACGGCGGGCCAGTCTACCGATGGCACTGGCAGAACCCACGCAGTCTCATCGGCCACCATATTCGATGCTACAATCGAGCAGCAGCGCCGGCAGCGGCCCATGTCCGAGCTGAGGGATGGCTTCGAGACCATGGCGATTGGCACAAGCGATCCTGCCGAGGATCCTGCGGCGTATCTCGACGTGTTCAAGCGTGTCAGGAGCATCAGGGGCGGGGCGAGACAGGAATACGGCAAGATATACAAGGCGCTTGCGCCCTTCTACTTCGACCTGGTCAAGGCCAAGTCGCACACGGATCCAATTGTCTTTAAGGCCTTCATCGACCCCGAGCAGCAGGCGCAGATGCTGGCCAACCTGCACAGGTTCGCCGGCAGCGACTGGGCTGAAGGCTGGGCGGTCAGAGATGCGAAGCTGAATACGATGATGAACATCTTCGAGGCCGCTGTGCTGCGAGAGTTTGAGCAAGGCTACGAGTTCTGGGACGTGGATGGGCGGATGCGCCGATACGCCCACGTTTTGCACACGCTCAACGGGGCCAAAACTGGCATCGAGCTCTTTATACAGAAGCACCCTCTCTTCAACGATCGTGAGCTGATGCATAACCCCATGGACTGCCTCAACCAAGCCCCAACAGACGATGTGACGCTGGAGCCATCGCGGCGCTTCTTTGAGCATGTGCTCCTCAAGGTCAATGAGCAGGCCGGCATCTTGGAACGAATCTTCCCCAACCCAGCAATTGTCTTCTGGAGTCTCGCTGAAAAGGTAGCGGAGGATATCATTGCCGAGTACACGACTCCCATGTTCGACGAGGCCCACGAGCGCAGCATTCTCTCCTACCTCAAGGCTGTCTCCGGCATCTTTGAGCAGACACTGAGGTTCTTTGAATCGCTCACACCTCCAAAGGGGCCGAAGGAGGAAGATATTACGGAGCGTGCCAAGCAGCTGACGTTGAAAGTGTTTGAGCCTCACCTCGATCTGTACCTGCAGGAAGAGCTGGATTACTTCACCAAACAGGCAGAGATCGAGGTGTCCCAGTGGGAGAAGAAGCTTTCCGAACAAGACTCGTCCCTCGAGTCCTTTTACATGTCCAACATCAATCGTTCTGCCGAGAAGAATGACTTTCTCAGCTCTTTCAAGAAAGTCATCATGATGCCCGTCACGGTGCTCCCAAACTTCCCCATTGGTTCGCCGTTTGCAACCACGAAGGCGACAGCCACTCCCGCGGTGACTGCAAATGGTTCTGCGGTGTTGACGCCCCAGACTTCTCGACCGCAGACTCCCGGGCTGGGGGGTAACGAGATCCAGGGACGGGGCAGCAGTCCCATGCCTGGGGCTAAAGCTCCAACCGATGAGCTTGCGGCCAAGGCGGCCATCATTGCCTCGAAGCTGGAGGGCATCAAGTCTCTGTTCAGCATCGAGGTAGCCCTAGACTTGGTGCACAAGGCCAAGGGCAGCCTTGGGCGTGCCTCGGTGCTCATTCCCCTGGGCGGGCAGGTTGGTGGAGAAGCTCGAGAGCAATGCGCTAACATTTTCATTGCGCTCGTTCGTATCCTCGGACAGAGGCACGTGAAGCTGGGATTCGACATGGCCGTGGACCATCTGTCTCATTACAACCCGAGAGAAGTCAGCGACCACGACCAAAAGGGAGTGGCGCCGCTGGTCATGTTTATTGAACTCGTCAACGTTGGCGACCTGATATCTCAGATGATTGACGTCTTTTACGAGCAGCAGCTCGTAACGCCCAAGATTTCGGACAAGAACGACTTCCTGGACCCTGCTGGCCTGGCCAAGAAGAAGTTTGAGCAGATGCTGGACGAGAGTGTGGCGGCGGGCCTGAACAAGGGCATCGACGTGCTCATGGACGAGGTTGAGTATCTGCAGGGAACCCTGCAGCTGCCCACGGACTATAACCCTACCCCTCGCACCCCCGGAGATGATGCGAACAACCGACTATCGAAACGCGCAACGGTTGGGTCCATGGCGGAACTGGACATTGGGCCGACGCAGACGGCTCGCCGCATCGTGGAGCTTGTCAGATCTCACACCAACATGCTGGTGGGCACGACGGAGAAGTCGATGCTCGACGTCTTCAACGGCGAGGTCGGCCAGCGGCTCTTCACGGCGATATGCAAGCACCTCAAGCGGCAGCGCATCAGCACCGACGGCGCCGTCAAGCTCATTGCCGACATGAACCTGTACTCGGACTACGTGCGGTCGCTGCGGAACCAGGACGTGCTGCCGTACTTTGGGGCGCTGCGCGAGCTGAGCCAGATTTACCTCATCGACCCGGGCCACGCCAAGGAGATGGCGACGGTCATTGCGGACGGCGACCGCTTTGGCGGCGTGTTCCGTGCCGAGGAGGTGTACGAGTATGCGCAGCGGAGGGCGGACTGGTATCAGGTGAGGAGGAGCGTCGAGAGGGCCATGTACGGGATGGATTGCGTGGTCATGTGAAAGGGAGGGGGGCAGGGATGGGTTTGTCAAGACTGGATGACGGAATCCTCATGAATGAGTTGACGAATAATGTGAGCCACGATAAGAAATGAATATGTTGTTTACCACGATGGGAGGAACAAGAGGAGGATGGGGGTCGAGAGGGGTTTGCTGTTTTGGAAAGGGGCGAGTATTGGATCAGAAGCGTGTCTGGATGGCACAATGACGTGGATAGAGATTCTATTTATGTTATATATATATACACTGTCTTTGCATGTATGTACAGCGAGATGATGAAGATGCAAAAGCAAGCCGTGATATGCTGAGTATATACTACTTATGTATTTCGCCCTTGAATCAATGGGCCGTGGAGTTTGGTCTCAAAGTAAAAACTTGGCGGTAGATGTGGTAGAAATGTACAGTTCGCCCCGTTTAGGAAAAGCAATAGACGCCTCTTTTGTTTCCTTGATAAATTAAACAAGGAAAACAAAAGGAGGTAAAAAAGGAGGTAATAATCTTTGGTGGAAACAGGAGTGGGAAGAAGTAGAAAGACGATTGTGTGAGCAGCCAAGCAACAAGGAGCCTTCCGTGGAAAGATCAAGATGTTCTACCGCTGCCCAAAGTCCAGCTTGCGAGCCACCTTGGCGCCCCTGTCATCGTCGGCCACGACGCCGGGACGGCGCTTCAGGTCGCCGCCCATCTTGTCCTCGCCGGCGCCGGCGTCCTTGCGGGGCAGGTCGTCCTTGCGGGTGGGCTTGGGCTCGGAGTGCCACCAGCGGTGCTGCAGCATCTCGCGGGCGGTGATGCGCTTCTGCGGGTTGAGGGCGAGGGTGCGGATGAGCAGGTCGACGCCGTCGGTGCCGACGATGCCAAAGCGCATCTCGTACCAGTCCCTGCCGCGCGTGGGGTGCTGGCCGGGGACGGTGTACTCGGGCAGGCGGGTGACGCCGGGCCAGTTGTCCTCGGTCGGGGTGCCGATGGACTCGCAGATGAGCTTGATCTGGTCCAGCTCGTTGTTGCCGGGCATGTAGGGGGCGCGCAGGACGAGCTCGGCGAAGACGGTGCCGACGGACCAGATGTCGACGGCGCCCGAGTAGTAGCGGGCGCCGAAGAGGAGCTCGGGCGGGCGGTACCAGCGCGTGATGACGTTGGACGTCATGTGGCGATGGGGGTCGGCGAAGCTGCGGGCGAGGCCGAAGTCGGCCAGCTTGACCTCGCCGTCGGCGGCGATGAGCAGGTTGTTGGGCTTGATGTCGCGGTGCAGCACAAAGTTCTCGTGGCAGAACCAGACGGCGCGCGTCAGCATGCCCATCCAGGCCTTGATGTCGGCGGCGCCGTAGCGGACATTGTCCGTGTCGCGGATGAGCATCTCCAGGTCGCCCAGCGGCAGGTACTCGAGCACCAGGTTGAGGTTCTGGTCCTTGGAGGAGAAGACGGAGAGCAGCGAGATGATGTTGGGGTGCTGCAGCTCCTGCAGGTGCTTGAGCTCGCGCACCGCGTCCGGCGCCATGCCCTCGGTGTATTCCTTCTGCACCTTGATCTTCTTGATGGCGACGCGCGTCGACGGGCTGGAGCGCAGGTGGCCGAGGAAGACGACGGCGTAGGTTCCCTCGCCGAGCTTCTTGCCCTTGACGTACTTGCGCTTCTCCTCCTCGTTCATCTGCTCGGCGAGGTCCAGCGTCGGGGCCAGCGGTTGGTTTGTTGTTGTTGTTGTTGATGTTGGCGGCGCTGGTGCTGCTGAGGAGGCTGGCGCGAGGGCGGGTTTCGGGGTTCCATCGGTCGAGGTCTGGCCGGAGCCGGAAGCGAGGTTCTTGAGGGGCGAGGAGGCGGTTCGTAATGTCTGCGGATTGGGGAGCGTCTGGTTTGAAGGGGCGGAGGAGGAGGTGGTGGTCGTCACGACGGGGGAGAGCGCCATGGTGGGAGGCGGATCGTGTGTTGAGAGGAGGAAGATTTGCGGTGGCCGGTAGAAGATGAGATGAGGCGCGACGATGATTTGAGTGATGTGACGAGTTGGTCGTAGTGATTTATATGAAGAGGTAGGTATGGAGAGGTGAAGTAGTAGTAGTTGGAGAGGATGAAGCTGGAATACATGTGACGGGGAAGCTTATCGCGACTATCGTTAATCTTATCGGCAGCTACCTACCTTAAGCTTGGAGCAACTGCCGGGGTACTTTGCCTACAGCATCGTCAAGGCGAAGCACTTTGTACCTACTTTATATAACATCATCTACAGTATATTCTATCATAACCCGTCATTCATCGCCGCCTCAAGATATTCGGCTTCTCATTTGATGACTATCACCGTGGCCACTCTATTCTACATGCACAATCTGGTTGTTCTCTGATCATCATCGTACCTCGCCTGTTTTGACTTCTTCATCCTCGTCCCCTCGTGCTTCAAGCTGCTCGGAACTCGCCTCTCCAATAGCATACTCAAACAGTGACTTGCTTCAAGCCCTCGGAGCCCATGTCCATGACCACTTCCATGGGGCGAACAAGATCCCCGTGGAACCTGGAGGTAAGCAGAACCATCACACCTCGCTCGTGAACATAGTACTCGATGAAGCCTCTCATCGGATGGCGCTGCCAGCCATTGCCAGGCTCGTCCTGCGGAGCATTCCGCCGAAACTTGATCCTGACTCTGGTGGCTGACGAGTGAAAGCTACAAGCGGATTCGTTCCGCATATAGATCCAGGTCGGGGCGTCGAACGTCTTCGTGGGATCCACGTTGACGCGGCATTGTCCGACGGCTCTGCATCCGCCGTTCTCATAGTGCAGGAGGATGCCCCGGCAGACGCCATGCTCCGGGTCGAGGAAGGTCGTGGCCCTCGCGACGTGGCTCAACGGCGCTCGGGAATAGTATCCATGGCCGCCAAGGGGCGCGGTTGGCTTCTCGAGACCAAACGGCTTGGGGGGTTGCTGCGTCGGAGATGCGCAGTAGCTGCCAATCAGGGGGATTGTGAATCCTTCCTTCGGTTCGCCATACACAAGAGTCACCGGGCTGCCGTTTGCGCTCAGGCATTGATCCGAGTACAGATGCGGGAGGTTGTTCCTGTCGGCGTCGGTCTTGCCCACGATGCCGCCTTCTCTGAAGAAGCGATTCTGTCCGATGAAGACGTCCCCGGCCTTCTCCATCCGGACGAGGAGGTTGAACACGCCCTCGCGGAGGAAGCGAGTCCCCAACACGAGCATCCTGTCTGTGCTCGGAAGGGGAAGGTAAATCCACACGGCCTCCTCACGCATCGAGTGAGAAAACCGCTCGTACACGGAAAACGCACTGCACTTGGCCGAGTGGTGGATGTGGATATAGTACATGCTGTGCCTGAGGAAGAAGAAGGTGATGCCTTGAATCTTCTGCGTGTCCACGACTTGAAAGCGCCGCGAGTCGAACGGGCCGGGGACAAGGGCCCTGCAGAGCGACAGCTGAGGCGGAGCTGGAGTGTTCCATATGTAAGGGCGTGTGAGCTGGAACGGCGTGAGCCGGAGACGCAGCCGTCCGTTCTGGAGAACCTGTCAGCTGATTGCGCTGTAACATGCATCTTGATCGGGCAGAATCAAAATACCTGCAGCTGTGCTTCAATGCCACACAGTGATGAGCCGTCCTCGACGATAAAGGTGGAGTGGCTATGATACTCTGCTGTATAACGAGGCATGCAGCGGAGCCGTTCCACCTTGACGATGCCTTCTTGATCAACTGTGAGTCTGGTGATTGGGTAGGCTGCAGACACTGGAGCAGACTCCAACTCGCCGCCACGGTTCCAGGAGAGCACCTGATCCAACGGCACGACTTGCAACTCTGGAGAACTGGCCTCAAGCTGGGCCACCAGCCGGATTGCAGCCACGCATCTCCAGAATAAGGAGTTTTTGGAGCCCGCCCAAACGGCAAGCAGCAGCTCTTGAGGCAGTCGATGCAGGAAAGGGATCCCAATCAGTCGACCGGCCAGCTGCAGGCTTTGCGTATCTGCTGGGGCGTGCGATGCCTGCATCGGAAGGGTTCCGGGCCACGGACTCTTCCATGCTGCGCATATCCACAGGGCTTGCTGGGCACGCTTCTTGCGTATTGCCCTGAGCTCGCAGAACCTGAGGAACATCTTGTAGCATTCGCGGTGTAACGCCGTGTATTCGGATGCGGGCGTGCAAGAGCAGTCATTTGTTCGACAGATCAAGTAGTCTTCCGACTGGCGGTGGGCAGACCACATGAAGGGGAATAGAAATGGCCGGAGGTGGCCCTTGTATGTATCATCTTCTCCATAGACTGTACAGATTCTGTCAGCGAATGTATATGACGGGCAGCATAAGGCTTGGGTGTACAGAGCGTAGATAATGCCCTCTCCCCCCAAGTCTGGAGGCTGGTGGTGACATACGTATTACTGTTGGTTCCTTGTCGAGTAGTCTCTGTAGACAGAGACCGCATTGCGGGGATACCCTGACGTGCTCGACATACTTGGGCGCTTCAGAGACTCTTGTGAACATGTCCCTCCTCCTGTTTCGGCGTCGTAGACCCAATAGTTTACTGTCCATGATGGGTGGCGGAGTTGGAGGAGCCGCGAGACTAGATCGATCTAGTTCCTCGGGATAGAGATTGAATGTGTGCTATGTTCATATATTAGGCCACAATGAGCAAAGCAGGAAGAGATTGCTATGCTATAGCCTGGACTTTGGAAACGAGAGATGTTGAGAACGAAAGAAAAGAGAGGCTGGGACCTCAGCTGAAAGAGGCGGGGAAGATATAGTCGAGCACAACATGCAGGCGTGTATGCACGCTGCGAGCCTATCAGAGACGTCCTGTCTCAGAATCACGCCGGTAAGAGAAGAGATGCTCTGAAGTGCACTTGGTGTATAGGAGTACACGTGATGCTTTGCAAGACGTTTCCTATCATTCGTTCATAATGGTATCATGCATGAGTATGATTGGTAAACCCACCAAGTGATGCGTTGGCTTGATGTGTTTGATCGTCTCTTCACTACCGGCGTACAAGGAGGCTAGCATATAGGATGCCTACACGTATTGATCCTGTACATCACCCAGAACGAGCTGCATGCCGTGGGGGGCCAATCTGGCCCAGCTCTCCGAGCAATGCTGGTCATGTTATTGTCCGTCTCTTATCATCTGAGTGCATGTATGGATGGATGTTACGTGTGGGGGGTAGGCTGAACCTCCGCTCGATTGGGGGCCAAATCGGGACGTGAGGCAGCAGGGGGTCATATTATTGGGCATCCTCACATGTGACTGTAACTCTAGAGTCGACAGATCAAAGGAGAATGAGATGGCTCACATATGACTAAGTAACATTTACAACAGGCATCAATCTAGAGGCGTTTTGACTGTCGTCGTGTATCTGCTTTTCCCGCTTGCTTGACGGCTCTGCCATCTTCTTGTTCTCCTTCGTCTCCGTCTCTAGCTATTTCTGCTCCTGTTCATCTTTCTGCGCGTTGCGGAGTGACTGCTCCTGGAGAACGCGGCGGACGAGGCTACAGCCTTGCCACATCAAGTGCAAAATGTGGCTGCAGCGCTGGTTATTCCTGGGAACGCCCATGCTTCACAGCGTTGGTGTTTTCTCCTTTGACGAGGCGTATCATCTTCATCCTCATGTGTCCAGATGGTGAGACGAAGCGTTACAGTACACATTAGCTCTGCGGATACATGCTCCCATATCACCAGGCATTGCCAAATCAGAGATTTAACATGACATAGACCAAAAAAAACCTCCTATCAGACACCATTGAAAGTGCGTATACGTTACCTGACATCCGTACCATCTTTGCTGAACCTCCAGACACTCCGCCTCGAAGCGCGGAGATCCCGGAAGTCTAGCCCGGCCGGCCCGGCCCGGCCCGTTCCGTCCATACCAAGGGACTTCAGGTCTGACACCTTGAGACTTCTACGGGGTGCATGGCAGCCTGGAGCTCACTGGCACACTCTGGGAATATTTGCATCTCATGTATTTCATTGACAGCCATGTGTACGCTAGTCATGGTATCTGACCCGTTCTGATGTGTGACGAATAATGGCAGATTACATGCACGGCCAAGTACATATCGAGGTAGGTGCCTGGTGTTTCACTTGTCTTACAGTACCAGCATCTTCTTCGATGGAGCGGCATGCCGGAACCCTTGAAGAGGCGTTGTATTCTTCGAGTTCATGGAGCAACTCTGGCAATGGCATTCTCGTCGTGCGCAGAGCCATGGTCGACACCCAAGAAAACCGCACCAGGAGGTTGCTGACATAGTGGGAGTTGTTGTATTGTAGCTGTGGTTGCTGGGCATACAAATCTGTCTATAATCAATGCCTCCTTATCCTCCATGCTGAGTTGATAATCTACATGGCCTGACTCTGACGGCCTGCAATATATAAACGTTGTTCCGAGAGACCTAATTCCGTCAGACTAAGAACAAATCCTTGTAGGTTTTGGACAGCGGAATATGAAAGTAAACTCCACCTTCAAAGATTCCATTCTCTGGCTGGAAAATGTCATATGATTAACGGACAAAACATACAATAATAGCAGCAGACTTAAATGTCATAGATAATAATAAAGTATATGTATAACTGGATGAATGAGAGATGAAGAAACTAAGCTAGTTATAAGAGTGTGTGCGAGGATGAAGGCACCTGTCACGACTGATATGTGTCAAGGTGTAACACCACTATGTAACGGATTGTCACATGAAGGAATCAGGATGTCGGGATTGCCCCCATGTAATCAGGGACCTCGGACGGGTTGGACCACATGCTGGGCGGCTCCCATCCAGATACCCAATTGATGCCCCTCGCTGGCACCGCGATATTAGTGAGACCAAAGGCAGCAATGATCTTCTTGCCAGCGGCTGTCTTCTGGAGGTTGGCATACTCCTGCTGTGACGTCCGGCCGACGCCCGATCCCCAGAACAGACCGTCAAGCATGAAGGAAAAGGCATAAAACTTGCCACTGTCGGCATTCCACAGCGAAGACTTCGTGTTCCTTATGGCGTGCGACGCAGCAAATCCATGTATTCTAGGACCTACACAAGCAAAGACTTCATGTTAGCAGAAGCCCCTAAATAACTTGCAAGGAGGTTGGTGACTTACTCGAGACGGCGCCGCCAGACCACAACGCCTGCGACCAAAGGGCGCCGAGCCAACTCCTGCCGGCTACATCGATGGTCGTGCCACTAGCAAAGGCATTCGGTCCCTTGCTTGTCAAGCCCAATGGCAGATCCATGTTCTTCGTGCAGAGGACAAGGTTTTGACTCCAATTGTTATTGTTCTGGATGTCGTATGACGACTGGCCGTTTGTAGCGCATGGGCCGATGAACTTCTCTATCTGCCAAGTCTCGGTGCTGATTTCCATGCTGGCATGGCGGTAAGGGTCCGCTGAGGCCAAGTCAGTAATGCCGTCGATGGCTCTATCGGACCGTTGAACACTCACTGTAGATGAAAGTGCCGTTGTTGGTCTTGTGGAGATACGGGGCATCATCGCAGACGAGAAAGATGTACGGCTCCTCGTCCATGGGCTTCCCCCATTGGAAATGGACTCCCCAGACAGATTCTTTATGGTAACTTGTCAGTTGGTGATGATGGCCGCCTGCTGAACCAGCTGTATGACTTACTAACCACGTCCCAAACGCCCACTTCCCCAGTTTTGGTATCTGTGTTGTTGCCGTAGAGAGCGTCGTAGGTCGAATTCAGTCGGTACCTTTCCCAAGCAAGAACGTTGGCAGGGAGTGACTTCTGCGACTGGGTGGTAGGGTGGTACATGCGATACAAGATTGACATTGACGTGCTATCAAGGATGCCGAGAGCAGTGGTGAGGAGGCCACCAGGGCCAGCAGCGGCCGGGAAGCCATGGGACTTTGCCCAAGGGTCGCATGTTGCCGCATCAACCCACACCCCTGAGCTGCCGATGCGTTGAGCAACTGCTGCTTGAAAGCCTCCAAGGGCCGCCAGGAGGGCGATGGTCGGAGCTTTCATCGTCGTTGTCGTGGGGTAAAAGAACGTATTTGGTTATAGATAATGAGCGACTGTCATGAGTATGTAGTCAAGGGAAGTTGAAATAGAAAAAAGCAAAAAAAAAAAAAAAAGAACGTCGACCACTACGATATAGCAAGAAGAAAGGAAAGGAATACTACCGGGAAAAGAGGGCTTATAAGTATATACCTAAGGAACAAAGGACCTACATGCACGAGCAGTTACCCCTTTTATTTGCCTTTCGTGACAAACAGTTTGGCGTTGGTTCTGTGCCTCGTGATGACCAACCGTTGGGCGTTGGTCCAACCCTTGGTGGTATTCCCGGGTTCTGCGCCTTTGTATGGTAGGATTCTCTAATTTCACTGCATTCCAGGATTCGGCGCCTCTGTAGGATTTTAATGTTGCAATATGTATATCCGGCACACCCGCCAATCGACCGATACGTAAATCTCCCTTTCCAAATAGGCCGACATGTCCGACTTGTTCTGACTGGCCGACTTACCAACCAACCTGCCTACGGTATACAGCGCACGATTGCTCTATGGAAAGAGACGTTTCCCAGTGACAAACGTACGGCCTTTCACACGTTTAGTTAAACATCGGAAGCTCAATGAATGTACAGCATAGCGCGAGAGGTGTAGATGCTGGAACTATTCCTAGAATATCGTCTTCAAAGCCACTAAGACGACCACGAGGGTAGAGTTTTCGTTAGGTTTGGCCACAAGAACCTTCATTGATCGACTATGAAGAAAGGGGGTCCCGAGCCATTAAACCTTGAGTGCCACGCGAGGTGAACCCAACTGTTGGTCAGTTACGCTGTGGCCAATCGACAGCGACGTTGCGAGCGAGTGGCATGATGAGACTCTGGGCATGTCGTTGTGGTTGGATGTGCGACCCCTTTCTTTGATGTTGGGCCTGGGCTTGACATTGTGCCGCTGGTCCGTCTGGGCCAGTTCCGGGGCGGCGGCGGCGGCGAAGGTTCTTGGCTGCCGAGCAGCAAGGTCAAATAGTTCTGAATTGCCTGCCGGTGGCCACCACGAGCTTCAGATTGGACAGGCTGCCGAGCAAGAATGCTAGGAATGCGGTTACGCATCGTCGAGATGGCATCCAAGGGCTGGAAGCACTCGACGAAACGAGCCGACACTGCTTCTTCGATGGTCAGCATGGTGTCCTTGAAGGTGGTATCTACAGATTTGCTGGTAGAATACTGGCAAGATGCGCAACTGATGTGGTGAGATAGTTGTCAACAGTTGCTAACAAGGGACACGTGGACAGCCTGGCAATTCTTTGTCTACCTAGCCAAGATGGTAGCATCTTGGCAAACGTTCCTGATCCAACGAGTCTTACAGAGCCATTGTGACATGAAGCTGGGTCAGGGGCTCAGACCCTCATACACGCATGTCAAATCCTATCAACCGAACATCTGCAGCTCAGTGTAGACGAGAACGGACCAACAATGATGTATCACTTAGAGCGTGATAAACCGTGTGTGGTTCTTAGCTGTCAACCGGATGTACACCACCTCGATCTTCTACGGATAAGGTACGAGCCTAACTTGTATGGACCTGGTAACTAATCAATCGTACGTTGTGTCTGTCGTTCAACCTATGAAATAGCCTGACAAAAATTCTCTTATACAAGGCGTGATGGAGTCCAAGGCAATACGATTGACTGGGCTCTCTCGGGCAAAGAAAACATGAGCCTTCGATGGCGGGTAGTCGGAGTCTCAGCCAACCAAGGGGCTTTGAGTGATCGAGTAATATGCTCAATGTTTCGAGGAGAGTAAAAACTTACCCTGTGATATACCTCACACAGTCCCGCAGAGGTTTGCCTGTCTATGTAATGTGTATCAGGCAAGATCTTGTGAAGGAGCTCCGTGTAAGGTGGGAGAAGCCAAGAGTAGCTGTACTTTATAGATGCACGATGACGGATACATGGCGTCCCTTAAACAATCGAGGACATTTGATACAGAAACAGAAACAGGTTCTGGGCAACATCACGGCAGCTAAAGTGAATATCCAACACTCAAGCCCACCTATCTGCAATATTGGCGGTACCCGGGTTGAGATTCAAAGCTGAGGTTGCAGTCTCAGCTCTCGGAACTTGTGCCGGACATGTCTCATGAGATGGGAGGTTGCTATGCTACGAGCCTTGCAAGCTAGTCACTTCGATGAAACAAAATCGCGGGGAGGAAAAAGTAAGACAGCAGTGAGGTTTTGCTCTGCATGAAGCACGTATAGCTAAAACGGCCCGTTCCATACAGCATGCGACTTCGGGGAGCAGAGCTTGCTCCACCAGGTGAATGTCTTCATCACGTTGACATATTTAGCCTGAACCCTCAGTTGACGGATGCCGGCCCACTGGGCCTGGGGTAACAGAGCTGTTTGCGGGGATGAAGATCTTGATGAATATGGTGAATGAGGAATTTTTCCTATTGGAGGAAGCATTGTCGAATCCAAGGGTATGCGGGCTCGGGGAAGGGCATCTCTCCTTAGCTGTCAAGGCTCTAGATACTGTGATACTCGATGATATATAAGCCAAACCCAAGCAAAGATCCGCTGGTTGTCTGAACAAGCCGAATGCCAGGCCCTTTTTGCCGGAGCCCCTCATCGAAATCCGCTGTGCAAGCGGTTCATGGGTTCAACATTCGGAATAGCTTCTCCGCAAGTCTGTGGGGTAGCAGCAGCACTCCGGCAGATGCCACTGTGCCTGTGAATGTGGGGAGAGGCCAGAGTATGGGGAACCATGTGGGAGGCAGCACGGAGACACTCGAAGGTCATGCCTTGGAGTTGTGCGTACTTTGTTTTTGCATGCCTTGGTTCCATCATCGAAAGGAGAGCAGCGGTAGATAGAGCCTTAAGCATGGGTAAAACTCCTTCCGACAACTCTATAACAGACGTTAGGAAAACAACAAGTTCCCAGTTATTACCCAGAGCTTTCTTTACCCATCGGCACAACGTGCAACGGCCAAGAATCGCTGCCGATCTCCTCATCTCCAGCCCCTCAAAGTCTCCAAGCTGCATCCAGCATCTCCAGGCGGACCTTGCTTGCCCACACTTTAGGCTAAAGGCTTCTGCCCCTGGTCGGCAGTGGCAGAAGCAACCTGCTACTTGACGACATGAACCCGTTTGTACCGGCTCGGCCATGAGATGATGCAGTGTTCCAATGGCATAGTTGAGTCGAAGCGGTGTTTTCACCCCTTAATGATGTAACATGTATATAACGGATGACCATGCCCTCCTTGACTTCACTTCAACGGCTCTATTATCCTGCCTCGAGCCACAAGCAGCGCAGTCATGGTGATACGCAGTCTTCTTCTTCTGCTGCTGGCGGCCATTGTGCCCGTCTTTGCTGAAAGCGGCATCGACGCCTGGTTGCGATATGCTCGTCTTCCATCATCTGCGACAAGAGGGCATCTCACGTCCTTTCCGGACCGCATCGTCGTCCTCAACGCCTCCAAGAACGGGCCTCTGGCGAGCGCTTCGTCAGAGCTCCACAAGGGCATCAAGGGCATTCTGGGTCTAGATCTGGATGTAAGCTCCAGGGGAGGGAAGCATTGTTCGACCCAGAAGAGCATCGTCATTTCTACTCTAGACACGTACCAGTCTGCCTGTGGCAAGCTCTCTCCGAAACTGAACCTCAAGGAAGACGGATACTGGCTGAGCACCAAGGGCGGGTCGGTCCAGATCATTGGCCAGAACGAACGAGGCGCTCTCTACGGCGCCTTTCAATATCTGTCTTACCTCGGCCAGGGCGACTTTTCAGGAAAGGCGTTTGCGTCGAACCCAAGCGCGCCTGTTCGATGGTCCAACCAGTGGGACAACCTCAATGCGGCGACTGCGGCCCACGGAAGCATTGAAAGGGGCTATGGAGGGCCGTCCATCTTCTTCGAGAATGGACTCATCAAGGAGGACCTCTCGCGAGTTCCCCTCTATGGCCGTCTGCTGGCTTCGGTGGGCCTCAACGGCATCGTCATCAACAACGTTAATGCCGATGCCAATCTCCTCAACGAGACAAATCTCCAAGGCCTCAAGAGAATTGCCGATCTGTTCCGGCCGTGGGGCGTCAACGTCGGCATCTCGCTCAACTTTGCCTCGCCGCAGGTTCTCGGAGATCTGTCCACGTTTGATCCCCTTGACGACTCCGTTATCAAGTGGTGGACGGACAAGACGGATAGGATCTACCAGCTCGTGCCTGATCTCGCCGGCTACCTGGTCAAGGCCAATTCCGAGGGCCAGCCCGGGCCCCTGACGTACAACCGCACGCTGGCAGAGGGGGCCAACCTTTTTGCAAAGGCCGTGCAGCCTCACGGCGGCATAGTCGTCTTCCGGGCGTTTGTCTACGACCAGCTCAACGAGACGGACTGGAAGGCTGACCGAGCGAATGCCGCCGTCGACTTCTTCAAGAGTCTGGACGGCCAGTTTGACGACAACGTCCTCGTCCAGATCAAGTACGGCCCCATTGACTTCCAGGTCCGAGAGCCTGCGTCTCCCCTATTTGCCAACTTGCCCAAGACGGCCGTGTCCATCGAGCTGGAAGTCACACAGGAGTATCTCGGCCAGCAGTCGCACCTGGTCTATCTGCCGCCGCTGTGGCAGACGGTACTGGGCTTCGACATGCGCTACAACAACCGCCAGTCGTATGTTCGTGATATTATCTCCGGTGAGGTGTTTGGCCACAAGCTCGGCGGATACGCTGGAGTCATCAATGTCGGCATGGACGATACGTGGCTAGGCAGTCACCTCGCCATGTCCAACATGTTTGCGTATGGACGACTTGCCTGGAACCCCCGAGCAGACTCCCGAGACATTGTCGAGGAGTGGACGCGTCTGACGTTTGGACTGGATCGAGACGTCGTTTCGACCATTGCCGACATGTCTCTCAAGTCATGGCCTGCGTATGAAGGATACAGCGGCAACCTCGGCATCCAGACCCTGACCGACATCCTCTACACTCACTACGGTGCCAATCCCGCCTCTCAGGACAACAACGGCTGGGGCCAGTGGACTCGTGCCGACAGCAAGACCATTGGCATGGATCGCACTGTTTCGAACGGCACAGGCAATGCCGGGCAGTATCCCAAGGAAGTTGCCGCCAGGTTTGAGCATACTCAAACCACCCCTGACGACTTGATGCTGTGGTTCCATCACGTTCCGTATACCTTTAGGCTGCACTCTGGCAAGTCCGTCATCCAACATTTCTACGACGCTCACTATACCGGTGCTGCGACGGTGCAAAGGTTCCCGGCGGCGTGGAAGTCGCTCAAAAGCAAGATTGACACCGAGAGATACAACGCCGTGTTGTACAAGCTGCAGTACCAGACTGGCCACTCGCTCGTTTGGCGTGATGCCATTACCGAGTTTTATCGAAACCTGTCGAGCATTCCGGACCAGCTCAACCGCGTCCGGAACCATCCGCATCGGATCGAAGCCGAAGACATGGACCTCTCGGGCTTCACGGTCGTCAATGTCTCTCCTACCGAGTGCGCGTCCAAGTACAAGGCGATTGCGACCAACGGTACAGGCACGGCCACGACGAGGCTGAACGTCCCGAGCGGAAAGTATACGGTTGCTGTCAATTACTACGACGTGATCAATGGGACCGCCAGCTACGATGTGCTGCTGAATGGCAAGTCGCTCGGCAAGTGGAAGGGCGACTCGGAAACTCATCTTGGGCACGACTTCAGCACGTTTCTAGACTGCCATTCGGCGATCCGTATCACGTTTGAGGGGGTAAGGATCTCGAGAGGAGATAAGCTGACCATCAGGGGGACGGGCAATGCTCAGGAGCAGGCGGCGATAGACTATGTGTCTATCCTACCTCAGGGGGTGGTGGATTAGTTGTATATCGGAAAATTTGCTTTTGAACATGGAGGGCAAATCTTAAGAAATTGCAACTATAATTACTTTCTCAAGCCAACTCCGTATTTGTTGAGCAACTCTTGCACTCTGTCAACCGGCAGAGCGGTCGTAGTCCTACCCTTGAAGCCCACCAGAGTCTCTGCCTTGCACATGGCGTTCAAGATGGCTTCCTCCGTTGTCTCTGACACCGCGTAGAAGAGGGAGTCTATTGTTTCGTTCTTTAGAGTCTCGACGGGCTGAGTTTCCAGCGGTGGCAGATATGCAAAACCGTCGGACGA
Source organism: Trichoderma reesei QM6a (assembly GCF_000167675.1). NCBI lineage: Eukaryota > Fungi > Ascomycota > Sordariomycetes > Hypocreales > Hypocreaceae > Trichoderma > Trichoderma reesei. The sequence continues at coordinate 247,020 of NW_006711175.1, forward strand.
AGTCGCGAGTTGGTTTGGCGACGTCCCTGTCGATAGGGCAAGGAATATCTCTCCAGAAAAGTTTCGCCCTGCCGAGTGGCCTCCTACCTGCAAGACGGACGACAAAAGTGAGCAACACACGGAAGATTGTGGCAATGGAGCGTCTTCTTCTGACCTGAGTGATGCCCATGCCGGCGTGCTGTGCGAGACGTCGCAGTTGATGAGGCAATAAAGGGGCGTCCGTTCTGCAACACGAGGTCAACATTGTGGTAAGTTCACGTTAAGCAGAATGTAACAATACGTACATGATGATCACTATGATGCCTACACCAGCTGTCAGCCATATTTCATTGTAGCTTGTGCGACCGTCGGTTCAGGGGCAACCTACTGCCTTCAGCTGCCTTGCCGCCAATGGGCAAGCCTTTGTCTGCCCTTGCAGCCTCTCCCCTAGCCTCTGCTTCCTCCGCCATCAAAAGCTCGCCAACAGGCACGTTGCCAATCCTCAGATCAGGCTTCTGACCATGGTTTGCCTGCACCAAGACGCCAAGTGCGTAGTCACGATCCGCACCAGGGACAATGCGCGAGCTGGTGCCCGTTCCGCCCTTATATCCATGGCAGCGCATGGCCGTGCCGCCGCCGTAGTTGCCCTCCAGGACCTCTGTCTGCGTCTGGGCGGCTTCAATGGCGGCGTAGACGGAGGCTTTGTCTATTACGGAGGCGCTGATGTCGTTGAGGAGGCCGTCGTAGGTCTCTCCGACGACAGGGATGGAGAATCGGCGTAGGCTTTCAATGTCGTCTTCGCCGTTTTTGCGTGCCTGCTCCATTTGCCATAGGAAGAGGCCATCGTAGACTTTGCCCACGCTGAGCGTGTTTGTGATGGCGACTGGCTAAGGCGTTGTGACCTGTTAGTGAGACTGCTTGCACATGATGGATGGTATGAATGAATGTATTATGGTATGTATAGGTAGGGCGCTCACTGTGTTGATGTAGCCGTACTCAGCAAGGGCATGGCAACCTGTCAATTCGCCCATCCCGTTGAGATCGTGGGTTGCCGCATAGCAAGGCTTCAGTCGAGTGTCTTTTACACCGCGAGGCAAGATGACGGTCAACCCCGTGTGGATGTTGGCGCCTTCATGAACCGTAACCTGGCCAACTTGAACTCCTAGACGAGCAGATGAACATTTGCATGGATTTGAGAAGCATCGGAGGGACTGGAATTACCTGGTACGTCAAGAATGGAGTTTTGGGGTCCTGGTGTGAACCTGCCGGGGCTGTAGCCGAGATCACGGATTCGTGGTCGATTGCTGGCGGGCAAAGGTAATGATGGTATCGATGCTCGTATCTGCGTCATGACGAATCTCGCAGATGATTAACTCGTATTCACCTATGTATTAACTCCTCCTTGATATTGGTGGCTGACTCTGTTATCTTGAGTGGCTGACTGGAAGGGAGGTTGAGGGGGATTGCCAGCATATGTATCGCAGCTCCCGTGAACAAGAAACCCCTCAAGACAGGGCAAGTATTAAGATGAGTCCTTCAAGTAGCAGTAAATGATAAGTTTGAATCTTCTGGATGATGAACAACATAATTGACTCTTGTCCAGGAAAAGCAGGTTGCATCCGATCCATGCCCTAATCCCGCTCCATTTTAAGCTTATAAGATCCCGTCTCCTCCATAATGCTCTTCTCTACTAATGGCGTCGATTACATATTCTAGTCTCACCCACTCTCTTAGCTCGTCCCCTTTCTGTGACATATGTTCATCCTCTTTGACATCATGATGTATCGAGGTTGGTCAATTGGTCAATGCATAGATGAGAGCCTCTACCGCTGCAACGAGAACACAACTCGATTATCTGCTGCGAGGCATAAATGCTCAGATAGAGAGGAGGAGAGGAAAATGAGTCAATTGCCGGCTCGGCATTTGGTAGTCCGCCAATGAGGTGCTACGGCTGACTAGCAAGTTGATCTGAAGATATCGGTTTGCTTGTTTTGGTTAGAAGGGAGTTGCTGGGTCTGGTTGGCATCGCAATGCTAATACGAGCATCATGCGGGGGTTTGAGAGGCTGGGCCTTAGTGTTGTTCAACGATCATCTTGACTCTGTATGCTGAGGACGGTCCCTCAACTTACCAACCTTGTGTAAACCGTCTTCTTTTGTCTATTCTCCGATCTACTAAGCCTCTTACAGGGTCTCAGGATGATGAGGGAAACAAATAAAGACGTTGTTGACACAAGTTGCAGCGCCGTCCTCCATCGAGACTTGAAGCTCGCTCCATCCCGCGTGGTGTCATCTTCCGGGCTTTACATACAGTTCGACAATGGCAGAAGAATACTCGATGCCACTGGAGGAGCAGCAGTGTCCTGCATCGGCCATGGAGATGAGCGAGTGATTGAGGCCATTACAAGACAAGCCAAGGAGCTGGATTACTGCCACACCATGTTTTACTCGTGCCCCAGTGCGGAAGACTTGTGCCAGCAGCTGATTTCCAGCACGGGTGGCCAGATGGCAAGGGCATTCATTGTCTGTTCTGGTACGATCAGCACGCATGAGACTATATGTCGCTACTCAGACACAACCAAATAAACTAAGGGGAGAACAGGTTCGGAAGCAATGGAGGCAGCAATGAAGCTCTCTCGCCAGTATTTCCTGGAACTGCCCACTCCAGAGCCCAGCCGGACGCACTTTATAGCTCGCAGGGAGTCTTATCACGGAACAACTTTGGGTGCTCTGTCCGTGGGCGGCCACGTCGGTCGAAGGAAAGGTTATGAACCGATTTTGATGCAAAACGTCTCTCATGTCTCGCCATGCAACGCCTATAGATACAAGCTGGACGACGAAAGCATTGCGGAATACGTGGAAAGACTCGCAAAAGAGCTGGACGCCGAGTTTCAGCGCGTGGGAGCTCACAATGTCTGTGCTTTCATCGCGGAGACGGTTGTTGGCGCGGTTCGTGCCATCCCAGCCCTCCTTGCTCTACTCATGCCCCTGATACCTGAACGATTTGCTGATGCATGGCAGGCTCTTGGGTGTGTTCCCGCGGTTGAGGGATACTTCAAGGCCATGAAAGCCGTGTGCGATAAGTATGGAGCGCTCTTTGTGCTTGACGAGGTAATGTGCGGAATGGGCCGAACAGGCACGATGCACGCCTGGGAGCAAGAGGGAGTTGTTCCCGACATTCAGACCTTGGGCAAGGGCCTCGGAGGCGGATATGCGCCCATTGCCGGTGTTCTTGTTGGCTACCGCGTCATAAGAGCCTTGGAGGAGGGATCAGGGTAAGCTGTTGGTTGTTTAGACGCTGTTCAGATGCTGATGATGGGATTGATAGACGATTTTCCCACGGGCAAACGTATCAGGCACATCCCATCTCATGTGCCGCAGCGGCAGCGGTCCATCGAATTATACGAGAAGAAGGGCTCGTTGATAACGTGCTTCACATGGGCAGGTACCTTGAAAGCTTGCTCAAGCAGAAGCTTGGCCATCATCGTTACGTTGGTGACATTCGAGGCCGCGGGCTCTTCTGGGGTGTAAGTCATGGCTCGCATTCCGCGATATACCCCCCTCCGCATATTGAGGATCTTTGGTTCATAAGTACTGATACCTACATAGATCGAGTTTGTGAAAGACAAAGCCTCCAAGGCACCGTTTGATCGTGAGCTCGACATTGGCATGCTGGTTCACCAGAAGGGTCTGAGCTTGACGGAGGATGGTGGAATTATGTTGTACCCTGGGGCTGGATCGGTCGACGGCATACTTGGTGATCACATTCTGATCGCCCCCCCTTATACCGTGACGACGAGCCAGATCGATCTAATAGTCGACCTTACGGTCATGGCCATAGAAGCGGCATTTGGGGAACTGGCAGGGCGCCTCCCGAACAACTCATAGATTCATGTATCTGGCCTCTCTTTCACAGAAGTCTTCTACAGCCCAACAGTTGCGCATACGCACTTATACGAGGACGAAATCTTCCCAAGCACCATCATCACTCCACGCACTCTTCAACATCCTCCCAACTCCAATCCTCTCCACAACACTCTTTCCATCGAGCCAAGTGCTCGTTGACCCCTGTTCACATGCTCCCGCCCCCGATGCTGCCAGTAGAGCCCGATACTGCGCCAGTTCCTCGCCGACAATCCGCCGAATCATCATCACGTCGTAGACCTCAAACGGCTTCATCTGCCCAGCCGTCGTTGGTGCCACCTCCTGCCGACTGAACCCATAGCTCTCCGATAGAATGATGAACTCGTGATCCTGCGTCATCTTGGCAAGATACTGCACTGGCAGGAGAATGGTCCCCAGCCAGGGTCGATCCCCCGTCGACGGCGATGGCGGGGAGAGTCCAAATCGGCCTCGTTTTTCGATGGGAAAGTCGTCCTTGCTGAAGTCGGGGCTCAAGACAAGGTAGGTCAGTCGAAACTTTGCTTTGCGGGTGCGCAGACAGAGACAAGGCGGCTGCCCGCTTGTATTGACCGGCTCGAGCAATGCAGAAGATGGCATGCAAGGGACTGAATGATATTTGCGAGTATCTGTGCCAAAGACGTAGCAAACCCCGTCGTTGGGAGTCATGACCCTTGACCAACTATGGGAAGCTTCGACTTCTGTCGGAGGGGTCAAGTATTCGAGCCCTCTTGGTCCGACTTTGGCCAGCTTCGCAAAGGGTATCACCCTCTTTGCTCGGTCTTCTAACTCGGGCATGCTGTTGAAGACATTCCAGTCCTCGTAGCCCACTGGTCCTGTCCAGCCAGTCCACGACCAGCTGGGGAACAGCGGCAGGCCAGTGTTGGCATCTTTTGGAACGCGCTTCAGCTTGTCCCGCGGCTGCCAAAGAAGAGCCATATGGATGAGGACCTCTGGTAGTCCATGAAGAAAAGAGAGGCTGAACTCTCGCTGGAGGACTTCTAGGACGCCGCTGATGCCTGCGAGCCGGTCACTCGCATAGGACATGTTGCGTCCAGTGTACTCCCCAACGAGGCGAGAATATTCATGCAAGTACGGCGTATCCTTTACGTGGACGGTTGGAGCACCTCTCTCCCTGACGCTTCCAGGAGACATCCAGCTGCGATTCAGCGAGATATCAAGCATGGGCGCGCACCGCTTCAAGTGCGGCGTCTCTGCATGGTAATCCTCTCCCCAGACGGCTCTCGAGCACTGAAAGCTCACCGAGCCGTCTGGAAAGGAGTACACACACCGCTTTGATAAAAGCAGCTCCTGATATGTCCAGCCTCTGGTGCTCCACGTCGTTGCTGCTGCGCTTCGATGCGTGTCTGGATGGAGTGCCACAAGAGACAGATCGTCAGATACCTGCACTATATGCTGTTTCCGAGACCTTGTGCCTGCTTGAAGGCCAGGAATTCCCGCGTTGGCATGAGAGCCGGCTGCGGCAACTATGGTGAGGCTTGCACGGGTGTAGATGCTGTCCATCATGCGAAGCTGCTGCATCTTGTCGTCTCCGGAATCTTGGATAATGCATATCGAGTCGATCCAGATATACTCAAAGCCAAGCTCCTGCGCTAGAGTCATGGCATCGCGGATAGACGTGGGAAGAGACGCCACCGGCAAGCCTTGCTGCTGCATCAGGCCTCCTATATTGCTCTGTGATGTCTTGAACACCGGGGCAGTGCCCCATACGTAACTCAGTGCTACGTAGGGCGGCGGACAGGAGGTTTCGATCAACTTGCTATCACTCAGCGAGACCATTCGGATAAAAGGCACACCCAGTTCTAGAGTCTGCCATGGTGTCGAGTCCAAACATTCGTCGCCATGCCATTCTGCACAGTTGTTGATCCAGCGTTTGACCAGCTCCAAATCAAACCGAGCCTCATCAATTTTCCGCCCCAGAAACATTGTATTTTCTGCCCCATCATTCGCCAAGGGAACGAGATCGAATGGCTCAAAGAGACTCTCCCAGCCAACCATTTCCGGGGCGATCCTTAGACGCAGCGTTCCCATGTCACTGCTGCTGCCCTCAAGCACCCCGTCCCATATCCAGCAAGCAATAATTTCTGCATTCTGGCGTTCCAAGAGGGAGTTTGAGGGGTCTTCAAGAATGACATTTGCGATGAGGCTGCAAGCTCGGCACCAGTCCCGCCGAGACAGGACATAATCGAGGTTGCCAAAATGCCAATCGCGATGCGGAGTTGTCGAGGATGAGTTCATTGGTAGAGGCCCAAAGAAGTTCTTGTATAGACGAGCGATAGTGACAGCATGACGAGGGCAGAATGGCTGAGTGGCATCTTCATCGGGCAGCGGCGGATCAGAGGAGCTGGTGTAGCTCCATCGTGTCCGTTGAGTCGGATCACTGGAGAGGTCATCGACTGAGGGTTCTCCGAAGACGGGCATTTCCGTGTTCAAGAGGATGTCACTGTGATCTTGGGAAGTCGTCGATGTCCTTGTGATATCTGCCTAGATGGCTCTGTTGCCAAGGCAGCTCTTACACGCATTTGAATAACCCCTGCTTCTTTGCTGACGGGCTGGGTTACATCCATTAGATGTACTAAGTCACGCAAGTCCTGAGTACCTAGGACTTATGAAGAAATACCCCGCTCGATGCTTCATTTGACTGTTGTTTTTAATTTGCACATGTTATATGTGTGCCAATCGGCTATCAAACTCATAACTCATGAAATATGGATATACTATCAAACGCTCAGCAAATTGGCCACGATGCCACTGTTCATCATTCATCAGTCACTCAGTTCTTCCATCCGGCACCCAGTAACTAATACACCACGGAGTCGGCATCTGGAAGACTTGTCACGGCCTGCTTTGCGGCCTGCAGGACCACCTGGACGGCTTCTTCAGACCGGGGCGTGATGGACAGCCTGAACGGCTTGGGCTTCTTGACAATTCCGTCTATCGTGTTTGAACGTTAGCTTCTACACAAACACCCAAAGATACATGAAGCAAAAGACAGAAGATGAAGACTTACGAAGCCTGTCTTCCAAGCGCAGAGGCTCGTCAGGCAGAGGCGCAACATTGTACGCCCACAGAAGCCGAGAAACCTGCATGAAGATGGAGTTCTCGGCGACCTGGATGCCCTGGCACAGCCGTCGTCCCCAGCCGTAGTTGACGTGGTCACGCTTGCGGAAGTCGCTCTGCTTGGCGCTGGCATACGAGTCGAGGTCATCGCCGAGAAACCTCTCGGGCGCAAAGGCATCGGGGTTCTCGTAGACGTCGGGATCTCGTGACAGGCGGTAGACGTGAGGCATCACCAGGGTCTTTTGCGGCAGCGTGTATCCTCTGTAGACGACCTCCTCGGTGGAGGCATGAGGCACCCCGAGGATGAAGAGAGGAGTCCATCTATGAAGCTCCTTGATGAGGGCACGGATATAGGGCAGATTGGGGGCATCGTCCCAGTGCGGCAAGCGTGATGGTCCAACAACACGATCCAGCTCTGTGTAGATCCAAGAGATCGAGTCAGCCTTAGTTGAACACGGAAAGGCGTATAGTAATGCCCAGCAGCGGTCATCTCACCTTCTTGGGCCTTTCTCTGGGCCTCGGGATTCATTGCGAGGGCCTTGAAGATGGATTGCAGCATACTGCTGGTTGTTTCAGAGCCGGCAGCAATGACTCCCTTGAGAATGTCGAGCGTGAATTCATCACTAAGGCCGGTTTTCTCCTGGAGCTTCAGGACATCAACACCAAAGCAGTAGGACGCAGTTCCCGCCTCAATCTGCTCCTTGAGGACGTTCAGAAAACCATTGTGGAACTTTGACTCGCGAGCATGCATTGTGTCTGCAAACTTGAGCCAGGGCTGGAAGCACTCGGGCAGCCTCTGGAGAAAGGGGAGATAGTCAATGAGCAGGCTTCCCGGCAGAATGTCTGCGAATATCGTCATTAGCATACTCCTCTCACTGATTGGCATGTAGAGGATACCGGTTAAGGGAACTTACAGTTCGCCATAGTGTCCATGATGCTAAACAGTTCTTCAATCACAGGATAGTCGAGGCGACCAATGCGTACGCCGTACACGGCACTGAAAATGACACTCATTGAATATCGCTCCGTGATGACCTGGAACTTCTCCGGAGCGTTGTACAGATCTCGCATCAGCATCCTGGACTCGTAGTCTTGGTACTTTCTGACTGATTGGGACTGCTTGGGGCCGAGCAGGTCGTTGTAGATTCGCCTCACGATCCGATACTCGTCACCGAGCGGCTTGATGGGCAACAAACAAGGCCAAACGCGCTCAACAAAGTTGCTTGGCCTTGGTCTGTCGGAGAAGATGGAACCTCGCTGATGGGATAATCTGTCTTAGAGACTCTGGCAAACCGGATGGAAGAATATCAGACAAAGTCAGAGGCATACCTTGTCCATCAGTTCTTTGGCATCTTCAAGCTTGTCCACGATCAGAAACGGCTTCGAAAAGAGCCAGATCATGACCTTGTCGCCGAAGCTCTTGGCCAACCGAGCAAGTGTTGCCTCTGTGTCGTAGACGATCCCCTTGAAGACAAACATGTTGCCGATAATGGGCCATGGCTTGGGTCCCGGTGGATATTTCCTGGCCTTGCCTCCGCGAAGGAAGCGATTCAACAATGCCGTCGTGATGCATAATAACAACCCCAGTATTGAGGCCCGGGAGATGGCCCCCTGGGGTAGTATGATGGGAGAATCCATGGCGGATCAAGTTGTCCGCAGGCGTAATGCAGATCTGAACAAGAGCAAAGCTGCAGCACTTGGACTCCCACGGCACAATCCATCGTGCAGGGAGCTTCTCAATATATAGCCAAGGTAGGAGATGGACGAAGCACCCCGCTCATATCCATGCATACCGAGGAGCTTCACGGCAGCAGAAGATAAGCGCCGTCACCAAGTTGCGAATATCCGGACAGAGGCCTTCAATATTACAAGCTATCCTCCGTCGTCTCAACTTTGTGTGATCCGTGTGCCGCATTCGTCAATGCTGCAGTCGATGGGTAGTATTAGCCATCTGTCCGGATGAGGCAAACTGCATCGATCCCCCCTGTACGTGCCAATCAGCACCTGTATAAAGGTCACAGCGGGATCCTGCGCGATGCGCAAGCGAGCACATACGCTCAGTTGGTGAGGGTTTCGTTGTCAGTTGAGAGGATCCTTGCAGGATGCTTGCCGGATGGATGAAACGTCAGTGTGCAAGGGAAAACAAGAAAACAAGCAGAATGCCTTGCTCGACAGGATTCGTACACAAACATACGCATAACGCATACACATGTCGTGACTCTTTGTGCGTCGCTCAGGCGTTGCGCTTCTCATCTTGATGCCGAGGACGCTCCTTTGACGACTTCGTGAGAACACAGGTCAGCGTTCTTGTTCACCCTTACGGAACGAGACACTCCCCAGTGAATCTGCAGACTCTACGACGTCTCTGAGGTATCTTCGCTTGTGGATTCGGGATGACATCGTACATCGGCTGCTACTGTACGGTCACAATGTCGTAGTCGAGGCGGGAGGACGAGTGCTCTGGCGGTTGTACGCAAGTCAGTGCATGCCGAGCCATCAAGGGAGCAATACGACAGCAATACATACTAGCAGGATCTGGTAAGTATACGTCGTTGTGATACTCGATTCAGCATATGCCGCAGTTACAGGATGAACCGAGCATGCATGGTCCACCCCCGGGCAACATTCACAGATTCAACCGTGGCCTCTCTCTGGCCCTTGCGTAGAACCCAGTCGATCCAGGACGCATAGTATCCGTGATAGTACTATCCATTTTAGCAGGTCGGCTACTACTGTAGTCGCATCACTTGGACCCGGCAGTGGTTTGTAGATCAGATGAAAGATTGTAGCACATCGTGTTAGTTCCCGGCAGAAATGAACCAGCGCCAACCAGGCGTGTTACCCCTGGCTGGAGGTCATATTCATCGGGTGACCGAGAACAAGTCCCAAGCCGTACTCAAGACAAGCGTCTCCAGGCCATTTTTTTTTCTTGCTTCTTTGCCCTGTTCATATTGCTGCTGTTCTGCTCTCAGTCTCTTCCTGTTTGTGAGCAATTTATCTGTGCCGTCTTGTCCTGTCAGCCGTAACCCAAAGACCGACATGGGCCCCCCTGTTGTCCCCCAGGCAAGGTGATACTAATCGCATCTCCACCTCTACCAATGGCCTACATGAAGCTCGGCGGCTGCACGGGCCTGCAAATCGCGGCTTGACACGTTGGCACGGGGGGGCTGCTGCTGCTGAAGCTGAATGCTCTGTTACCAAGCATGAGCACATGAGCATTAGAGGAGACGTTTGCGTATTTGCCACATACAGTACAGGCGGCAATTCCTCAGCAGGGCCTAGATCTGAGCCCGGTGAGAGCTATTGCGTGTACCTATAGCGATCTTCTCTCTGTCTGTGATCTAGTCGTTGCCTTAGCCTCCGAAAACTGCGTATTTTACCCGCCTGGTGAGCAGCAACGGCGGCTATTGTTCTGTCAGTCCTGTGAACAAGCGCTTACAGTGCTGATAGTCGTATAGAGTGTGACAATACGCATATCTAAAAATGACATACTCTCTCGCGCAAACGCGAGAGGACTTGTGACCTCTGATTCAAGCCTCAAGATAGGCCGAGGATCTATACTCTATCTACATGTATCGCGGAACCCTGCCTCCAATGAACAAGAAGGGTGCGCACTGCAGAAGCACGGACTCGATGAATGGATGCGAGCGGCAACAGGCGCGGCACGGCAGCATTGCGTCCGTTGTGGGCGGCCGGCGATGCATCGGTGGGATTCGGGCGGAGTCGACTGCTCCTTGGGGGGATGGTACAGATATCTCCCTCTACTGTAGAGCCTGAGGGTTGCTGCGTAGCCGAGGGATGTTCTTGTCGGATCCTCAGAGGAGTATGAATGCAACCTCTCACTTGCTCCATTCTTGTACAAGAACGTGTATTAGCTTATCAAGACCACATTCTACTCAGGCTCAAAAGATGTGCCGAATCAATGATGAATACTAGCAAGTACTGCTATGCCGTGAACAATGTCCTGGGGCCCTCCAGCCCAGCTTCTCTCCCAGCAGTAGTGCTTACGGTCAAGCCTCTGATACTACTCTACTGTATCCCCTCAACACGGGCAAGACGGGCCAGACCCGAAGATCGGTCAAGCCTGGTCATCACTCGCTGATCCCCCGCAGGGATTGCGTTGATAGGAGCTTGATTCGGACTTGTATGCATAGGACGCCTCAGCAGCTGCCCCATTAGGATGTCAAGATCCGTGTGTCCGTCGGTGTTCAATTCTGCAATTCGTAGAGATATTAGTCTTAGATCCCATAGGCCATCGATACACTGAGGATCTCACTCTATACAGTGTACGAAGATCTAATCTGATCTGGAGAATCTGGGACTTTCCGGGTAAGATTCGTACAAGTACGGGCATCAGGACCACGCCATTCTCTTCCACTACTTCACGGGACATAGGTCAGGGCAAGATCCGACGTCTCTACCAGGATGAAGCCCAAATTCTTCATATCTTCTTGCCATAGGCTTCTCCACCAAGGTCCTGGGCACTTGAGCTGAAATAGATGCCCAGGTGAGGCTGAGAGCGAGGGGGTGCCTGATTGATGGGCTATTTTGAGCTTGAGCAATGCTGTGTAGGAGTTAAGGTGGTAACCAGCCGACGATGTTGTTGGCTCTCTAACTGGTCTGCAGCCTAGACCAGCCTTTCATTTGCTGGCATGGCATTCAGCCTCAGCAGGACTGTTCCAAACAGTGGCTTATTCCAGCAGCGACCATTGGTTCGCCCAAGCCAATAGATGCAGCCTGAGAAACTTGATGCCCAACATGTTGAGCCCAGCTAAACTCTTGGGCGTCTTTCTCATTTCCAAGCATATGGGAGACTTCATGCATCTCTTCCTGGCTGAAGCCGTCAAGAGGTTTTCGAGTTTCATCCCACGAAATGACGAGTAGCCCCATCCCGTTGCTGAACCTCAAAGTCTCCAACAAAGTCCATCAAGAAGACATAGGACATCATGTCGAACCCTGAAGACTACGCCGTCGGCTGGATCTGCGCCATCAGCACGGAATATGTGGCTGCGCTGAGCCTCCTCGATGAGAAACACGATACGCCGAGCAGCGTCGCCGTACACGACAACAACGACTATACCCTGGGCAGAATCGGCAAGCACAATGTTGTTATTGCTGTTCTTCCTGACGGGGAATATGGAATAGCCTCTGCCGCCAGCGTTGCCCGAGACATGCTGCATAGCTTTCCAAACGTCCGAATTGGGCTCATGGTTGGCATCGGTGGAGGCGCCCCGAGTCCAAGCCATGACATCCGCCTGGGTGATGTTGTTGTCAGTGCTCCCCGTGATGGCATGGGCGGCGTCTTCCAGTACGACTTTGGCAAGACGATTCAGAACCAGACCTTTCAGACAACTGGGTTCCTAAACCAGCCGCCGATGGTTCTGCGAACAGCAATGGCCGGGCTGAGGTCACAGTACGAAAGCGAGGGGCATCAACTCCATGCCACAATCCGCGACGCACTCGATAAAAAGCCACGGCTTCGAATGAAGTATTCTCGACCAGATCAAACCAGTGACAGACTGTATCAGAGCAGCATTGTCCACCCTATCAATTTGAAGGGCACTTGCGACATTGTCTGTGGCGACGAAGTCATCAAGCTGGTATCACGTCCTGTCCGGGAGGAAGACGAAGACAACCCTGCCATTCACTATGGCCTCATTGCGTCCGCAAATCAACTGATGAAAGACGCCGTTATGCGTGACACGCTGGCTGCCGAGATGAACGTCTTATGCTTCGAAATGGAGGCAGCTGGACTCATGAACCAATTTCCGTGTCTGGTCATTCGAGGGATATGTGACTATTCGGATTCGCACAAGAACAAGGAGTGGCAAGGATACGCCGCAATGACAGCAGCGGCTTATGCAAAGGATCTTCTCTGTCGCATTCCGCCGAACAAGGTCGAGGCTGAACAGAAGATCAAAGATGCCTTGTCCCACGGTCAGTTATCCATCCATTGCCCAGATTAGTACATGTAGCCTATCTTTGTGTATAGCTGCTTATATAGCATTAGTTGTCAGTAATATTGACTATATAAAGAGCGAATGGGACAGAAAAGAAGACCTCGAGATCCTGGAGTGGATCACCCCCATCAACTACGGTCCCCAGCACAGCGATTTCTTGAATAGGAGACAGCCTGGGACTGGCCAATGGCTTCTAGACTCGGCAGAATACAAATCTTGGTTGACCGAGAAAAACAAGACACTGTTCTGTCCCGGAATCCCTGGATCTGGCAAAACAATTCTCACTGCGATAGTAGTGGAAGATCTGAGAACTCGCACCTGCAACGAGGCAGATGTCGGGCTTGCTTATATATACTGCAACTTCAGGCGGCAGCACGAACAGGGCATCGATGACCTAATTGCATGCTTGGTGAAGCAGCTGAGCCGGAAGAGGCCTTGTTTACCCGATGTCATCAGAAAATTACATGAAAGGCACAAGCGAGAGAAGACTAGGCCGTCACTTTACGAGCTGGTGGAAGCCTTGCGATCGGTAGCCGCCACGTACTCGAGGATTGTGATCGTGCTTGACGCGCTGGACGAGTGCATAGCAACCGATCGCTCGCGTTTGAGGCTGTTGTCATACATCTCCAGTCTCCGCACCGATACTGCGGTCGGTCTCTTTGCAACTTCGCGGCACATTCCAGCCATCGAGAGGGAACTTGAAGGAAGCCTCAGGAAAGAAGTCCTAGCGAGCGAGGGGGATATGCGCCAATACATCGAGGCTCATATGATATATCTGCCCGAGTTCATGTTTAGCATGGACCAGCTCAAGGAAGATATCCGTACGCAGACTGTTCAGGCAGCTCAGGGGATGTACGTGCTCTACTGCTGGTTCTTCAACATCTACACGCAGGCTTCAGCTTGCTAATCGATGAACAGGTTCCTCCTCTTACATCTCGACCTCGATTCTCTTAAAGGAACAACTTCAGTTGCAGAGGTAAAATCTGCCCTCGAGAGGTTCAGCAACCGAAAGCATGGAGAAAGGGGACAGGATGGGCTCCAGACCGCCTTGGAGCAAGCATATGATGAAGCCATGGACAGGATAGACCGTCAGAGTCCTGACCAGCAACGCCTTGCTAGAAATGCCCTGGAATGGATCACTTGTGCCAAACGGCCACTTAGCCCACTGGAACTCCAACATGCTCTTGCAGTCAATCCCGGAGGTACTGCTTTTGATCCAGAGAATCTCCGCGAAGTTGACTCTATAATCTCTCTCTGCGCTGGTTTGGTCACGATTGACGAAGAAAGCAACGTCGTTCGACTGGTCCACTACACAACCCAGAAGTTTTTCGATCGAAGGCAAAGCCAGTTGTTCCCCGGTGCCGAAACGAAGCTTGCGGTTTTTTGTTGCCAGTATCTCTCCAATATCGCCCAGAGTGGTAATGACTACCCTTACAACAGTTACAGCGAAACTCTCCAATTAAATCCACTCTATTTCTACGCAGGCGAGAACTGGGGGCATCACGCCCGTTTGATGCCGGAGATTCCTCGTAGTATTCAAGACTTTATGACGTGCCAAACGACGATTCAAGCAGCTGAACGAGCGCTCAACCTCCTCAGACATCCATTAATCACGAACCTCCTCAGATATCCATTAACAACGAACCACCTCAGATTCTCATTGAGATCGAGATCCGACATATTTCCATTGAGATGGAACGGCCTTCACTTGGCAGCTTTCTTTGGCATTTGTCAAGCTCTTGACTTCCTTTCCAATAATCAGCATGACCTCGACTTACCAGATACGGCGAACAACACGCCTCTTATATATGCTGTTCAGAGTCAGCATCAAGAGATGGCCCGGCTTCTACTTCAGAAGGGTGTCACAGTTAACACCCTCCCTTCCTTTGGCGGGCCTGCACTGGACCATGCCATTGCGAACCATGATGAATCAATGGTTTCCCTTCTTCTTGAGAATGGGGCTGATGTTAATCAAGAGATTTATGGGACTCTTCCTCTATTGAGAGCTATTAGGCTTTCAAATGCATCACACTTGAGTGATGGTATAACTCGACTACTAATTGAGAAGGGCGCCAAGATCACATTCTCCAAAGAAGACAGACCTCTGTATGAGGCTGCTGTATGCGGGCATGAAAGTCTCCTTGAACTTCTGTGGAAAGAAGATGACATTTCTACCCGATTACTGGATCTTGTCGAGCACCTTGATGAAGAGTCTGCTTTTGGTAAACTTGGCTTTTTCGGCTCCCAGTTCTACGAAGGACAGGCACGAGTCGTGAATGTGCTTCTTGGAAGGTTTCTGACAGAATCTGAGCCAATTCTTCGCCAAAGGCTTCTATTCCTTGCGGCGAGACATGGCTGCATGGACTCCCTCCAGCTTCTGCTTCAGCAGGGCGTTGCAGTCCAGTCAAGGGGCTGGCAAAGCAGAACGACACTCTCATACGCTGCCCTTGGGGGAAATGCAGCCCCTGTTCGGTTCCTGCTCGAAGAGGGTTCTGAGATCGATGCGAAAGATGTGTTTGGCCGGACTCCGTTGTCACTTGCTGCAGGTTCATCCGAGGATTGCAGGGCCGCCATCGAGATACTCCTTGACGAAGGCGCTGAGATTGAGACAAGAGACGACTCTGGGTCGACTCCATTACTGCGAGCATGTGCTGCCCGCAAGTATAAACATCAGTATGGCACCATCAAGATGCTTCTGGACAGGGGTGCCGCAGTTGAAGCGAAAGACCAGACTGGATCTACTCCATTAATGCAAGCATGCGAAGGGGACAGGACCTCTGATGATCGCTATGAGCTGATTGAGTTGCTTCTTGACAGAGGGGCTGCGACTGAAGCGAGAGACAAAAATGGCCGGACAGCTTTGATGAAAGCCGCTCATGTGTCATATGCGAGGCTGCTTCTTGACAAAGGCGCTCTTATTGAAGCGACAGACGATTTGGGGACGACAGCATTGATGCACGCTGCTTGGAGATTGAGGCTGGATGTTGCCAAAGAGCTTCTAAGCAGAGGCGCTGCGGTTCATGCAAGGAGCAAAAACGGGATGACGGCAATTTCATCCGTTAAACCAGCGTTGTCCTGTCGAACAATGAGTCCACTGAATGCATTTTCGATCTTCAAAAGTCTCATCGACAACGGCGCATGTGTTGACGAGAGAGATATCTATGGGAGCACTGTGCTAATGGGAGTCGCCCGGAAAGGGAGTGCATCAAGCATCCGCTTCCTGCTTGACCAAGGAGCTGATATTAAAGCGAGAGATCAATCTGGACTAACAGCCCTGATGCATGCTGCTCAAGTGGGAAACGATTATACCGTCGGGGAATTGCTGGATAGTGGTGCCGCTATTGAGGCAAGAGATGGCTGGGGACAAACGCCTCTAATGCACGCCATTGGGAGTTTGGAATGCATGCGAAAGCTCCTTAATAGAGGCGCCGCTATTGAGGCAAGAGATGGCCAGGGGCGAACGCCCCTATCAAGTGCCAGTTACAGAGGGTATTTGGATTGCATGAAAATGCTCCTTGATAGAGGTGCTAAGCTCGACGCAAGAGACAATGATGGCAAGACGGCGCTGATTTATGCCGTCAATGGCTGGCGGGAACCTTCAGCTGCTGTTGCAACACTGCTCGAAAGGGGCGCTGCGCTCAAGGCAAGGGATAATCAAGGGAGGACGGCACTTTCATATGCCATCATGCGGAGGGAGAAGCGCCTCATTGTTCAATTGTTGCGGGCAAATCGGAAAGGTCGCGTCTGATCCTGCTGGAAAGAGGCGCGCCAACATACGAAGCATCTCGGTTTTAGGGGGGGCACAAGGGTCAATCCGGCTATAAAGCGTAAGAAGGTTCGTTGTTGTCTGGGGAGTATGCAAAGACGGATCTCTTAATGAATACGTTTCGGCAATATGCATTATCTATTGGAGCTTCATTCCGGGAAGATGTTCTAGTAGAGACAACTAACCAAGGTCGATAAGGAAAGAGAGTCATTCCTTTGACCTTTGCAGAACCTCTGTCACAATGCCTAGATAATCTTGAGATCTATAAGGCACAAACATGTCTTTGACTCCCAATCCCCCCTTTCGTTTCGCTCTCAGTCCCATATCTTTCATCAACAAGTCGACGAAATGCTGAATTCCGCTACCCGCGCTTGGTTCCTGAGACAGATTCTTCCGAAGCGCGTACGCATTGACCTTTGCAACTTCATAGTCAATGTCTTCTTTGCTCTTTGGAACGCCCAGATCAACGAGGTTCTCGAGCCAGCAAATTGCCCACAGAGCAGAGACTTCGCTGAGAATGTGGGTTTGGATGCTAATCAGGTATCCCAGAAACACGAGAGAGCGATCATTTGCTGCGGCCAGAGACGAAGGCAGCATGTACCGATATAGGCGATATGGCGTCAGGGGGTCCGTGGTCCGGGGTCCAGGCGAATCCTTGAGGATCGGAAGAAGCGACAGAATCTTTTGATCAGCTCTCTCATGAAGCTTTTTCCAATATTGGGCAGATTGCTCGTCTTCGAGCGCCGTAGGTTTCCGCAAGCCCAAGGAGAGCCCCTGAGCAGGGTCAAAGAGCACGTCTTCAGAAGTCCATCCCGTGCCAAACACCAAGGCCTGGCAAGGGATGCTTTCACCGTTGGATAGGCACACAGTCTGGCCTTGAGCCGAGGTAATGCGTGCTCGATGAACCGTGATGAGGCCATCCGACTTGCTCAGCTCTGGGATGAACTTGGGACAGCTGTGCAACGCAGCTCCTCCAACCGCCGAAAACAAAGCACTGCAGAATGTCAATTATAGAAACGATACGAGTCTCTACAGGCAACTTGACTTACCTATTACCTTCTGGCAGCAGCTTCTCCCTGTTCTCAGCCGTCATGCCCGCATAAACCCCTCCTGTCCTCATCTTCTTGGCCGCAAACGACCAAAACTTGCCAATGAGCCACGTCCCCAGCCTATTCTTGCCGCTGTAGAAGAATCGCCCAAAGAACGTGTCGACGCTGAAGATGCTGACGGAAAAGATGTCCTTCCATCGCCCTACAAACTGACCAACGTGGAATCCCCCTTTCAGCCGCGCATTAAACAGCATGTTGGGGCCGTTGCCCTTGTCGCTGATGATCCAGTGGACTTTCTTGCCTGCTTCTATGCAGAGATTGACGGCGTCGATGGCTGACTTTCCGCCTCCGTAAATGGCAACAGTCTCGACATCTTTTCCGAGCAGGGCTTCATGCTTTTGCCCAATGTCTTTGGTGTGCATCACCAGTCCGTTGAACTCTGATGTCTCGACGTCGGGGTATTTCGGAGTGTTGAAGTTCCCCGTGGCCACAATCAGCTTGTCGCAGTCAAACGTCTCGGAACCTATCTTCCCATCATCACTTGTAGTCTGCGCTTCAACAGTCCATCCCTTTTGCGACGGCGAACGGCGAATGTGCGTGACTCGACACGAAAACTTGCACCGCTCCAGGAGATGAAACCTTCGGGCGTACTCGTGCAAGTACTCGTACACCTTAATGCCGGGCAACTCGTCCCAGACCTTGAGCCCAACGACTTTGGACATGGGCAGGTCGCTAAAGTCGAAGAGTCCCACGGGGCCATCCGCTATGAAGCCTGGATAGCATCTTGCCTTGGACCATACACCACCCACTGTAGCTTCTGCATCGAGAATCGTCAATGATATAGAGGGATTTACTTGAAGGTATCTGTATGCCGTTAGCAGGGACGAGTAACTCCTCATCATCATCACAGCTTCCGTACGTTTTCGCTGCGGCCAGACCAGCCCAACCTGTCTCCGAGTTAGTGATGATCTATATTACAAGATTGACAAGAATTGACGTCGGGCTCTACAACCTGCTCCGATGATTATCACCCTTGTCGGCTGATTAACGTTTCCGTCCATGGCCCGGTTTGAGCTGAGCTGTCGGCTTCAAGTCGTTGAGGGCGCCTCGGGCAGCTGTGAAGGGATGGGATAGCTGCTACAGTTGCGAATGATTTTGAATATGTATTTCAAGAATGGCGACAGTCATAGTAACGCCAAAAAAAAAAGGATCAGACGACACTAACCCTGGTGATGCCCAACGATGGCCATGGAGATGACATGGTAAGACACACGTAAGCATCGATCCGGGCCATCTTTATATCGAGTGCTTGCTGACAGGTTCCTCAATCTTACAGTCAAAAGCAATGTGTCTTCACTTCTTACTCACATGCAATGGTCAATAAACAGCCTCAGTCAGATCCAGATAAAGAAATGGCCGAGACGGTAACATCATCCAGGCCGGCTAATACATGTACCTAACGTTCACACTGCCCAGGCATCCCCCATACAAGCTCAGTAGCCACACAATCATTGTCAATCCATTTTGCCATCTAGATGCTCTTCATAGCGAAATTGTCGCCCAGCGTGAAATCGGCAGGTATCGGGCCAGCTTCGTCGACCACGATCCAGTAGCCCGACCGTGGCTGAAAGGTGTCATACGGACCTCCCTCGATGCTCGCACTTGGCTTCACGCCCACCAATCCCGCCACGGCTGTTGTCTCGTAGCGGATGCCAGTCAATGCATCCAGAAACGTTATCGGCACTTCAGTCGCGGCTCGTGGGACGTCCTTGGGGCTGATGATGGGAAACGCAACATCGTCAATGACGAATCGCTTCCTATCGATGTGTTGTTGTCCATAACTGGTGCTTGCTGCTTCGTCAACCTGGCGTATCGTCCTGCCCTCCTCGTCCCACCGGCAAAAGGCCGTGATCCAACCCGAAAGCGTCTCGACCGTGAGAGAGCCGTCTCTGCCGGCCTGGTGGACGGCTCTCATCCAGAAGTCCTTGGTGGCCTGTCGATCTGGCTGATCAAACGTCTCAACCATCTTCCCTACCACCTTGGTGAGAAGCTTGCTCCAATCGGCAAGCTCTCCGCCGTAGGTCCTGAGTCTTTCCACCTTTGCGTGAAGCTTGACCCAGTCTGCTCGTTCGCCAAGCAGCGTGACGCTGGGGAAACCGCATCCGCCCATTGCGATGAATTCAAAGTATCTCTTTGTAGTCGCCATCATGGCTACAGTGGTTGTGGTGATGTCCTCGTCCGTCGTGGTCGAAAAGTCCGGCAGTATCCAAGACGTGAGCTCGGGATCGACAACGTTGTCTTGAATCAAGCTCTTGAACGTCTTGGCAATTACGCCGAAGTCGACAGACAACGGACTGGGCGAGCCTGTCCTGACAACCAGCTTCCTCCGGCCCTCGTGGGCGACGAAGAATTTCCTCATTTCTTCAGCGTGGCCGTTGACGTAGAAGCTGAACTGGACCACGATGGCAAGCCACACATCATCAGGGCGCAGCACGAGATGGAGATCCTGCTGGAAAGCACGGATGATGCCATCGACGAATCCGTTCTTGTACGATACCAGAGACACGCCTTGTTCGTCCACATCATGGAAAGAGTGTGTCAGCACGTCGCGAGGCTGCAGTCCGGCTGGTCTGTCTCGGTACACGGAGTGCATGCAGCTGGTCTCTCTGATTCCACCAGTCCAAGCCTTGGAGGCATGCTGAAGCAGCTGAGCAGAAGAGGTCGATATCAGATCTCTGTTGATGCCGACGACTTCTGGAGTCGGCCTGGTCACAACATGTGCACCGTACTGACTCCATGTCTTCTGGCCCTCGGCAGTTGCCATGGTGTTTTTTTTTTTTGGTCAAAGAATGAATAGGAGAGGGCTGGAGCAGATCGACGAAGATGCCGATAGCAGGTAGAGGTGGATGATGTGCAAAGTCAAAGAAAGAAGCTGGAGTTGGGTGGAAAGGTGAATGAATGGTCAAGGCCAGCATGGTCCGAGGAGGCGGTATTTATAATTTTCTGCTTGGTAGGAAACGCGCCGACCATTGCTCAAGTAATACAGCTCTACGTGATGCTTCCAGTCGGTGTAGCCTCTTCTGAGACATACGGGGGCAGCTTTTCATGGCTTCATAGCCACTCGTATCTCTTAGTCAACGACCCGACATCGCACCAACAGGTTCAATACGTGTCGTTGTCGCGGCAACTCGCGGTCCTTTTCCGTCACTGAGGCGGTCACAGCATTCATACGGGTGCCTAAAGCATCTAGACTCTTTCTTCTACTCATGCTCAGGATAAGAGGTGGTGAGGGGTAGACGAAGGGAAGGCAAACCAGCAAACCACATGACCATCTTTGCGGCGTCGAAGAGCGATAGTACATCTCAGAGTTACACAACCATCTCTGCCAACCATGTTGTAGTCCGTTATCATACCCAACGTTGTGCAACAATCGGTATCTACGTTCTCGTACTTCATACTTCATACACTAAGCCAAGGGTTGGATCGATGCTCCCAGCGCAAAGCGAGTCCCAGCCTTGCGTATACTCTTCCATCCCTTTGCCCCAGCGCAGCTTGAACCCCTGGACAGCTCCTCTCTCCTTGAACCGGCTCCATTCTTGTTGGAAACGCTCAAAATATGCCGCCATCCCATCAGTTTCCAGGGCAGAGTCTCGCAGACCAGAGGCATTACACATGACGACGCCGCTGCCTGGCACTTTCGTTAGAGCGCCCAATTTGGATCCTCCCCCTTGCGGATCGCCGCCAACAATAAGCACAACGACGCTCTTAGAGACACGCGTGAGAACAGCATGCAAATCCTCATCAACCGTGCCTCTACCAGCAAAATTAATGAGCAGCACCTTGGTGTTGGCATCAATCCCAAGCCTGGCCGCAATGGTCGCATCCGTGGCACTGGAAGCCTCTGCATACAGCATCACGTCGTCAAACAGACCAGTACCTTCGGTGAAGCTCCGCGATGCAACCGATCCAACTGCCACGAGCTTGCGAGGCTGTTGGTCAACGGGCCTTGACTGACGCAGCTGATATGCGAAGGATAGTGCCGTCTTTCCCGATGCCCCGAGCATCACCACCACGGCATTTGCAAGGTCAGCATCGTCTGAGCTCCAGGGAAGCGGGAGGCCCAGAGGATGCGTCAACTTTGTCGAGTCCCAAGCAAAGGCATATCGGTTCAGTAAGTAACTCGTCTCGAAGAATGGCAGCAGGGCCGAGTCCAATCCGCGAGAGGACTTGTCTGCCATCAGGTCTGTGTCTGGAGGATACGGTAGGTATCGGTTGTAAATCCTCATCTGCTTGGCTCTCCGCTCACTGATCTCCAGGACATGGCCGGTATCATCATCCACCGCTACCTGGAGTATCTCGGGATAGTCTCCAATGGGGAGGTAGCCATACAGCTTGGTTCCGATTGGCACCTTGTCGTTTTGACTCTCAATCACTTCACAGTAGCCCCATGCCGAAACGCGGCCGTATTTGGAGGTGTCATTGTAGGGCGCAGGAAGAGACGGAGGCACGGCCCAGACATCCCACCAGCCAAGTAGATGACCAAGTCGAGCATATGTAAAGTTGTTGGTGGTGATGGAGATGATGCGGCTGCGGATGCGAATGTCACCAGCCGTCAGCTGAGGCAGAGGGTAGGCGTCATGGAGAGTGATCAGATGTTGCTTCGTATAGTCTGCCTTTTCCAACATCTGGATCTGAGGGGCTGGAAGGGCCATGCTGAGCGTGAGAAGCTGTGGTAAGGATATGGAGTTGTATTGTGTGCTGAGCAGCGGGAGAAGAGAATGCATGTAAGCAGAGTGAGGGGAGACTGGACTTATAAAGGAGCACATGATGTCCGCTTACAGGATGCACATCGTCGGGCCGCAGCGGATCGACGGGCCATGGGTGAGATCTTCGGCGTGACTCAAAGAAGAAACGTCAAGTAAGCGGAAGATGTCAAGCGGTTTGTTGAAGCATGTACTGAGGACAAAACAAACATGAGCATACAGAAAAACCAACCATGTGCATACAAATGCGCCGTTTACCACCAAAAGCGCCACCCTTTATTGTGCTCGTATTAAGTCCATGTGTGCACATGATTTACTCTGCTCTCCTGATTCTTTCATGAACCGCTTGATGTAATGGATCCCGAATGGCCATTAGCCGATCATGCAGACTTGGAAAATACCGTGTTAGTGAGGGCATGACTACCTACACCTTGGTTGATACCTCTCGACGTATGATGGATCAATAACAGCAAAGGGGCTCATTCAAAGCACAGGCCGACACAAGTCAGACGCCCAAGATCTTGTGCTTGCTCATTTCATACATTCACTCTAAGAGTGTCAACATAAATCTATTCATATAAGCGAGCAGCTCAGGGCAAGGAACTCAACTGAACTGAACCCATAAAGTCCCCTCTTGACCAGCCAATCTTTCTACAACCCGCGTCACGTCACGTCCGAACCAAATTCGCTCTTATATATATCCGTCTATCTCATATATAACATGGCGCCTTCATTGCCTCTCAAAGCCCCCACGACCACTCTATCAACCAACCAGCTCCTCCGCTTGTACTGCCGCGAGAGGCTCTTTGTGCACCCCGTGGAGTGGACTCTTCGCCATCTCGAGCTCCTGGAGTGCTCATTCGAGGAGGCAACACTGGAGCCTGCACTTGGGTCTCTACAAGGTATGGCGTCGTCTCTAAGAGAGAAGCTGGAAGAGAATGTAAACGCCCGTTTCGTGAGGCAGCTGGCCTCCCGCCGCGGTCGAGGTGCTCCGGATTTCGAATGGCGCGAGGCCCAGCTGGGACGAATTATCACGTCTGATGAGCGCTTCTCCATCCATTACAGGTGCGGACCACACACTTTCTCATCCTCTTGGTGTTTCGATGTTGATTGCTCAAGTCAGGGGAGGTATATACTTGCGCTTTGATAACCGTGCCTGCAACCTCCCTTGCGTTCTGGTCGGTGACTATACTGCCCGGCGGAATAACGTGCCTTTCGCGGCATGCATCGATCGGTTTGATATCGAGCTTCAACGCCACGACAGGGTGAAAACGTACAGAGGCGTCCGCCAGAGTGAAGCCACGAATTCTTTGCGCAGCCTCCTGTTGAGAAGGCTGACACCAAGCAATTACTGCCATGATCCTTATATTCTAGCACTCTTGATAGCGCTGGCACAAGGACAGCGAGCGGCTCGCGAGAGCTACAGTAGTCCTGAAGGAGGCTTTCAAGTATGACTTTCTTCTCCTTGCCAGTGATTGCTCATATACATATCGGTCACGAACATGCAAGCTAACAAAACCAACAAGCCCCAGGTCTTGATGACAAGTTACAAGGAGAAGCACGTTCATCTCTTTGCTGCCGACATATCGTCTGCTTTCCTAGACAGGCTTCGACTTCCTTCGTTGACTCCTCAGTCGCAAGAGCCAGTGCATATACAACATGTACTGGTTCCTCTGAAGCCATACGCAACTTTTCGCCGCCGCTTATCACAGTTACTACATACCTCACAGACGCTCTAAGCATACGAGGTGAGTGAAACCCAGGTATAGTTGTGAATGTGCACATGGTTGGCCTACTTGGCTGCAACATGAGGTGTGTTGTTCTTCCACAGCCTGCACGGTTAATACCATGCGCATACTATACACACATCCCCCGGCCAATCCTTTCACCCTTCTGAGAATAGATTGGGAACTCCAACCATCAGGGCGGGGTTGTCGCGTCATCCATGTGATTGGGTCATATTCTTTTAGGATTCAACTCCCCGCGCGGTGTTGAGGTAAGATTCTGTCCGTCTACCCGAGAATTATCTCATGAATGTTTGCAGGTATCTTGGCCGTTATCATCAAGTTCACATGTTACCAGAACCGCGATGGGTTGGAGAACCCAGCAGCTGAGTTGACGGCCTCAAACCATTAAGCAAACCTATCAAAGGCAACAACAACAACTGATCAAATACCCGATGCCCAAGAAGCAAGGAAACAGAGTCAAATCTTCATCATGTCATCACGGCCATCGTGTCGCGAAGACTTTGAAGTCGCCATCATCTGCGCATTGCCGCTCGAGTACGACGCCGTTGCTCTCCTCTTCGACGAGTTCTGGGATGAAGACGGCGATCCATACATGAGGGCAGCCGGAGACCCCAACGTCTACACAACCGGTCGCATAGGCAAACACGATGTCGTGCTGGCTCTATTGACTCACATGGGCAAGGTCAATGCCGCCTCTGCGGCCACTCACATGCGGACAAGCTATCGAGGCCTGCGACTCGTACTTCTTGCAGGAATATGCGGCGGCGTGCCCTATAATGGGCGAGAAGAGATACTCCTAGGCGACGTTGTGATTAGCAAGACTCTTGTGCAGTACGACTTTGGCAGGAGATATCCCGATGAGTTTCTGCGCAAAGACACCGTCCAGGATAATCTGAGGAGACATGACAGAAATGTCGGCAGCCTTTTGGCCATGTTTGACACAGCCAGCGGCCGAGAGAAGCTCCGAGACAAGACTTGTCAGTTTTTGGAGCAGCTCCAGGAAAGGGCCTCGAGGCATCAAGCCAAGTATGACTATCCCGGGACATCTGAAGATAAGCTATTCGAATCGAGCTATCGCCACAAGCACCGCGACTCATCAGCAACTTGCATCTGCAGCGTGTGCCATGGGAGAAAAGACCCAGTATGCAATGAGGCCCTTGGCTTGTCGTGTGATGAGCTGGGCTGTGATGAAGAGTACCTAGTTCCGAGGCAGCGACTCCAGGAGCAAAGCGAGCAAGACAAATCGACGCGGCCTGCCGTCCATATTGGCGCAGTTGCGTCGGGCGACACAGTGATGAAGTCTGGAGAAGACCGAGATAAGATCGCCCGGGAAGAGAAAATTATCGCATTTGAGATGGAAGGGGCCGGCGTGTGGGAGGAAATCCCCTGCATCGTGGTCAAGGGCGTGTGCGACTACGCCGATTGCCACAAGAACAAGAAGTGGCAGGATTATGCGGCAGCAACGGCGGCAGCTGCTTCAAAGGCGATGCTCGAACGATATATCCAGACGGATCGAATAGAGCGGTCCATCATCCAAGCGGAGAGAGACAATGTGTTTCGGCAACCAATCCAAGAACCACCAAAGAGCCATTTCCTGGTCCCCTTTGGACGGAATCAGGATTTTGTTGGGAGACAAAGCATTCTGTCGGAGCTCCTAGACATGATTCGACCCAGCGCAAACAAGGATGACTGCCAGAGAACCGCTCTCGAAGGACTTGGTGGAGTGGGCAAGACGCAGCTTGCGATAGAGGCTTCGTATCTCATTCGTGATGAGCATCCCGACTGCTCCGTCTTCTGGGTACCGGCCCTGGACGCGGCCAGTTTCGAGTCTGCTTATCGCAACATTGGCAAGCATCTCAAGGTTAAAAACATCGATAGCGGTGGCAGCGTTGATGTGAAGCAGCTCGTCAAAGCAGCTTTGAGTGATGAGAGCAGTGGTAACTGGCTCCTGGTTGTCGACAACGCGGACGATGTCTCGCTACTCTTTGGCACTTCTGGACTCTCGGCCCATCTGCCATTCAGTCGAAGAGGTTCGATTCTGTTCACGACGAGGAATCACGAGGCAGCTGTGAGGCTCGACATTCCGTCAAGGAACACGATCCACATTGTCGAAATGGGACAAGACGAAGCCTTGAGCCTGCTGCAGCATGGCCTGACAGACAGCCAGACGAGCAACGTAGAAGCCACGAGCAAGTTGCTTGATTTCCTTGCAAACTTACCGCTAGCCATTCGACAGGCTTCGGCGTTCATGGCAGCCAAATCCATCTCCACGGCCGAGTATCTCGAGCTCTGCGAATCGGACTATGAGGATCTGATTGACCTCCTCAGTCGAGACTTTGAGGATCGGCACCGATACAGGGAGATTCAAAACCCCGTAGCCACGACGTGGCTCATCTCCTTCAATCAGATATTGCAGCACAACCCGCTGGCGGCAGAATACCTGAAATTCATGAGCATGCTGGCGGAAAAGGATATCCGAAAGCGTCTTCTGCCCCGAGCCAAACCCATTGACGCCATTGAAGCAATCGGCACGCTCAAGGCATACGCATTCATTTCACAGCGAGAAGGAAGTGACTCTTTTGACATGCACCGCCTTGTGCGGCTAGCCATGCGCAACTGGTTGGACAAGGAAGGACAGCTGATGCAGTGCATGAGATTCACCGTCCATCGGCTCAATCAACGGATTCCGCTCCCAAGCAATCCCGGCACCGACGTCTTTAGCAACTTTTTGACGCACGCCCAGGCTTTTGTGCAGCTTATGGATGAGTTTTCGTGCGAGATAGACGAAGCCGACGTTTTGAAGAAGCTGGTGGATTTTATCTATGGTAGAGCAGGCCTGGAATGAGAGGTTTGATGTTGAGCCTCAACCTTCTACCACATGGTAGTGGTTTGTGGCCAACCACCAGTTTCTCTTCAGATACTACGTTGAAAGTCAATGGTTTCGACAAGACGCCAGCATTTGTTCACAATCAAAGAACTCCTAATACCTCTTTCCTTTTCTCCTCCTCCTCACCACAAAGCCACAGACACGCGTCCAAAGTCCGCTTCATCCACACCACACACAGCCTTGCGCCATCTGACTGGCAACCAAGCCACCACAAGAACGAAGTCATCATGACTAATTATCCTTCAAGAACAACCCGAACAAAAAAGAAGGAAAAAAGGGAAAAAAAAAAAGAAAAGCCAATCAATCTCCAACCAATCACAGCCATCTCCGGCCTCCGGATCGGTAAACCCCGCCTACCCAATCAAGCCAAGCGTCCGCTCCAAAGACCCGTCAAACCCGCCACTAGCGACCCCCCCGTCGCTGCCGTCATACATCTACGTCATCGATGGCCAAACTGCGTCAAGGGTCGCGTGTGCCAAGAAATCAATCACTATGCCATTGCGTGTTTTGCGCTTCCAATTTCTGTGGTGCTCCGGTACAGACGGACGAGGGTTTTGCCATGATTCCCATGCCAGGTAGCATGATGGAACCCGACTTCAATAAGTACCTTAGAGAAATAAGTGAATACCTGCAGAAGCTCGCGGAATAAGCAGGACTGGCACTACAAACCGCATGTACACACCCGAACCGGGCGAAAGCAGTGGTCCGCTCTCCGTTGCTTGTTTTCCATGGCTGTGTAATACTTGTAGCTCGCTCTCCTGATTATCACGACTTTTCTTCTCTTCTTATTTTTTTTGTCTCCAGCTCTCTCTCGTTCACTTTCCCCTTGGCAGCGCTTATTCACTTTCCGTCGACCCCCAGTAATAGTTGATATACATTACATTTCACCACCCGCTGTAGGCTTTCATCCTCCACCAGGTAGTATCCGAATACAAGTCGACAGACCAGCCCCAGCCAGCCACAAACACCAACAACAACACAACAACTCCAGCCAAACCGCCATGGCTGCCAGAGGCTTAATATCGTACTGGGTAAGGCAAATCCCCCCCAAATAAACAACACATCCCTCTCCACCAAAACAAGAAAAAAAGCCACGTTCCTAACCCTTTCTCTTCTCTTCCCCCCCCAGATCCTCCCCGTCATCTCCAGCCTCGTCTGGTGCGGCATGCTCCTCGGCCTGCTCCTCTACTGGGTCGTCGACACAAACACCACGCACTACTCGTGGATGGGCAGCAACGACCAGATCGCCTTCATCAGCGACATTGGCGCCAGCAAGCTCAAGCCCCTCTTCATCGCCGGCTCCGCCGTCACCACCGTCTTCCTCGACCTGGCCTTTGCCTCCGAGCGCTGGCTGCGGCACAACGGCCGCCTCGTGCCCAACACCACCGTCAAGGAAAAAGTCCTCGCCATCATCAGCATCGTCTTCGCCGTCATCGGCACCGCCGGCCTCATCCTCCTCTCCATCTTCGACACGCACCACCACCACAAGGCGCACGACATCTTTCTCCTGCTCTTCATTGCCGGGTACCTCTTGTCCGCCGTCTTCATCTGCTGGGAGTACTACGATCTGGGTATTTGTAAGTTCTTTTTCCCCATCAAGAGAAGAAAACAACACCAAGAATAAGAAAGAAAAAGAAGAAGAAAAGAAGAAGAAAAAAAAAGCCTGTACAAAAAAGACTCACACGTGTTATCTTCCCAACAGACAACCGCCAGCACCGCATCCTCCGCATCTCCTTCTGGATAAAGACCACCTTCGTCATCGTCGAGTTCGTCCTCGCAATCGTCTTCGTCGGCACCAACTGGAGCAACAACGACAACGTCGCCGCCGTCTTCGAATGGATCATTGCCTTCATCTTCACCTTTTACATCCTCTCCTTCGTCGTCGACCTCCTGCCCGCCATCCGCACCAAGCCCGTCACGGCGCGCTTCACAAAGGCTCACGAGATGGAGTCGGCGAATCGTAGCCAGGACGGCGGCAGCAACGACTACAACCGAGACGATTACAACCGATATGCCTTTCAATGAATGAGCTGCATAGCTGAGCTGGGCCCAAATGGCCTTTTGGGCACTTGGGCCTTTTCCAGTGCTTTGGTTTGTTTTCCCGCATAAACATGTACGAGTAGTTTGGGGGGTTTTAGGAAAATGGAGTCAAGAGGCATGTAAAAGGGCGTTCAACAGGTTCAAATTTCATCACGGATGGTTGTTTTCTCACGGATTAGATGTACAACGATTAACAAGTAATGTATGTTTTATGATTACCTATGCACTCTTACAAAATCATCTCTGACAAGCAAGATTAACCACACATGCCCAGTGAGCTTGTTGATGCCATTGAGCTTAAGAAGAGAACACTGTAGCCCTCATAGAATGATTCCCAGCCCAATATATACTCATCAAAAATATTTCAGTTACTCATGACTATTACAACTATTGGTCACATGAAAATGCAGCGCTAAGTAGTGGTATAAATGAACAGCAAATAGAAGGAACTGAAACCCCAGAAATGTGTCATGCCAAACGCCGTCATCGTGTATCCGGCAGACGAATAAGCAAGCCTCATCAATGCCGAAGCATGAAACTACCCAATGCAATGAGAAACTCATTGATCCATCATTTCTTTGAATCGAGAGTCCCGCATGGGGCTGTTTCCTTGTCGGGGAGGCTGGTCCATAATGGCCCGAGGCGTCTCGAAGCTCTCGATATCACTGCTTCTGCCGCTTCCCGAGCTGACCGGGCTCACGCCGCGAGAGTCTCTGTTCTGGAGCTGGGGATGAGCATCGGCAGTCTCTTCGACACCCCTCCCGGCAAGCGAAACCTCCCGCATGCTGGACGAGCGGTTCTCCAGGCTGCCTGTGCTGCCACCTGGGCCAGAGTCCCTCAGCGCGGCGCCGCCGACGAAGCCCTTCTTCTTCTCGTCTGGCTCGCTGAGGGACTTGCCCCGCGAGAATCGATTCTTGATCCAGCCCTTGACTCGGGCCGTCGGGGACGTGGGTCCTTCTGATGACTTCTTAGGTGAGCTGTCGACGAGATCTGCGCCAGTCTCCTGCTGCGCGGGCGGGGTGGTCACTTCTGGCACGCTGGAATTTCGCCTGCTCTGCGGATCTGCCTCTCGCGCTTCCGTCTCTCCCCGCATACCTGAGTCGAGGGCACCCGAGACCGCCTCCGGCTCCGTCCTGGACTTGCGCCGTTCCTCCTTGGCCAGCTTCTTTTGTTCGGCTTTGGCCATCTTCTCCTCTTCTCTCTTCTGCTTCTCTTCTTGCTTCTCTTGCTGTCTTCTGGCCTTTTCCTGTTGCTTATCCTCCTCTGTTGACGAGACAGCTGTCAGGCATAGTTCTCCATAACACAACAACAGGATTGTGAGACAAGGGTGACGTTATCTTTCCAACATACCTTTGACCCTCTTCTGAAGATCTTTCAGCTCGCGCTCACGGGCCTTTTCTCTTTCAGCCTCGGCCTTGTTTGCTGCTTCCTCCATTCGAGCCGACGCCACACGCTCCCGCTCGGCCTCGGCCTTTTCGTGTATATTGTCCAGTACGGGCCGCACTCTCCTGGCGGCAATGGCATCGATTTCATCCGCGTCCATGAATACTCCGCCTCCGATGTCCACCCTGCCCTCGCCTTCTGTTCGTGTGTCGTGTCGAAGCTGGGCGGCTTGCTGGGCCCTAAACTGCCAGTCACCCAAAACCGTCGGGTTCATCTTGCCAGTCTCGAAATAGACTTTTTCGTCCATTCCCTGGAGGCTTGCCTTGACGTTGCGCTGCGCAGCCGTGTAGAGAGCTTCCCGGTCTCTTTGGCGCTTCTCTTCGTCCACTTGCTCGAGCCTAGAGGAGAAGAGGGTCATTTGTTGGCGTATCAAGTCGGAGCGGGCACGGCCTTCCATGTCGCTGTCACTGGCGGATCGACGGCGCAGCTTGTTGGCAATAGTAAACCGGCGGCGCAGTGGCTTATCCGCGCCGTAGTACTCGTGGTATCGCCGGTTTCTGTCGTGTTCATCTTGAAGCTTGGCAAGCCGTGCCTGTGCTTGCCTATACGCCGCTTCCTGTAAGTCGACATAGCCATTCGCTGAGGTCTCTCCAGTCCCGGCCTCTAGGCCGTCGCCCTCGTGCCGGCTCTGCTGCTGCCGGTACATCTTCTTTGCCATCTCGACCGCTGATTGGTGGATTCTTTCGTTGTCCGTCTGTTCGTCGACTTCGGGCTTCACAGGGGGGTGTGAGGTGAACATGTTGCGGGTCATGGTGGTGACTGGAATCGCGCCGGTGTCCTCGACTGCTGGCGGCGGCTTGTTCATGGCAGCCCGGTGAGCTATGGATGCTCCATTCAGGGCACTCACGGAAGCCCTAGTCGCTTCTGGATAAGACGGTTCCTGGGGTTGGGAGTATGACCGGAGCCTCGAGCGGGGTGTGCCGAGCTTCGAGGGAGCCATGGCTCCCTTGGCGGCCACCAAAGATTTCTCTCTAGGAGAGCCGGGCGGTGAGCTGGCCGCTTTGGCCGATTGGACTCGGCTCGCTTGGAACGCCTGTGTGGCGGCAGAGCTTCCGTGAGATGTGGTCAGCGTGGCCGGCTCCGGCTCCGGTTCTGGCCGCCTCGCGTTTGCGCTGAAAGCCTGCGTTGCGGCAGAACTGCCCCATGAGTCGTACAAAGGCTTCTTGACGCTCGACTGCCTGTATGCGGTGCTGGCAGAGCCGACAGCCAGCACGGCCGCCTTGGTGCCCGTTCCGTCCATGGTGGGCTCCCACATCGGTGACATCTTGTAGTCTTTAGCCAGAACTGCGGCGGCCGATGCCGACGACGCCTTGTCCGGCTTCCACGTCTCGACTGGCTTGTGGGTGAACCAGCCAAGAGATGCTGCCGCGCTGGCTGCTGCGCCGCCTGGGCTCAGACCGGTAGACGGGAAGCTTGGGAGGCTGCGAGGATCGGCGTACTTGAGCCTACCGGCGGTCGATACTGCGATACGAAGTCAGCAGGCAGGGCCGGGAGCAGAAAGTGAAGGACGAAATGACGGCAAACATTAAATCTCAATGTCCCGCGCCGCTTAGACACGGGAGACCAACGGCTAACACGAAAAGCAAATCCTGCGGTGGGATAGAGCAAGCATACGAAGCACGTAACGGAGCTTGCCAACATATGGGTGCAGTGTATAGAAGAAGGACAAAAAGGATGAAACAAAAAGCGGGATGCAAGAAGGGGAGGAAACGGGATGGTGCTTCATTTGCTCCTTTGCTCTTCTTTGGATCCATCTCTTCCCCCCCTTCCTCTCACCAGCACAGGGTCAAGACATACATGGACTGTGGGATCCCGGCTCATGAGAGCGCGAGGGCGACTTTGCCACTGCCACGGATGGCGATGGCCGCGCTTCTTCCCCAGCTTCTGCAGCTGTTTGCATCATCCAGGCCCCGTCGGGGTGGGGTGACTCCAGATCAGATACGAGGCCAGTCGAGGGAAAAGGCGGTTAGTGAGCCGCCGCCAATCCGAAAGAAGGATGTCGCAGTGCTGGTCAAGTGACGCTGCACTGACAAGGACGGGCGCGATACGACGCGAGTACGAGAGAGTACGAGGACGCAGGAGAATTGCTGCTGGATTATACGGAACTGTTGGTAAGTTGTGTGCCAAAGAACGTATGGAGCGCAATGGACGGCCGAGCGTCGTCGGTGGTGTAGGTACGTGAGAAGAGGTTTGTTGCCGCGCTTAGAGCTTATGGAGTTAGATCGTCGTCGTCGTCGTTGTGGTGTCGGAAGAGTCTTTGTTCGGCAGCTGTTTTGAGTGGCTGTGTGGTTTCTTCCTTTTATATGACCCTGTTGTACATACAGGTGCGGCGAGGTGAGGCGAGGCAAAAGCGAGAGGCCAGGCCAGGCTAGGTAGGATCGATCAGGTCAGGTCAGGTCAGGTCAAGTCAGGTCGGGTGGTATCTGATTGTCTCGGATCAGCCAGTGTCAGCAAGTTTCATCGCTTGACGGCGTCGTTTCGCGAGGCGGATTGGCGGGTTGTACGGATGGCAGCGTCCTGCAGCGCCTTGCAGCGCCTTGCAGCAGCAGCAGCAGCCACAGAGAGAGACGCCGAGTGACTGTACAAACGGCAGTAGCAGCGACGACGACGAAATGATCCAACAATTCAACTATACCTTGAGATGCCAATGCCAGTGTGGTCGATGCCTGGAGAAGGCAGATGAGGTTCTACAGCAGAAGCATGTCTGGAGAATCTGACTAAAGCTGAGAGAAGGAGCGGAATAGATGGGCTTAAGTAGGTACAGTACAGAAGCAAAGCGCCGGCAAGGTGGAAGGCACCACCCGCGGCCGGCAGTATTCATTCCATCATCGAAATAGAATGATGATGGATTCTTTTTTCGCACTTGGCGGTACTTGGCCGCTGTACCTTTTCCTCCTCCTTTGCTCTTCTACAACTGTACCTCTACAGCCAGCTGGGGCCAGATCCAAGATATGTACCGACTGACTTACAGTAGCTGAACGACGGGAGCTTCTAAGAGTACCTACGGTGCTACTAGTATGTACTAATCGCTTTTTCGTTGGCAGGGATAGTACCGAGTGTACCAAGGCAATAGGTAGTAATAGACTTGACAAGGCCAGACAAGACAAGACAAGACAAGACACATGCCAGAAACAACAAACAGCGACGCCTCCCCCATGTTCCAGCGTCGGGCCTGACGTCATGGGGCTCGAGCTAGGTGCTGGTGCATGACGCTATTCCAGCTCCCAACGCTGTTTTTTGCAGGCATTTCCAAGCTGCCCATCGCCAGTTGATTCTCACCGAGCCCCGACCAGCGTCTTGTCCGCTAGATCCCGGCTAGTCCGCAGCTTCTGGCGCAGGCGAATGCTTAAAATCTGTCTCTCCTAGGATTTCTCGCTGCATCATTCAGGCCGATTCTGTGTAAACATACGTACAGTTACTCCGTAGTATCCTTACTACCTACCTACCTAGTACACGATCAAGATCCCTTCCCATCCCTGCCGAAAGCTCGTGTCGATCGGCACCCCTTGCCCTGTTGCGGAACACAGCTGAGGCGGGTAGCTACATTAGCATTTGTCCAAGACAATTCTGGTCTTGTCCTTCTCGATGATGGATACCAAACATGGTTCTCCTTAACTTATACTAAGTCAGTTTGTGAGGTATCCACGTGTAATCTGTTGACAGCCTGTTCCAAGTCTTCCATGCTAAAAGACCTTCCAAGTTACGGTACTTTGGAACTGCCATGTACATAGCAGTGCCTCCTAGGCAGGGTATGTGTTGGATCATACTCACCTTGGATTCATTGTGGCTTATACTCTGCCAAGCGAGCCATCTGACGAGCCCAGACTAAGATGAAAGGGCTTGCTTGCTCTGCCATCACCACAGCGGAAGCCAGGAGGAGCCATTCCTGAGCTCGACACCAACAGCCGGCTGACATGGGGTGATGGGAAAGTTCCATAATGTCTCCAGTCTTCCGATCAAGTCCACCTCACCTCGGCTTTTTCATTGCTTTGCTGCCTTGTCGTTAGTCTTACGGTTGAGACCGCCTCACTTCAGCTCTCGTACTAATACTTGGTCCTACTCCTTGTTTTTTCCTCCGCGAGCAGTTAAACCACCAAAACCTCCAGTTTGCGGTCAATTATCTTAGGTATTGAAAGCATATGTACCTGTGATATGTACAAGACGCTGTACACCAAATAAACCCCCTCGATGGCCTCGATTCCATCGGCTTCATGGGGGGGCTGAGCACAGTGACGTAACGCGGCACCCTCACGTTTAGCCCATGTGCGACTCCAGATCCGTCAGACTGGATGCGCGCATGTATTCTAAAGTACGAGCATTTGCTCCGTAAGCCACCAGACGACTTGATGGCGTACGTAGTATTTCGCTGGCGCAGCCACTTTTGTAGTCTTCAATTCATCCACCAAAACCTAGGTATATTCCGTATTAGGCATCTGTTGCTCCGATAGCATAGCATGCGAGAGCCTCTAGAGTCTCATTGATACTGAGTAAATGGAACAAATAGCATTCATATTGAACTAGTTCGCTCATGTCTTTTACAAAATAGAATCTGGAAGTTCGGACACATTCCTGTATAAGCAGTGGTGGCTGTAGTGGTGATGATCAAGGCGTTGTTCGTAGTGATAAATTCCGCCCTGGCAGATTGATCACCATGCGATTATATCCAACAAGGAAGAAAAAGCCCTTCCCCCCCCAACCCTCCAAAAACCGACAGAACTTCGATACACCTCCATGATATTTTTGGATTTCGTAGCCTTCTTCGTTCCAAGGCGAAAATGAAAGACCCGTGCATACAGGGTAGGTCATCACAGTACCTACCTACTTGGGTAATCGCAACAGCAATACTAGCGTTGCCGACACTGAAGCAAACAGGCAACAAGAAAGAAAACCCCTGCACTCTGCAACCCGTTTGTCAATGTTTCCATGAAGGTTTCGCGCAACATCAAGGTTCTACTCTTGATATCAAACAAACGGCAATCGTAGCAACAGCGGCAACATAGAGAAGAGAAGAAGGAACAGCAACTTCCACGCCTATCACTCACCCACTCGAGTTCAGCCAATCATGGAGCCTGAAGCCCAACTGCAAAAAGTCCCTAATTTCAGGGACGTTGGCAAAACCGTCAACCAGTTTCTGAAGAAGAGGTCTGAACCACACTTAAACCCATTCGTCTCTCCTCTCTGATTATAGCCATTTGAACTGACTGATCATTGTGTAGAACTATCCGAGAGGGCCTCTTCTTTCGATCTGGAAGGCTAAGTACGGTACCTTAGAAAGAGGGGAGAAGAATCATGAATTGATTCATCGAGCTTACTATTCCTCGTCTACCGGTCACTAGACGATGCCACGGCTGCAGACAGGCAGCTCATCCACGATCAGCTAGGCATCAAAACAGTCGTTGACCTACGCACAAAGTAGGTAACGGCTCAGTCCCCGATTGAAAGACGGGAAAGAACAGCATCTCCCGGCATCCTGCTCAACTCAGTTTCAACGTAGGACCGAGATCCTCAAGCAAATCAGAAAACACCGCCGTTCCGAAGTAGACGAGAAGATCCCAGGCGTCGAATATCACGGCATCAAGATCAACGGCAAGGCCTTCGAATGGCATCTCCTGAGCCTGCTGTCATGGTGGGACTTTTTGTAAGCAAGCCCTCAATCTCGGCCCCCCCTTTGTCTACCATCGTCTCCAAGTCACAGGCGTAGACTAATCGTGGGCCACTTCCGCGGCTGTCCCCCCCCTTTCAAAGCAAGTTCATCTTCCTGTTCGTCTTCCAATACCGTATAGAGGCCATTAGGATCATCAGCCGTCAGGTCATGGTGCCTCGCGGCCTTGTCCGCATCGGCCTCGACACGATCGACCTCTGCGGCCCGGAACTCCGCGAAGCCCTCTCGTTCTATACGTCGCCCCAGACGCTGCCCTGCGTCATACACTGTACTCAGGGCAAGGACCGTACGGGTAAGATGTGCTCTCCCTATTTTGATACCCCCCCCCCCTTCTACCTAGGTGTATCGCGGCCAATGATGATAACCTCAACAACGTTCGATAGGTCTCATATGCGCCTTGGTATTGATGATACTCGACATGCCCCTAGCCGCCATCGAGCACGACTACTTCCTCACTGACGACGCCCTCATGCCCATTCGCCCTCAGATGCTCAAAGAAATTCGTGAAGTTGGCCTGACGGACGAGTGGGCCAGGACTGCAAGAGACATGATCTCCGCCATCGAGCGCCATATCAGGGACAACCACGGAGGCTTGGACAGCTACCTCGACTCCATTGGCTTTGACCAGCACCAGCGCGACAGGGTCCGCGAGACGCTGCTCTACTGAGCACAAAGCAACAAGTCCATACAAGCTGATTGGAGATGAGCTGGCACGACGATTCTTCCTGCACCTTTAGATGTTCAGTTCAAGTAGAAATGCTTTGGTTCATTATCATCATTCCTTGTGTCTTGTGTCTATGTTTGTCTTGCTCGTGGGAATCCTTCTATTTCTTTCTAAATTGTCCCTGAAGCCAGCAGCGATACATCTTGATCTTCTCAGCTCTGTTCACGAGCAACCGCCGATCAACGCCGAGCTTCTCAATCGTAAATCGTGGGGCGTCCGTCTCCTGGGCGTCCTCCGGGCCTGACCAGATGCCGGCAAGTTCATCTTGATCGAAAAAGTACACGCGGGTGCCGTCTCCGCGGATGTAAAAGTTTTCTTCCATGTATCTCCCCTTTCGAAAGCGGACTTGAGCTAAGTCACCTCTTCCATAGTCTCGGAAGCAGACCACTCCTCCAGGCTTCAAGGCTCTATACACATTTCGTACTGCCTGCGTCCATTCTCGGGGTGATAATGCGGAAAATACGAAAATCATAATGGCCAGGTCTACAGTACCCTCCTCGACGTCGGGCGGGAGGCTGTCTGAGGAAACGTCCCAGACGTCGGCTTGCATGTGCTTGGTATCATAGGCTTCGCTATTGCGCATAACTTCTACGGCTTGCTTGGAAAAGTCGCAGGCATGAATCTTCAACAGAGGATTCTTGTTGTTGGCGAGGACGGGAAAGGCGGTATTACCCGCCCCCGCGCCAATCTCCAGGATGAGCTGTGGTCCGGCATCCTCCTTGGTCACTTCGGCCAGGATGGGAAACTCTTGTTGGAGCCACTTGCGATCCTTGAAGAAGTTGGCCGTGTTGTTCTTGTAGAACTTGTTCCACCACATGGCCGGGTTTGAGTTGAACCTGTCTTGATGTCCATGTTAGCAACACCGTATGCAGAGGATGCCAAAATGTAAAACAAATGTGAAGAGTTGGTTGGTATGTCAGATGGGAGCGAAAGAATTGAAGGTAAGGTTTTTCATCAGATTACTCAGATGAACTATGCATTTGGATTGTGTATCATCACACAGACCGGTTGGAAAGCAAAAGAAAAAAGGCAGCCGAGGGGAGAAAAACCTACTCTTGTCAAAGTCGGACACGGGAGACTGACGCTGCTTCTCCAACTGACCCTCTGCATACAGCTTGTAAGCATCGTCAGTCTCAACGTGGTCCCAGGCATTGAACTCGAAGACATCGTCTCCGGCCTCAAGATAGCGGCTGCCGAACTGGAAGGGATCGCTTCGCTTCAAGTTATTCGTGGGATCATGCGATCGGTGCGGCGGCACGTCCTTTTGAGCCTCGGGCTTTTCAGCCTTGGTCTCGACGTTGGACGTCTCATCTCGAGAAGCCTCAACGTCGGCAGTCTGGGCTTTGGGAGTCTCAGCAGCCTCGACGGCCTCAGCCGCCGCTTTGAGAGCAGCCATATCGTCCAGCCCCGAGCCAGCTGCACTGCCCGCTTCCACGTCGATCATCGCTGCAGCTGATCCGACAACGCATAGAGCTTCACAAAGAAAGACTCGCGAGTGCCTTGTCGGCTGCTGGAGGTGAAAAGATCACCTTGAGAAGCGACTTGCCTTTGCGACGAGAAGAAAAAGATGGACAGAGAAGAAGAACTGGAAAAAAGAGAAACGAGAGGAGAGCGAAAAAAAAAAGTTTCTATATCAATTGTTGAGTGGGCAAGGTGGGGTGCAAAAAGCTGTAAGATGATTGGCAGACGGCGACGGTACGGAATCTTGATAATCCGATTGAGCCACATTGTCAGAAGGAAGTTGGGAAGGTGAGCAAGTGGGGAATCACAATTACAGTGGAGCATAGGTAGCTCAACAGTTGCGATAGCATCATGTGTTAAGAGCTGAAGTGCACCTTTCCTAACCGTCTGCTTGGAGCTCTTTTCGCGACACCAAAAGACCCCGTCACCCGCCGCCGCTGCCATCGTTTCCGAGGCTTTGTGAGGACTTGGTTGACACTACTCATCTTTAACTACGTCACAGCCACCAGCAACCTCCGACATGCCGCCTCTATTGCTCCGACCTCATGCCAGCCTCTCCCACGCCGAAGCTCTGCAGGTAGCTCAGCAAGCCCCCGAGTTCCTGCGGAAGAATCCTGCGTCATACTCAGCATCGCCGCTGTTCTCGCTATTTTCACCCCCAGAAAACTCCAAGACATGGACAATATACGAAAACCTCTTGCTCGCCTGTCTACGGACTGGTGACTATACAACGGCGCACCAATGCCTCGAAAGATTGGTGATTAGGTTCGGGGGGAACGACGAGCGCATTCAAGCCCTCAAGGGCCTGGTGAAGGAAGCCGAGGCAACAGACAACAGCGAGCTGGAAAAGGTGCTGAAGGAATACGAGGCAATCTTGGCCAATGATAACACAAACGTGGTGAGTATCCCGGTAGCAGTCGGCGAGCCCAAGGCTGATCGTAAACAGCCAATCTCAAAGAGGAGAATAGCGCTCCTTCGTGCAATGGGAAGGACAGCTGAAGCGAGCGAAGCCCTGGTGCAGTTCCTCGACTTCGCGACCACGGATGCCGAGGCCTGGATTGAGCTCTCAGACTTGTATCTGTCCCAGGGTCTGTACGCGCAAGCCATATACGCTCAAGAAGAGGCACTTGTCATCGCGCCAAATGCGTGGAATGTAAGGTGCCCCCAAGAAGAAGGTATACGCTGTTTGAGAAGCGAGTACGGATGCTAACCATGATTTGTTCTTCCTCTAGCTCCATGCCCGCCTAGGCGAGATGCTCTTCATGGCTGCAGAGTCTGGCAGCGATGGAAACCCTCAGGCGTATCTTGCAGAAAGCTTGAAGCGTTTCTGCCGAAGCATTGAGCTATGTGATGATTATCTACGGGGTTACTACGGACTGAAACGAGTATGGAAGGCGCAAAAGCAAATTTGTCGTTCAGAACAGGTTCGCTGATCCATGGGACTAGGTTACCGATAAACTCCTCGACAAGGATTTAAGGCAAAAGAAGCCATCGGATTCGGATGAGGTCACCCTACCAGAAACGTCGACGATTGAACAGCTCAACTTGGCTGCAACGAAGAAACTCGGCGATATTGTACGAAAGTACGATGCCAAGGATCCTCTTTGGCAGGGCTACGACTCTGGAGAGGTGGCAGCTGCCCGTGCCTGTCTTTCAGAGTCTTCACAAACTGTTGTGCGATGAAGGCGCGGATTTCAAGTTGGAGGAACCTTTTCTTAAAACTAGGAGATGCTTTCGGGATTTGGGTGGCTAGGATGTGAAGCTGGCACTTGGCAACCATCCTGACAACCCCTCACCAGGTGGAAACAAGTCTGGCTAGCGGCACGGAAAGGCGCAAGACGTGAGCTAGGCGAAGCCTTTGTGTGTCGTACAGAGGGTACGTAATACTGACTTGAAGTTGATGGACGCCTTGCAGATGGATAGGCGGGATGAGGGTACGTGACACGTGGAGTGGCCATTGAGCTGCTGGGACAAACGATGCGCATTGAGGGTACGTAATATCCGCGTTTGTGGCGAAATCGACATACTCGGGCGGTTGATATCCAAAGTGGTTTTCTTGGCCATGTATGTATAGACCCGGTGAATCAAGGCTTTTATTGCCGATGAACCTCTGGATTCCTGGAGTGTGATGCAGCCAAGCTGTCCAGCGGCGGGTGTGCAATACGCTGGCCTTTTTCTTCTTCTCCAAGCCTTGGATTGTCTACTATCAAGGTGGTTTCTACTGCATCTGATCTGCTAGCTAGCTATGTGAACAAGTGAACGGTTTGTCTCCCGTCCTCTTTCCAGCCGGTGGAAACCTGTAAATTGTACATGCTGCCTTCTTTGGGTACTCGTACAGACATCGTGGCCCTTTGGCTGCTTGTCCCACGGCATTACGCACGGAAAGGCATGCACGAGCACCAAGCAGTCCCGTGTCGGCCTGCGAGTGGCTCGGGCTCGGGCTCGCCCATGATGTTGCCGCTTCGTCTGATTTTGGGAAGCAGGGAGACCTCTTACGGGAGAATGCGAATGTGATACCCTCTACGGTAGACGGCAATATATGCCGGGATGTACGGGATACGTGGACGGCGTCGTACTCCGTTGGTGTGTTCGCTGCCAAACCACAGAGGGAGAGGAATATGGGAGAAGGATCGACGACGGAATGTATGTGCGGCTACGAGAACCATCTGGGGAAAAGTACTCGTATACATGCTCTACGATATGTTGTCGCGATCAAGGCCCACGAAGCATCATCCCTGCTTATAAGATTCGGTGGGCGAGGCTATTGCCAGAGCCTACAGACAACCACTGGCCTTGTACATGTAGGCTGGGCTTAGAGGCTGGAACCCAACAGGTTCTATCCTCTGAGAGCAACAAATGTCTTTGCTAATACATACTAATTTCCTTCTTTCGCTTCTTCCCCCCTGGTCGCCATAATGCCCGGGATATTCTAGGCTGCCAATTGCTGCCTGACAGTGTTCATGCATTCGTGCGGCGCCGTCTCGGAGACAATGAGTCAATCGATAGAGCCGGGTTGGGCGTCAATGCAGGTGAGTTCAATTTCTTGGGCTCCGCAACTTGAAGACTCTGAATGCTTGTGGGCCTAGGAAAAGAGATGGCTACTACGTATGAAGAATATGCAAGCAAAGGACTTCACGGAACCAAAAGTCAGTGTGAGCGGTTGACGGGT
The DNA here is from genome assembly GCF_000167675.1 of Trichoderma reesei QM6a. Lineage (NCBI taxonomy): Eukaryota > Fungi > Ascomycota > Sordariomycetes > Hypocreales > Hypocreaceae > Trichoderma > Trichoderma reesei. The sequence goes on from NW_006711175.1 coordinate 288,650, forward strand.
GCCGGATCGGTAGAGATGGCGGGCTGATATCGATACTACCTAGTACCTACCTAACACCCACCTTACACTCCATCGCCTACCTATGTGGGCGTCTCTGATTGCCAAGAAAGTGTTCAAGCGGGCGAGAGGCTTCAGATATTGTCAGAAAGTTGATGTCAAAAACGACCTTGTGCATCTCACCTATACCACTACTTCACCGGATCATCCACACGGCAGCGTCAGATGCTTCTGGCTCAACTCAGCCGACAAACACGGGAGGCCCGGGAAGTGCTGCTGCTGCTGCTGCCGCCTGTCGGATCACAGATGCTTCAGCAGCGCCAGGAACACGTATCATGTTACATTGCCCTCGGCTCAGCGCATCTGCAGCATCCATCGGCTCTGGGGAGCTCCAGTTAATCATCGACGGAGGGAGAGGGGCGGTCGATGTGTGCATGAAATGATATACTACGAGTACTAATCGTCCACTACTACCCTGCATGCTACTCCTCGACTGCATGGGCTCTGCTCCGTACATGCAGAAGACCGCCAATGAGCTCAGCCGCCTTGCTATATGCTCTCGACTATCTGTAGTCATATACTACGGAACATCAGCATGTGAGCATCTGCAAGGCCAGGGACACGCAGCTGAGAGTTGAGTGTGTAGGTATTCTGCAGTAGGAGAACCCCACTCGGCAGGGCAATTCTCAGGTGAGTCGCTGTCACGGACTGGCACCTGTACGACTGCAGTCCGCTGTGAATCGACGTGCCTCAATCAGAAGATACTACTATATGTACGGATACTATACCGTCACCTTATAGGTTGATCTGGGGAGCTTGCATCCTCGTCCATCATCGCCAGCAGGCGGTCAGCAGTCAAAGACGGGCCTATCAGAGGCGGGCGGATTGGGCGGAGAGGAGGTTGTTGCTGAATGGAGGTGAGGATGCAGACATGTTCCGTCTGGACTGAGAACAAGGGAGTGAGAAGAAACAAGTCATACGGCACGCACGCACGCCAGAGTCAGCCAGCTCATATTTGCCGTGCCATGTAAGGTAGGTACATAGGTAGGTGACTGATTGCACAGCAAGACGGGTTACACCATTGCTCTCACAGACTATCCGCGGCAAAAGAAGGGAGTGGCTAGGTATCTATTTAGCAGCCCAAGTTGCTTCTACAGAGTAAAGAGCCAGATTTACTATGAGATGTCAAGCTTATAGCCAGCCAGACAGGGGGGGAAATATAGCAATAGCAGCAGGAGATACAAACCCTTTCCTCTCCACTCTCAAATGAAAGTGGAACAAGCAAGGCAGTCAAAAACATTTTGTCTGCACCGCCCTACCTTACTTTAGGTGGTCATCTTGGCGGTGATCAGCCTGATGTCCATACCTTGGTAGGTGCTCTGGAGCCCTTTTCGCACAGCCTGCCATTTACAGGTACCGGGTGCATGGGCAACATCACACAGCCCTAAACGCCGCCATCTTGATTTTTGGTCATGTTGAATTTCCATCATCATCATCATCAGCAGCAGCAGCAGCACATGAGACAACAGCTCTAAGCATCTCGCCAGAGGAGATAAAGTAAAACAGCAAATGACAAGCGGATACTAGGTTAGTAAGTTAGTATAATGATTTTGCTTCCTGGACTCCTTTCAGTCCAACCCGGCAGTGCTCGCCCAGTCTAAAGTACCTCGCCTCGTTTCTCATCCACTGCCCTTGATCCATCTGATCCATCCAATCCATGAAGCTTCCATGCCCGATCCCCCACGATGGGCCGCTAAGGCGTTACAGTACTAGTGAGAGCTCCGCGCCGTCCCGCTGAGGGCCAGAAGCTCCAGCAACACCAAAAAGAAGATTTGAACACAAAGATGCCAAGGTACAGACTGAAAAATCGATATGAGTCTATGCACTCGCCTGCAGTGTGCGCTGTTCATCTGCAAACATCTCCCCATTCGGTGATGATGGGGCGACTCCTTCTGGCCACTCCCGCTGCTCACACATTCACTCAATCCTCCCTTTTTGTGTGAGTGTTGGTATTCGTCCTTCTTCCCTGTTCTGCGTCTAGGTAGTATGTTGTTTATCCGTGAGGTACTTTGTGTTGTATCGCGGCTGGCAGCGCCACACCCAGCTGGTTGCTCTACCTGAGAGTACCTGCACAAGCTGCAGATGCGCCCAGGCTGCCAGCAAGCACCAGAGTGCCGCCTTGGTACACTTTAGACACAGCCATGGGCTGCACAGCCGCTTGACCTGAGCTGTTGATGCCTGCACACACATACACACACTCACACACACACTCACACACACACACTCACACACCGTTTCATCGCGCATCCTCACCTCACCATCCACTTGCGTCTCTCTGTTCCTCATGCTGCTGCGCTTCTCTCTGTCTCTCTCTGCTTCTCTCGACTCCTACACACAGCAAATTGTGTACCAGTCTTCCCCCAACCCAGATCTCAGCGCCCCCTCACCGCCGATCGCCCACACAACCCCCCGTCGATGCTGGCTTGTCGTTGGTCTGCCTGTCACTGCATCTGACAAACGCCTTGTGTGTAATACCACCCCAACTGGCATTCTGAGAAATTTTTCTCTGCTTGTATTTTTTATATTTTTGCCTGTGATTTTTTATTTTCTCTTCTTCTGGTTTTTGTTTGCACGTACCGACTGGGTACTCAGACTTGATAAGACCCTCGGAAATCCCCCGCCCTCGCCCGCTGAGCGCCTTTTCCGCTGCCCTCTCCAGGTTCTCACCAACCTACCAGCCAGCTTTGTACCCGCCTACCTAAGACACACGAGGGAGCATAGAGGATACCTTGACAACTGCCTGCTACCTACTTCAGTTACTGTCACTTCTTTGCCCGTCTCATGATTGTTATTGTTATTTGATATCTCCTCCTACTTTCTCCCATTGAGCTCTCGGCTAGTAGTCTAGCACAATTGCACACCGTTTCCATAATTCGTACCATCCCTAGCAGTCCAGGCATACCTAAGGTACAGACCAACCTGGCCGGTACTTCTCTCTCTCTCGGCCATTCAAGACTCATCGCATCAACTTCAACGAGCTGGTCAAGGTAGTAGTTAGTGACTTCTGCTGCCTTAGTCACTCTGCGAACAGCCCTTGATTCGCCCAGCTGTCCTCTGTCCTCTCTCAAATTCTCCCTTTGCATCGGCTTTTTCGCCTCCCTTTGCCTCTCCCTCCTCATCCTCTCACGGATCTGCAGAGGCTCGCCATTTTGGCCGCTTGGATTCGACCGGACTACTGCAGTTTCAGGCTGCTGACCGAACCGGCTTGGGCTCGTTGCTGTGTTTTTTTTTTTTCTCTCTCTCTCTCTCTCCCTCCCCCCCGTTGCCGCCCGCCCTAAGAGCCAGCCATCTTTTGGTCCCCCGCCATTCCCTCCCCAGGTATTCCAGACACAAACAATCGTCCCATCGTCGGGCGGTCTTGTGCGGCTTGTGGTGAGTAGAACGAAGGCAATCCTGCCACAAGTTTGCCTGTGATGAGGTTAGTACTGCAGCCCCGACTTTGCCACGCAGCCCGCCAGAAGCTGCCTCCCGCAACCCAAGCGATCGAGTCGACAGATGCGATACTGACCATCGTCGCCCCGGCAGCGCCTACAGATTTGCAGACCGACGACCCCAGCCTCGGACGGCCTCTTACGACAGGACCGCCGGCTACGACAGACGCCGCAGCCCGCCGTCCGCCTACTCGAGCGAGGAGGACTCCCAGCAGGGCGAGTACTCGGACGCCTACTCGGACAACTACGACGACGACTACGACGACGACCTCCAGCCGTCAGACTCCGCCTCGACGAACCACGGCAGGCCCCAGCTGCGCACCCGCGCCTCTGAGCAAACCGCCACGAGGCGCCAACGGCCCGCGCCTAGACAGGACGCCTCCTACCATCAGCAGGTGCAGTCTTACGCACCGGCCGCACCGCCCAGCGTGGATCCCTCCGAGGAATACGGCCACTATGGCCACTATGCCCAGCACCCACACGCGCACCAGCAGCATCCGGCTGGTCGCAACAGCTACTATGGCCGCGGCCACCCGGCTTATCCCGGCCAGCAGCAAAACCACGTTGGCCCCTACATGGGATACAACGGCGGCGGCCAGATGGCGCCCTATGGCAACTACGGCGCCAATCCCTTCTCGCCCACCGGCTCATCCAACGGCAGCTACTATGGCGGCGACCAGAGGCACATGTACGACATGATGCCATACGGCGCTCCCCCTCCAGGGCCCTACTACAGCCCACAGCACGGGGCCCACTACCCCGGCATGCCGCCCCCCATGATGCAGCGCCACCTGCCGCAGCCTCCACAGCCGCCGCCCACTGAAGCTCCCGCTCCCGCCACGCCTCCCGCCCCAAAGGAGCCCACTCCAGCCCCGCCGCCGCCGCCCGATCCCGAAAAGGAGCGTTTGCAGAAGGAGCTCGCTGACTTCAAGGCCGAGCAGGAGAGGGCCGAGAAAGCAGCGCGGCAGCGGGAGCTGGAGGAGAAGATCCGCAAGGACGCCGAGGAAGCCCTGGCCAAGAAGATGGAGGAAATGAGGTTGCAGCAGGAAGAGGCCAGGAGGGAGATTGAGCGTGCCAGGGCCGAAGCCGAGCGCGCTGCCCGCGAGAGGATTGAAGCCGAGAAGAAGGCGGAAGAGGACAGGAAACGGGAGCATGCTGAGGCCATGGCCCGCGCCGAGGAGACTGCGCGATTTCGGTTCGAAGCCGAAATCAAGGCCGCCGAGGAGCGGAGGAGGAGGGAGGATGAGGAGCGCGCTCGCGCTGAGGAAGCGGCTCGTCTCCGTCTGGAGGCGGCCATACGGGCAGAAACCGCCGCCAAAGCCGCCGCTGAAAAGAAGGCCGCGGAGGAAGCAGCCCGGATCGAGGAGGCCACCCGCCTCCGCATCGAAGCGGCTATGAAGGCCGAGGCCGAGGCCAAGGCAGCTCAGGCCAAGAGGGAAGCCGAAGAAGCCGCTCGAATTGAAGAAGCGGCCAGGCTCCGTGTCGAGGCGGCTCTCAAGGCGGAGGCAGACGCCAAGGCCGCAGCCGCTCAAAAGGCAGCCGAGGAGGCCGAGAAGCTCAGGCTGATTCAGGAAGAAGCCAAGGCCAAGGCCGAGGCCGAACACCGGGCCAAGCTTGAGGCCGAGAGGGAGGCGGCGCAAAAGGCTGCCGAGGCTGCTGCCGCTGCGAAGAAAGAGGCCGAGGAATTGAAAAAGAAGATCCAGGAGGAGACTCGGGCCGCCCTGGAAGAATCCACACGCAAAGCAGAGGAGGCAGCCAAAAAGGCAGAGCTGGCGCCCATCAAGTTTAAGGATGCTGTTGGTCGAAAGTTCAGCTTTCCCTTCCACCTCTGCAACACCTGGCAGGTATGTTTCCGGCTATTGATGAGAACCCTTCTTATCAGCCCCCTCACCTTTGGCCCCGTCCTTTGTGTAATGACTTTCTCTGGCAAGCTGAACTGACATGTATGGTACCAGGGAATGGAGGAGTTGATCAAGCAAGCCTTCCTTCAGGTCGACGTCCTAGGACCTCATGTCCAAGAGGGTCACTATGACTTGATCGGCCCCAACGGCGACATCATTCTGCCCTCCGTGTGGGAAAAGGTGATTGAGCCGGACTGGGCCATTACCATGACCATGTGGCCGCTCGACAAAGCACCACCGGTAGGCGGACCCAAGCTCCCGCCCGGGATGCCTCCGATGCCCAAGCACGATCAGATGCCGCCAGGGATGTCACCGCTCAACCGACCGAGACCCGGCGCGGGCATGCCCCAGATGCCCCAGATGCCGCCGCCTCCGCCCGGCTGGCACGGCGGCCCCCCTCCCACGCCTCGGGGCCCCCCAACGGTGCCTCCCGGCATCAAGATTGTCAACGCGGCACCGCCAAAGAAGAAGAGTAGTTCCAGCAGCAGCAAGCAGAACACCACCATGCTGAATTTCCTGTCGGGAAAGCCTGTGAAAAAGAAGTGAGCTGAGAGAATCCAACAAGTGCTCGTCGAGAGGAGGTTGGCTAACATCGGTCATAGGTCAACGAAGAAATGATGCCGATTCTGCCTCCCATTGCATGAGATTTGATTCAGGGGGAGCACGGGAGCTTTGACTACGATTGCATCACACATGCAAGCGACTGACTTAATGACTGCCTCTTTCTGCTGTAACTGATTTTCTCTTCTTTCTCTACCTTTCTCTTCATCGTTCCTTTCTTCCTTTTCTTTTTTTTTCGCCTTCTCTTCACCATCTTGCAATCTGATTCTCATGATTTTATGCCCTTATCTGTTGTTGCTTTTGAGCGAAAGATTCCCCTCTTGTTTCGTCGTCCGTGGTGGTTGAGCGCTCAAGCTTTCATTGTCTTGGTTCGGCTTCTTCACACATCCGGTTGCATTTGTCCTAGAGTATGTGGCATTCGCCTGTGCGACGGAGAAAAGGGTTGCGATGCGTCGAGTCTCGGATCCTCATGATGTCTGGCTTTGACACCCCCCTGCCCGGCGGCTGACATGAGAGACGGGGACGTTATGGCGTATATGGAAGATGACATTTGGATATCAGGGAGCAATTTGGAGCGGGTTAGACAAAGGGGGATGGCTACGTCTGATGAGGATATGATCTATTTGCTTGCTTTGTAGTTTTGCTCTTCTTCTTCTTCTTCTTCTTCTTCTTCTTCCAGTCTGTTTGTGGTGTGCGTTTATGGCTGCAACGGAAGGGAAAGCTGTTGAGCTACGAGAAGGGGGGATGTTAGTTGTCGCGAGTCTAGGGACCCTAAATATCTATCTCAATCTATCGAATCATCATTACCCGTCTAGCACCTTTTCCGCCTCTGATTCTTCCCATACTCTTTCTGGTGTCTAGCATCGTCATTCATGAGTTCCCCAGTAACGTCTCCAAGGCAGCTCTGCGCTACAGACGCTGCTGAGCGCTTAGTTTGGAGTGCACTCGCTTTTCAAACGCTTCAATCATGAGAGCGGCCATCTTATCGGAAACAGCAGCGCTGACGGCGGCATAGAGAGGGTTGACAAACTCGAACGTAATGGTGAGCCGGACCTCGGTGGAAGGCGTTGTTGCGGACTGCCGGGTCACTGGTGTCAAGGACCACAGTGTCTCGAGGGTCTTAAAGACGGACGAGGCGTCTTTCGCAGGGCCGTCCCCAGCAGACCCTCCGCTACGGGCCTCGACGGAGACGCCGGGGACGCAGCGCAGGCGGCTGGTAAAGACCTCGTCGAAGCCGCCCCAGCCGACGTGCAGGTCGGCGAGGGCGGGCCAGCGGCGGCCGGAGGCGTCTGGCGGGGACCACTGCGTGACGCGGGAGCGGGAGCAGTAGGGGACAAAGGACGAGTAGGAGTCGACGTCTGCGATGAGCTCGTAGAGGGGCTCGCGGGCGTAGGGGAGGGTCCGCGTGGCGACGAGGCTTTGGGGGGAGGAGCCGGGGAGGGAGATGAAGGCGCGGTGGCGGCGGGGGAGGGCCGGTGAGGGAGGGCTGGAGAGGAGGAGACGGCGAGAGGCGGTTCGCGCGGCCATGATGTGTGTGGTTTGGAAGGCGAGGAGGCGGGAATGGTGAGCGAGCGAGCGGATGAGTGAGTGAGGCGGATGCGGATGCGAAAGCGAATGCGCCGTTGGACGGTTTGCGGCGAGTGAGAAGATTAAATGGAAGAGGTCAATGCCATGATCAATGAATAGTGATTGACGACATGTAGAGAGTTGATATGCAGAGAGAGAGACTTATACCGGGCAAACGGCAAGATTTAGAAAAGAAGTATGGGCATAGGACAAAAAAAAAGAAGCCTTTCGCGAACCGACTGCGGCGCCAATAGAGGACGTCACAGCGGGTTTTCGCCGGTCCGTAGTACCTGACCTGGGTACTAATATCAGTACTTGCACACCTGCAGCAAAAGCTCCGAGGTTTCGGCGGCAATTCCGTCATGGCTCAGGTTCTCTCTTCCCGTTATTACGACTAAGGGTACCTCTGCCCATTGGGTGTGACGACGCAACCTTGGCCTTTCGTTAGCGGTCACCTAAAGGTACCTACCTACCTACTAGTACCTTACCTTACCTAACGCCTAAATCAACGCCTTGAAGCTATCTCGAGCTTCCTCCTCCGTCTCTCTCTATTCTGCCTCTCACGCATTCGCTCGTCGCCCCTCCCGCGAAGACAACGACGACAACCCGCGACACCAGGACTTGAGCGCGATAGCAGGATGGTTGGGCTGCTGCGAGCCTTCATCTTCATCACTCCCTGACGAGAGCCACGCCTCGCTCGCTCCCCGAACTCTCTCTCTCTCCGCTCCGATTCGGTCTCTCGCCAGGCCCTTCGCTTCCGTCCCATCGCAAAGCCCCGCGCGGGGCAATCCGTCATTCCAACATGTAAACCTCCATCCATAACGGCGGGCATCAGAAGAACGTACATACGCAGGTGAACGGTCGCTGATTGCGCGCGCATTGCAGGTTCGAGAAGTCGCTCTACGACCTCATCCGGGGTCTGCGCAACCACAAGGGCAATGAGAAGGAGTACATCCAGAAGACGCTCAAGGAGTGCCGCGCCGAGGTCCGCAGTCAGGACATGGGTTCGTTCCATCTTCCTCTACTCTCTCCCCAGTCTCCTCAAGCGACTCGTCTCTCTCTTCAATCAGATGACCGCTGACAGCTTCTTCTCATGCAGACCTCAAGGCAACGGCCCTCCTCAAGCTCATCTACCTGGAAATGGTCGGCCACGACATGTCATGGGCCTCGTTCCACGTCCTCGAGGTCATGTCGTCACCCAAGTATCACCAGAAGAGGGTGGGATACCTGGGCGCTGTGCAGAGCTTCCGGCACGACACCGAAGTCCTCATGCTGGCCACCAATCTCTTGAAAAAGGTCTGTCTCTGCAGCCTTTCCCTCGTCTCACGCCTCACTCCTACTGATACTGCCATCGTCATTAGGACTTGGCTGCTACCTCGCCGACGGTCATCTCCCTCCCGATTGCGACTCTCCCCCACGTCATCACCCCGTCTTTGGCTCTCTCCACCCTCGCCGACCTGCTGCCGCGACTGAACCACAGCCATGCAAACATACGCAAGAAGACCCTCGTCACGCTGTACCGCCTGGCGCTCGTATACCCCGAAGCTCTGCGTGCAGCATGGCCCAAGATCAAGGACCGGCTGATGGACCCCAACGAAGACCCCAGCGTCACTGCGGCCATTGTCAACGTTGTCTGCGAGCTGGGTTCGCGACGTCCCAAGGACTTTTTGCCTCTGGCGCCACGGCTATTCGAGCTATTGGTCGACAGCGGTAACAACTGGATGGCCATTAAGCTCATCAAGCTTGTTCGTCTCCCCCCCTCCCCCCCTCTTCTCCTGTTGGATCCAACTAACCTCATCATTCAGTTTGCGAGCTTGACACCGCTTGAGCCTCGCCTTGTCCGAAAGCTGCTACCTCCCCTGACCAACATTATCCGAACTACCCCGGCCATGTCCCTGCTGTACGAGTGCATCAACGGCATCATCCAGGGCGGCATTTTGGACAGCGCCGAGGACGTCGCGGGAGCAGACGAGATTGCAACTCTCTGTGTCAACAAGCTGCGAGGAATGATTATGATTAATGGCGATGCAAACCGTGAGCTATCACAATCCACCCCTTTCTCCTGTTCTTATGGTGGCTAACGTACCGAGCAAGTCAAATATGTTGCCCTGTTGGCTTTCAACAAGATTGTTCTCACACACCCCCATCTCGTTTCCCAGCAGGAAGACGTCATCCTGGAATGCATTGACAGCTCGGACATTACCATTCGCGTCCAGGCCCTCAACCTCGTCAAGGGTATGGTCACCAGCGATAATTTGGTTCCCATCGTGAGCCGTCTCATGAAGCAGCTCAAGTCGTCTCTGCCGTCCAAGGATCGCCGTGTTCCCGGAAGCTCAGCCAATACTCCAGAGACAGAATCGGACGATGAAGCGCAAACCGCGATCACCGCGCCAACTGTCCGAGACACGCAGGCTCTCCTCCTCCCCGACGACTACCGAATAGACATCATCGAAAGGATCTTGTTCATGTGCTCCAAGGACAACTATTCGAGCGTGCTGGACTTTGATTGGTACATTGATGTGCTGACACAGCTCGTGCGCATGTCCCCTGTGCCCCGAACCTTTGACGCCGACACCGGCGCCCTGCTCCCGACCCGTCAACAAGTCGATGTGGCCGAGAAAGTAGGAGACGAGCTGCGGAACGTCGCCGTCAAGGTCAGAGCAATGAGAGCCACTGCCGTCAGGGCGGCGGATCTCATTCTCGATCAATTGCTGTCTGAGAATCCGGTTGGACATTCGCTCAGCTCGGGAGCCCTCAGGTCGGCCATATGGATCATTGGGGAGTACTCAATACAGCTGGCCATGCCAGATGACAGCCTCAATGCACTGCTGCAGGCCATTCCGAGGATTGGGAAACCCGACATTCTCGCAGTGGCGCTCCATGCCACTGCCAAGGTCTTCTCATCCATTGCCGGCAGTGAGCTCGAGCCGTGGACCGCGGAGCGGAAGTCGAGGATCTCGCTGCTCCTCGCCCGCATCCTAGACGTGCTGGAGCCGCTGGCCCTCCATCCAAGCCTCGAAGTACAAGAGAGAGCGGTCGAGTTTATTGAGCTGCTCAAGCTTACCGCAGAGGCGGTCTCGGGGCAACCCCCGTCAACAGATGAGAATAACCAAGAGCCGCCTTTGCTCCTTACACAGGCCATCCCGTCCTTGTTTACCGGTTGGGAACTGAATTCCGTCGCCGCGCATGCGCAGAAGAATGTACCCCTTCCGGAGGGGTTGGACCTCGACGAACCAATCCACGGCAACCTCGGTCGGCTCCTGTCTCAAACCGACATTGTCACTCTTCAGTCAGACGAAGCCGACGACTTTGAGGTCTACTATCATCAGCGGCCACCGCCTTCAAGCATCTCATCGTCAGCACCGGCCATCACTAGACTGGCCGATCCGGATGACGACACGGCAGGCTCTTATCAGCAAGCGAGCGAGGATAGCTACTTGGATGCCGATATTCTTGCCAGGAGAAAGGCAGAAAGGATGGAGAAGAACAAGGACGACCCCTTTTACATCCCGAGCGATAATATCCTCAGGACATCAACGCCCATTCACAATATCCTGCAGAACAATAATGGGCCCGCCTTGGACATTGACTCCATACCCGTCATGCAATTAGACCTCGAGAAGATTGGCCACACAGTCGCCGCGCCCTCCCGACCGCGGCCGCAGCCACGACAGAGGGTCGTCGTAGCTACTGATGAGACTCTCGAAGGCAGCGACAGCGGCACGGGGCGGCAGTACGACTCGGAAAACAGCACACTCCCCAAGGCCAGATCTAAGAAATCAAAGCAGCACTCCCTCCTCCAGGTGGACTCCAGCACCATTGGCTCGTTCAGCCTCGAAGGCAACCCGTCCGAGGCGTTTGACTATGAAAGGCAGCAAAGGGAGGAGGCGGAGATGCAGCAGGCTATGAAGGAGGTGGAGCGGCTACGGCTGGAGATGCAGCGCGCCAACGAGAGGATACAAATGGCCCAGGGGGCCGACGTACAGGGCGTCGTCATCAAGAAGAAGACGAAGAAGAAGGCCGCAGCCAAGAAGGCCGCAGACGGCGCCGAGAACGAGGGTACAAAAGTCAAGCCCAAGAAGAAGGTCAAGAAGGCGGCGTCGCAGGCCGTAGAAGGGGGAGGAGGCGGCGGCGGCGAGGATGCCAGCGGTGCGCCGGCTGCTTCAGCAGATACATCGGGGACCCCTCCTGCAAAGGTGGCGCCAAAGAAGAAGAAGAAGAAGAAGGTGGCGCCTGTCGAGGAAGCTGAGGTCGCTGGATAAAGCGGTGGCTGGAAACCTCTACATGTTGTTGCTCTGAAGAGGTGGCATGGTGGGGAGAGAGGGGAGGAAACTGGCTGCTATTACTACAAGCTTGTACATAAAGAGACGGAGGATTGATATATGGGCGGAAACTGGGCTTGCGTTGGCCTTTGTCAACATCAGAAAACAGGGGGTAAAGTGAAGGTGAAGGAGAGGGGCTATGAAAACCACCACCCTCTGCTTGCCAAGCTTCTTCTTCTTCTTGCTGTCCGTACAAGTACTGCAGCGCGTCACCATAGAGGAGATGAACCAGGATACGATACGACATGCTGAAACCAGAAGAACAAGATATATATTTCCAAACGCAGCAAAAGACACAAAAGATGTACCAAAGTGTAGCCCCAATATATGAATGGCCTTCTCAACCTTTCGTCTTGTACTTGCCTCCTCCTTTCTCGCACTTTCAACCCTTTCTTTCCCTCATAGTGATTTGTGCCTCCCTTTTGACTCCAGAAATTTCAGCCAACGCATCTACCGTAATCTACCCTTCCTACCGAGAAACTTTTTACATCACATCTCTTCCTTCAGATCGCCACAACCAAAAGGTGGGAGGGGAACTGGTGTTCTTTCTCCCCCGCCATTCGCTCTGGGTGGATATCTACAATAAACGGGTAAAAGCACACATAAACATTTCAGTCATGGTCCGTAAATCCGTACAATGGGGCATAAACGACAAGGAAATTCATGTCATCGTCGCAATGGACTTCACTAATCGTCCATCGGCCTGTCCTCCAGGGTCACACCACGAGGGCTTGACTCCCTCGGCGGGGTGGCGGGGATGCCCGCCGAGAATCTGGACGCCACTGACCTGCCCAGGCTGTCGCGCTTCTCCAGGACGTGTCCGGGCTCGACCTCCGTCTTGAGCGGAGATCCGTTGGTGGTGTCAGGCGGGCTGGCGCTGCCGTCCGCTGCGGGGACCTCCAGGCTGGACCGCTTGATGGCGTTGAGGCTGCCGAGGCTGCTCCGGTGACGGTCGGAGGCGGTCGTCGGGCTGGTCTGGATAGGGAATCGAGTCTCGGGCCCGCCGCTGCTCCGCTCCCGCCGGTGGCCTCGGGGACCCGGCGCAGGGCTGGTGGCGCGGCTCCGCGGGGCGTGATGGACCTTCTTCTCGAGCAAGGCCCTGTTCCTCTCCTCCATCAGCGCTTTTCGGTTGCTCTCATCGGTGCTGATCGCTCGAGGGCGGCCCGGGGCGGAAATGGAGTGGCTGAGGGTTGACATGCGCTTGAGCTCGCTGAAGATGGCGTCCTTGTGCGCAAAGAGATCGCGGACCAGTCGGCTGGCGTGCTTCTCTTCCATCGTAAGAGAAGTCTCCATTCGGGGGCGCAGAATGCAAGGCGCCAAGGAAGTGGCCAACGCCGCAACGTATTCCTCATCGGCCGAAGTCAGGTCGATGAGGCGGGTGAAGTGATTCATGCACGCATCTAGTGTGGCAATGTTGGTCAACCGGAGCTGCGAAAGCGTCTGCTGGAGTACCGCAATCCGAGACGCCTCTGATGTATCGGTTGCAGGGGTGTTGTAGATTGTCCGGACGATTTCGTAAACGTGAGAGGAAACCAAGGAGTCTAGTAGAAGGGGTTAGATCCGACAACGCTTCGCAAGTAAGGAGGGAGCAAGTCGGTGCTGCTGCTTACCGGGAAGTTCGAGGAGATAGAGCTTCAGGAGGGATGCGACGGTCGGGATATCAAACTCGTCAAAAACTTCGGGGGCAACTGGCTTGCCGTCATTGACCTTTGCACGGAGCTTGTGCGTCTGGGCAAGGGGCACGTCGAGCAGCCACACTCCCCGCCTTGCCTCGTCGCCTTCCAAGTCAGGGTAGTGGTTGTCCAAGTAGGTCAGGATCGTGGTGATGATGATTGGGACACGCTTCTTATCGGCTCTTGCGCGCGCCTCCAGATCAACACCAAACGTCTGTTCGTCAACCTTGTTGTAGTAGTTCTCGTAGACGACAACCTTGGGGATGAAGCTTCCGGTGCGGTAATTCTCCAAGAGGTATCGGAGATCGCCCGAGGGCTGCACGGTCTCTTGGAAGAGCATCATCTTGTCGACAGTCGACTGCAGGCTGGGAATCACATTGCCAATAGTTCCCGTGAAGTCGAGGATAACCGTCTTGATGGCCTTGAGCCTATCGAGCTCGCAGCGCTCAAGGAACTTGAGATGCAGGAAGATGAGCTCCTCAAGTTCGCAGCGGAGCTCGTCGAGCTTGCGCACACCGGCCTTGTACTTCTCATCGGCCTCCCTCGCCTCGCGCTGCAGCCGCTGGGGAGCAGTCTCTCCAGGATGAGAGTTGCTGAGCACGTTCCAGTTGGACAAGTACTCGCTGACCGTTCCCACCACGGGTGACGAGTCGCCGCCATCTGAGCCTGTAGTAGGCATGGAAAAGGTCCGGCCGAGCGTCTGCTTCTTCTCGGGGATTCCGGCAAGCTGGAAGGCCTTGGGCCTCCACTGGTAAAACATTTTGGAAGAATTGGCAAACGTGTTGCCGACGTTTCCGATGAGTCGCAGCATGCCATTGGAGATGAGGTCTTGTCCGATCCTCTCAGCATAGCTGACACTCGTGGTTCCCATGCTTCGCTGGAGATACTCGACAATGTCCGAGCCGGATGACGTGTTGAGGTAGGTACCGAGGATGGGCACCTTGGTCTCTCCCATCTTGATCGTCGACAGCATCTGGGAGAGGATCTTCTTCATTTGCTCGGGCTGGTAGACGTCGTCGCCGATCTCGTAAACCTCGTCGTTCTGGGATTCTTCCTCCTTGTGGGGCTGGACCTTGATCTCGGGAATCGGCGGGGCGTTTGGCTGGTTCTGCTTGGGGCTGGATTCGGGGTCCTGGAAGGCGAGCTTGTTCTCCTCTTCCAGATCTTCCACCAGTCGGCACTTGTTGAAGTAGTTTGAGCGGAGCTTCTTGACCGCCTCGGCTTGCTTGTCGTGCGCCTTGATTCGCAGCTGGAGAACATCTTGAGAGTCCTGGATGCGCGTCTCGTGCGCATCGCACCATCGAGAAAAGGGGTTCACGACCAAGTCGCGGATGTTCTTGGCGATTCGGATGTGGCTTTGCGAAGCCTCTTGCATCTCCGCTCGCATGCCATCGTAGGCCTATAGAGAGTTTCGGTGTTAGCGATCTCACCGTCCACCGCGGCCCGTGTATGGATGCGAATCGCAGCGGCGCAGCCTGGTAATCGGTTTGCTTGACTGACCTTGCGAACGGTGGCGCCATCGTCACGATTAAAGCCACCCGACAGCTTGTCTGCGGCGGGCGCAATATCAGCGAGGCGCTGGCCATACGCTTCCTCGGCCTCGGCGCGCAGCCGAGCTATGGTCAGCACCTGGCGATTCTCTACAACGCCCTGCTGGAGCTTGCTGAAGAGGACACCGAGCCCTGGCGACGGTTAGACAAAGACGCCAGCGAGCAACTGCCACGAGAATGTGAGGGGAAATAAATACCAGCAGCATAGTCATTCGACCAGAAGGAGTCGGCGAACCCAGGCATCGTCGTCTACTCGAACTGTTCAGCTGCAGGATCATGCGATGGAGACGTCGGACAGCCGTGGGGCTTCGGTTCGAATGGGGGGTGGCTGTTGTCCCTCTCTCTGTCTCACTCGCTATTGGCGAGTTTGGAGTAAAAAAAAAAAGACTCGCCAGGAGCTCGTCTATCGTGAAGAACCAAGGCTCGTGTACGGCGGGCGGCACTCGCGAGAGAAGGCCGAAAACGTAGGAAGAAGGATGTAATCGAAGATAAAGGGGGACGGCCTGAGAGACGAGGAGGGAAAAAAAAGAAAAGACACAAATCAGCGCGCCAGAGTGGTATGAACGAACTCCAAGCGGTTGCGAATAGGAAAGACGATGATGAGCTTGGTGGAGAAGAAACGAGATGCAAGCCGGCGAGCAACAGAAAGCAGGAGAGAGAGAGAGGAGACTGGAGAAGAGCTTTCGCAGAAGGCTCGAGAACAAAGAGAGGCAGCGCGCTGGTGGTCCGCAAGTGGGCAGCTGTGAAGAAATGCAGGCTGGTCGAAGCAGGTGAGAGGAGGTTCACATGGATCCAAGGATGGAGGGCGGCCAGGGATCTTTTGGCGGCGAAACACGAAACAGCTGGGCTGTTAGCGCCTGGTAGCAGCAGCCCGGGCAGCACCTCAGCCAGGTACAGTACCAGACAGTGCTGGTACGGGGGGTCAGAGGAGTCTCTACAGGGGTCTCTACAGTATGGGTACGGGTATCAAGGCACTTGATCACTGCTCTGACCTCCACTGCCTGAGGCTGTACAGAGACACCCGACATGCAGGCTTCAAGTGCTCCATGCTTTGTATTACAAGGGCGGGCATCACCGGTTGTTAGGCCATGACGGGCCATTGCCTAGGCTCCCCTATTTTTTCATGCTCTTCTGACAAGTACTCTTCTGAGTCCATTTCCCTCTTCTCTTCTCCAAGTCAAAGAGGCCAACAGACGCTGCAATATCACGGCAGACTCCAGCAGCCCCAGGTCGTCCAATTCATGCTGGTGCTGACTGTGCTGGCGCAATCTAGACAAGTACCTAGTAGTGCTATCTCTGCTAGTGGTGGACTTGGGCACGCCGTGCTTGTGAAAAGGGCTTCACAGGCCACGGCGGCTGGCCAACGAGCACCCAGATGTTATAAATAGCACGCCGTAGTCATCATTGTGGCTACTGTATGGCTGATACCTCATAAGATCGCACAACGGTTCGCTCCGGTCTATAGGTAGGCAGTAGTAGGTGTCGTTCTACTCGCGCTCCTCATCACAGGCTTGTGAGCATCCCGAGAGGGAGGTACTTCACGCCCCGCAGATACCTCAGGTAATGACCCTTGTACCTGTACTGTACGAGGACGCTCCTGGTTTCACCGGCATGCTGACGCAGCTCTGAAATGCACTCGAGGCCCTCTCGGCATCTTTGACAGAGCACGGGCCACGTTTGTCTCCTTCGTATTACCTTCCCTTTAGCTAACATTCTGCGGCTGCCGGTTTGCTTTCACCGTCTCATCAGACCCGGTCACCGCTGATTTTGACTCTTGATTAGGTGCACATGGTCTGGCTGCGACCTCAAGTTCGACTTTTGCCTATAGTACTCTGACCGGAAGGGAAATATCTAAGGTATTTACTATACCCTCCGTACTATACTCAGTACCTACTAGTCAGCGTGAACGGTGAGCACAGATAAGTCGAGCCCTCTTGCTTTAGCTGGAAAGCCACGCGAGCTGCTATTATTAGGCGCCTTTGGTAGTACCTGCGTAAGGCAACCAGGAGCGGGTCGAAGACGGTTCTTGCAGACAAATACCTGCCAGGGCCAGCAGATAGGTAGGCATAGTACTACCTACTTGTACTATCAGTGGTTCGAAGCACCTGGAGGAGATCAACCTATCCAGGGCAGGTGGGTGCGGTGAAGAGCTGTGTGTGCCTTGCCTTCAGCCTCGGAAGAAGCGACGTGTGCATCCACCAGCTGTGGGGGTTGAGTCTTCGAGAGTACGAGTACTAACATGTACCTTACAAATAAAGCAACTACATCTTAGGATTTTAGATACCATTGCTAGCAAATCACCAGAACAAAACCTCTGATGGACCTGCAAGAACAAATACCAAGACAGCTCCTCCCTTGCCTCAAGAATGGCGTCATCGCGAGATCCCCCCAGGAAGGTGCCCAGGCCTGTAGAGATATGGTAGTACCAGAGCTTTAGTAATAAACCCAGCATCAACTCAAGTACTTCGTACAATTCGGGAATTGAGATAGGGCAAGTGCAGTGGTCAACCTCTCTTCCTCCTCCTCCTCCTCCTCCTCTTCCTCTCTCCTTATCTCGAGTCACGAGCAGCGTCACGCCGCTCAACCCCTTCCGATCCAATGACTGCCAAATCACACGCCATCCTGCCCACGGCGGGCAGCCCAGACTATCGCAACCCGAGTGCCGCCAACAGTCACGCGCAACAACCGCCGCACAGGCCAAACCTCAAGAAGCTCGCCCTGGGCGCATCGCTGGCTCTCGCAACCATCGGCCTGCTGTATAAGCCGGCCTTCAGTCACTACCAGCGAATCTCTCAGCACTCGTGCTCCAAGACGCTGACAGTCGAGGAGAGGGCTCACAAGATCCTGTCGACCACGCCTTTGATTGGTAAGTTAATGAATATCGCCCTGCCCTTGGCTGAAGCCGGAAGCTGACAAACGCCTCCTCGCCAGATGGTCACGTCGACTTCCCGCTTGTTCTCCGTGGCCCGTACGGGAATCATCTCACTGGAGATGACTTCACTGGCCCCTTTGAGAATGGGACGCTCAAGGGCCACGTCGACCTCGCTCGGCTGAGGGCCGGCCGCGCTGGGGGTGCCTTTTGGAGCGTGTACGCGCCGTGCCCTGCAAACGGCACCGACTTTTCGGATGACAACTATGCTGATAGTGAGTAAGAATATTCTTGACTATCCCTGTGTTGCATTGTATTGACGACTAATGTGCCCTCATCAAACAGGCCTGCAGTTCACGCTGCAGGAGATTGACATCATGAAGAGGTTATTCGCCGCATACCCGGATGACTTTGCTCACGACATTGACAGCTCCGATGCCATTGACGCCTTCCGAGCCGGGAAGCTCATCTCCCCCTTGGGCATCGAAGGCCTTCATCAGATTGCCAACCTGGCTGGCAACCTGCGCATGTTTCGCGACCTCGGCGTGCGATATGCGACCCTGACGCACAACTGCCACAACAAGTTTGCAGATGCAGCTCTGCTGGAGAGCCCCTTTCGGAAAGCAACCCCCGTCTGGGGCGGCATCAGCCCCCTTGGCCGGCAGCTGGTTCACGAGATGAATCGGATCGGCATGATTGTCGATCTTGCTCACGTCAGGTATGTCACTAATAGTAGTTGCATGTGCATGTGCAGCATAACCATTTGCTTACGAAATGCTCTCTTTTTTGTCCATTGTAGCGAAGATACAATGATTGATGCCCTCGGTGGCAGAGAAGACTGGGAAGGGTCCAAGGCACCCGTCATCTTCTCCCACAGCTCGGCGTACGGCATCTGCCCTCACCCGCGCAACGTCAAGGACAAGGTGCTGCAGCTAGTCAAGGAGACCGACTCCCTGGTCATGGTCAACATTGCCCCCCAGTTCATCTCCTGCATTGACAACGGCAATGACAACGGCGTCCCCGACGAAGACCCTGACAACGCAACCCTAGAAAGGGTTGTCGACCACATCACGTACATTGGAAGCCGCATTGGCTATGATCATGTCGGCATCGGCACCGACTTTGACGGCATTGGCTCGGTCCCCAAGGGTCTGGAGGACGTTTCCAAATATCCTGACCTGATTGCCGAGCTCCTGCGACGAGGAGTCAGCGACGCCGACGCCGCAAAAGTGGTGGGTGACAATCTGATCAGGGTTTGGAAGGCCGTGGATGCCATCTCCGCCGAGATGAAGGCCAACGGCGCGCCCGTCATGGAAGACAAGCTGTAGAGCAGCAGATCGTGCAGACCAGTGTGTGGCGTTGTCATGAGCGGCAGAAGATGTAGTATGTGTGCAGTGTTTTTGCGGTATGTTTCAGTTGCTTGCCCACCGTTCGTCGTCGTATATACATATATCATACAGGGCCCAGTATTTGCAGGCCGTTTTCTTTCTATTTTCGACACATTTCCATGCTGTAATTCGCAAAGCCCGTTTGTATTTCTTTCTTTCCCGGCCCAAACTCCGCGTCGCCTCCGCCGCAACATCAGCTTGAAACCAGGTTCTATGCCCTGCGATCCACCCTGTTGAGCTTGTTGGCCGTGGCCGTCTGTGTTCTCGTCCGCTGGCCACGGACGGGCAAACCCATGGCATGCCGTCTACCGCGGTACGACCCAATGTCTTTCAGCCTCCGGATATTCTCCTGGACTTGTCTCCTTGCGTCTGATTCTATAGACATTTGCGACAGTTCGGCCGTGAGCGAGGTGACCGTCTTGGGCGATAATGAGCCGACTTTGGCGAGGTTGTGGATCGAGTACTTGGCCATGATGCGGGCGGATGTGGTTGGGCCGAGGGCGTAGAAGGACTCGAGGGCTTTCTATACGAAGGAAATTAGAGGTTAGACGGTGGCCATCTTGATCGGATCGTGAGCCTATGGGTAGGTACCTTGACCAGCTGGCCCTCGTGGAAGCTGACTCCCAGGATGAACACCTGAAGAGAAACGGTTAGCTCAGCGATAAATTTTCAAGTAATGTCAATGGCAAGAGACAGTGTACCATCTTGTGTGTTTGTGCTAGATTACAAGTCGTTATTTGTCAAAAAGCATCCGCAATGTGTCGTCTGTGTCTGTCCTGGGTATAATTCCTCCACACTCTGAATACCTCGTTCCGAGCTTCTTTCTTCAAAGGCGTTGCGATGGAAAGGTTCGCTGCCGGACGGCTAAAAAATGGCTAAACTTGCCGGGCACTTCGACATTGCAATGGAAGTACGTACTGGTAGTAGGTACCTCTGTACCTGGACACCTGTAAATGCCGAGCGGCCTAAAGAGGCAGGAAGCAGGCTAGGGGACCAGTGTGGATCTGGACAATAGCAGCGCAGCCATTGATTGCCTGAAGTCGATGCTTGGGAGCGGGCAGGTGCGTGGTGGGCAAGCGGGGAAGGCGCAGATGCGACGCAGACCACTAAGCAGGGGACGAGCATATGTGTCCATTTAATGAACCTATCAAGTTGTCCTGCAGTGTCTGGTATAAGTTCAGTTTACTCCCCGACTCTCGCTCTGCCAATTCTTGGCTGCTTTCTCGACAAGAACATCTCTCATAGAACAGAACCGACGCGACAACATCCACCATGCTGACCTTTAGGCGGCTCTTCACCACCGCCATCGTCCTGGTGGTGGGCCTGCTCTTCTTCGTCAAGACGGCCGAGGCCGCCAAGGGCCCCAAGATCACCCACAAGGTCTTCTTCGACATTGAGCACGGCGACGAGAAGCTGGGCCGCATCGTCCTGGGCCTGTACGGCAAGACGGTCCCCGAGACGGCCGAGAACTTCCGGGCCCTGGCCACCGGCGAGAAGGGCTTCGGCTACGAGGGCTCGACCTTCCACCGCGTCATCAAGCAGTTTATGATTCAGGGCGGCGACTTTACCAAGGGCGATGGCACCGGTGGCAAGTCGAGTAAGTTGCCTTTGGTTCCCAAATAAGCAATCAATTGATCAATCAATTGGGTGGCATGGCGTTTGTCACTGCATCTGGCTCTGGCTCTGGCTAACCTTGAGGGCTCCGTCTAGTCTACGGCAACAAGTTCAAGGACGAGAACTTCAAGCTGAAGCACACCAAGAAGGGCCTGCTGTCCATGGCCAACGCGGGACCCGACACCAACGGCTCCCAGTTCTTCATCACCACTGTTGTTACCTCGTATGATTTCCCCACCCTCCTTGGAAGATCCTGGATAAGAAGTAGGACCAATCTAACGAACAACTTAAACAGATGGCTCGACGGCCGACACGTCGTCTTCGGCGAGGTTCTCGAGGGCTACGACATTGTTGAGAAGATTGAAAACGTCCAGACCGGCCCCGGCGATCGCCCAGTGAAGCCGGTCAAGATTGCCAAGAGCGGCGAGCTGGAGGTTCCCCCCGAAGGTATTCACGTCGAGCTCTAAACTGTCTCACTGCCTGCACACACGCACTCGTACACGCACACGCACACGCACACACAAACACGGTGTCTCCAACTCTTCCGTCCCCTGTCACTTGGTATGCTGATGAATTTGGTTTGAAATTCAGAGCTCCTCGAGACGGCTGGCCTGGTTGACGCAGCGGGATCCTCGGACGCTGTTGACTCGGACGTTGGCGGTGGATCTGGAGCGCTGCGAGTGCTGCTGTTTGGCGCCGTTGCTGTCGGCGTTGTCGGCCTCTTTGTGCGAATGAGGAAGTCGGGCGGCGCTGTGCACGCAAAGTCGCTGGCCTGATGTAGTGAGAGTGCGAAAGATGTGAATAGAGAGTACAATTTTGGCTACCAAGGCTTGTGATTTGCCAAATGAAGGCTTGATCTCTGTTGCCGGTTGAAGGCGTGCAATCTTGTGTATGTTTATGCAGTGATGATGATTTGTCTGTTGCGCTGAGGGAGCGTGTTGAAAGGAGAGATTGTATGTGTCACGTGGGTCGTGCAACTTTTGGTGCAAAAATCGATTTACTAG
Source organism: Trichoderma reesei QM6a (assembly GCF_000167675.1). Taxonomy (NCBI): domain Eukaryota; kingdom Fungi; phylum Ascomycota; class Sordariomycetes; order Hypocreales; family Hypocreaceae; genus Trichoderma; species Trichoderma reesei. Next base: position 310,586 of record NW_006711175.1, read on the forward strand.
TATTAGAGCTTGGACAAGGGAAAATGTTGCAGAGCGGGCCAGTAAGAAATTCTTTTGACAGGATCCACGTCGATTTCACTTACAGCCTCTTAAGCGCCACTCCAATACTACGAAGAACAGTCTGAAGTGAAACACAAGACATAGAAGAAACAATAAGGATCAACAAAGAGAAGGGATCAACAAAGGCAGCGAAAATGAAGGTCCTCAGCCTCAATTTCTTGACCTGCGCCGTCAAGGCCTGCAAGTCGTCTTCCAGCTCGTACCCTCTGCATCCCCGGGACGCGGAGCTGGTGCAGGATGAGATTGAGGTGAACCCGGATATGCTCGTCAATGTGCTGCCGCGGTTGGATTGGGCGGCTCTGCGGACGACTTCGTCAGAGGTATGTGTTCTTTTTTTTTTTTTTTTTTTATGTTTTGATTTTTTTGTTGGGCTCATGTTTTGTTTGTCTTGTTGGGTGTTGATTCGTTCCATGGGCTGGGATGTTATGGCAATGTCATGATATATCATTGTGATGGATGGGAGGAGAGAACACGAGAGCGATGGAAAGAGAGGATGGTGAATGGAAAGAGAAGGATCTCGGCATGAGAGAGAAGAAGAAGAAGAAGAAGAAGAAGAAGAAGAAGAAGAAGAAGAAGAAGAAGAAGAAGAAGAAGAAGAAGAAGAAGAAGAAGAGGAAGAAGAGGCACAAGATCATGATGAGGACGATGATGAGGAAGATGATGAGGAAGATGATGAGGAAGATGATGAGGAAGATGATGAGGAAGATGATGAGGAAGATGATGAGGAAGATGATGAGGAAGATGATGAGGAAGATGATGAGGAAGATGATGAGGAAGATGATGAGGAAGATGATGAGGAAGTTGATGAGGAAGATGATGAGGAAGATGATGAGGAAAAAGATGCAAAAGCTAACTCTCGAGACAACATAAACAGCTTGGATTCCCGCCCCTGCCCGAGCAGCCGCCCACGCAAGAGGAGCTGCGGGCCGACGACAAGCTGGTGCGCGACCTGCACCACCTGCTGCTGGAGACGCAGATTTCCGAGGGCAAGCTGGTGTGCGCCAACTGCGGGCACGAGTACGCCGTCAAGGAGGGCATTGCGAATTTCCTGCTGCCGAGTCATTTGGTCTGAGCCGTCTACCAAAAAGGTGAGCCACTCTTTTACTTGTTTTTTTTTTTTTTTTTTTTTTTCCTTTTCTTTTTGAATGGGGATGGGCAAGATGGGAGGATGATGGCGGGTGGGTGGCCGTGTTGTTGTTGTTGAATGTTGATATTGACCGATGTGACTAGAGTGTAGGTGGTTCAAGTGAAAAGGGGAGGCAACGTTGCTGGGACTCGATGAATTATTTGGGGTGATGGGAGTATGGGCGTTTGTTTCGGTCAATGAAAAAAAGAAAACATGTTGGTCACGGAGGATATAGAAGAGGGCACAGAAAGAAGGGGCAAGGAAGAAAATAGAGGCGACATTCCATGATAACGCAATCTAATTCTTGATATGGATCAAAGACAGCAAAAAGCAAGACGCAGCCACATTGTTGACGAAACCACAAGGAAATTATTGTTACAAGAGTCTCAAGCATACCCTCGCTACAACACAATGCTCTTCCATCACCAAGCAGACAGCACAGATGCAGCCGCTACTGGTTCTTCTTCTGGGCGGCCGGACCCATGTCCTTCTCAAACGCACCGTACGACACCTCCAGACTTCCCAGAGCTCTGAGTCCAACGCTGAGAATAGACAGCAAAACGATCGCCGTGATGAGCGCCATAAAAATGCCTGCGTCTCCGGGGTTAGTCCATCAATTACAGCCTCTCCATCACAGACCAAGAGTGTCGTCATTGCTTACCAGGGGTGAAGAACTGGTACTTTTCGAAAATGGGGAGCTTATCCCATTCAGTCTCGTTCTTCGACTGCGGCTTCTGCGCGTTGTCGACATCCCTCTTCAACTCCATGCGGACAGCTTCCTCGAACTCGGCTTCGTACGCTGGCTCGCCCGGGGTCGAGAAGAAGATGAACGTGTAGCTGTCGTCCGCCGTGGCCTTGTCGAGATTGTGCGCGAGTATGTCATCTGCCATTTGTATTAGCAACAACCATCAAGGCCAACCAATGCACGCCCCGGTAATGACGAACCGTTGGAAGCCCATGCGCCGGCTCTGTCCTCCAAGGACAGGGGAGGCAGCTGCACTTGGTCCACGGTAACCGCCTTGTTCTCCTTGGCACAGACCGACTTGATGTAGTCTGACAGGTCTGCACCTGCGAGATCCCCAACCACTTCGGACACAATGGCCTTGCCCTTGATTCGCTTATCGTCGACGGCCTGGCACAGGTGCGGCATGGCACAGCCATTGGATCTCCGGATGTCCTCCGTGTTCAAGCCGGGCTGGGACACAATGAGGTAGCGATCGGTTGGGCACGTCGCCAGGACGTCTCGGGTGAAGCCCAGTACTGAGGAGCTGGTCTGGATCTGGTCTGCGCTAGGAGCCTTCGCAAAGCTGCAAGAGATGTCAGCGCCTCGGCCTCGCACCAAAGAGGCATGCATGCATCATCATCATCATCATCGTATCGAGAGCAAGTGTAAACCACCAGTGACGAAAGCTTACGGAGTCGTTGACAAGAGAATCCATGGCGAGGAATCGTAAAAGGCGTTTGCTGCGCCGGACAGCGCCAAAAGGCTCGCAACCGTCTGGAGATGCATGGCCGCGACTTTGTGGTCTGTGGTTCCTGGCCAGCAGACGACGGGATTCTGGGTTGCAGATTATGAGGCCGAGACTTGGGGAGAGCTCCGGAGGTTGCGACAAACGCGTTGCATCATCCGCCCGAGTTATGCATATACCGGTGCTATTGCTTCATCCGAGGAGGCTCGAAGCGGGATCCCCTTGCGTCTGGAGCGGGCTAGTACCGATCAGGCAGTGCTTTGAGCAGCTAAGCAATCTGCATTGATTAAATGGTCCATTGCCAGATTATTTTGTTCAGATAACGAAATCTTGGAAGGCTACGAGGTACCAAAGTACTTTATCGCAGACAAGGAACACTGAAATTTTACGACCACGACGAGGTGCAGAGTTGGAGCATCAGGAAGCACTTTGAACAATATCAACTGAGGAAAAGGAAGAACAAAACGTCATCACAAAAAAGGAAACCATGTTTGCAAAGCCGAGACCAAAGAAGAGCGTCCTGCCACCCCCGAGCAAGAAGCGCAAGTACGGCGTTGAGCAAGTCTCCTTCGACTTTGACGCTCGCCACGAGTATCTCACCGGCTTCCACAAGCGGAAACAGCAGCGCATAAAGCAGGCCCAGGAAGAGGCCGCCAAGCGGGCGCGGGAGGAGAGGCTCAGAACCAGGGCACAGGTAGGCACACGATTCGGCGATTTGCTTCTTCCACTTGTCAGTCAATTGGTCTAACGGGTGACTGTCGTGGGGGAAATAGATTCGAGAAGAGCGCAAGCGAGAGGTTGAGCAGCACGTCGAGCACGTCAACAAGCTGCTTCGGGAATCTGGCGCGATCGAGGCCGACGACACGGAGGAGCAATCGGGTGAGGAGGCCGAGGCAAACGACGGAGAGTGGGACGGGTTCCCAGATCGACCGAATCTCGACATTGTGGATCACGAAGAGGAGTACATAGACGAGGATCGATATACGACAGTCACCGTCGAGTCCGTCTCAATATCGCGAGACGGCTTAGAACGCCCGGAGAAGCCCCAAGAGAAGGCTGAGGAAGAGGAGCAGAAGGGAGACGCGGACAAGGCGCCTCAGGAACAACCAAAAGGCCCCGCAAGGCCCAAGAAGAAGAAGCAAAAGTTCCGTTACGAATCCAAAATTGAGCGGCAGCTCACGGAGAGGAGGCAAAAGGCCAAGAGCAAAGCAAAGAGCAAGGCGCGGAGATCAGAGTAAAGAGGTTTGGAGCACGGAAATAGTTGGCCAGCGTCAGTAGCAATCTATAGATACCCCTGAAGAGCAACACGAAAGGGGGGAGAAAGGGCAAAAGGAACAAGCAATACAGGACAAGGACACAAAAGGCAGGAAAAACTTGACATGGCGACGAAACACGTAATCGTTGTAATGCTGCTGCTGCTAAACATGGCGCTTCCCGGTGACACCTGAATCTTCTCTATCAAACACGTACCCTCCACAACATCTTACATTATTCCTGTCGAGGTGCTTAAGAGGGATGAAGCCGCACGGACGGCGAGTGTTGAGCGACCCAAAAAAAAAGAAAAAAGTAGTGTACTGCCCAGCGATCACATTTAGATGTTTCCGATCTCGTTCTGGAGCTCCTCCAGCTCCTTCTGCAGGTCGGCGTGCTTCTTGGCCATCTCCTCGTACTTCTGCTCCCACTGGTCGCGCTCGTTCTCAAGGGCCTGGACCTTGCGTTCAAAGTGTCCGGCCTTGACGTCGGTCTGTCGGAGCCTATCATCGACACGTTAGCGGGAGAGCTTGGTGCAGCAGGGGCGGGGCGTAGATGAGATATGGGGGAGCGGGCTGGATGCAGCGACGGGGTTCGGCATCAAACGTACTTCTCGTTGGCCTCGCGCAGGGTCTTGTCGGCCTCCTCAGCCTCCTCCTCGAGCAGCTGCAGTCGTCGCTGCAGGGTCTCGTTCTGGGTTCCGTGCTCCTGTCCTTCGTCGGCCACCTTCTTGAAGTCCTTGATGGCCGTCTCCAGCTTCTCGACCTCGCCCTCGAGGAGGCCGTTCTTGTGCTGCAGGGACGTAATCTCCTGCTCCTTGGCAAGGTTCTCCTGCTCGAGCGCCTTGACCTTGTTCTGGAGCTCCTCCACCTTGGCGATGGCCTCGTCGGCCTCCAGGCGGAGCGAGTTCATTTTCTAGCTCATGCCGTTAGCCCCGAATCTGGTCGCGAGACGCGCAAGCTGCAGGAGCATATAGGTATATGCTGTTGTTTCTCTGGGGGGGGATGTTTTACCTCCTTGATGCGATCCATTGTTGCAGCGGTGAGATGGTCGGGTTGTGTCTTAGGTGGTTTGTTGTTCTGGGAGTTGAAGTCGGGAGGGAGCTCGAGCGAGAGAGGATTCGGAGTTGTAATATGTAAAGGTCGAGTTGTCGAGACGGGCCTGGAAAGGGGGTGGGGTAAAGGAGAGTTGTCTTTGATGCCCCTCTGCGAATACCTGCGAGTAGGTACAGCGCAGGTACCCCGACAATGTACCTGGACGGCGATACCTGATGCCTGCTGCCTCTTCTGTGGCCCGCGCCCCGCAGAGCCTCGGGCTGCCGGTACTGCAATAGCACCACCTGAAGCCGGCCTCGACTTCCAGCAGTGCACGGTGGAGGATGTACCTGCTGGGTACTCGGACGGCCTGGTGCTAAGGCGGTACTACTACCCCCAATTTGACCACGAGGTTCCCCATACTGTCTACCTACCTACTCAACGGCATCTATTACTATCTGCCTAGGTCGGTCCAAGGAGCAGAGGTAGGAAAGGATATAACCAATCCATGCAAGGCGTCCAGTATGTTTTTTGGGGAAAACATGACAACAAACAAGAGTCGCATGAATCTGACGGGTTCTTAGCCGGGTCGAGGCTGGTCAAGTGATGCTGCAAGTGTCGCCAAAATGGGATGATGACAGCCTCTGGGCCACTTGCCGCAAACCACCTGAAGCACATGCAATTGATGAGATACTTACTCACAGAAGGTAGGTAAGTACTACGAGTAAGTACGACTACTGCTTCCTCAAAGCGAGCTGTAAGATACTAGATACTTATGCTACAGGAGGTGAAGACTCCGTAATTCTTGCTGGAGCCAAAGAAAGGCAGATCAACTGCGACATGTCATGCGAGATTGGGTCATTTTCTCTCTGATTGACTGCTGCTCCTTTGGAAAGAACAAGCCACACTGACCTCCCTGCAGCCTTTTCCTCTCTAATATCCGTGCTTTTCCCTTACACAGGTAGTAGAGGTAGTTCTTATTTCCTCTTTCCTTCCACGCTTATCGATTGGTCTGAACCAAGCTTGGATCCCCACCTAAGCGATGCTACCGCCAGAAACTGTAATCGGCTAGCACTAATGCGGTATTATGTGGGGAACCTGTTTGCCGTTGCCTGGTCGACTCTGAAAGCGACATCGCAAGTAAACGCGCCAATTCACATGCACCATAGCCAAGACTTGTCAAAATTACCTACGAATCAATGCTCCAGATCATCATCAGCGCTAGCAAGAAGCGATCCTCACGTTGACCACTTCCTTTTGCAGGCACATATCATTCGACACGATTCATTATCAGGCACACAAAGCAATAACCATCCCGCCGGAAATCGCCGCGCACACTCACAATGCTCGCTGCGCATCGCGACGAGCAGGAGAACCGGGTGCTCAGTCACCAGGTTCCCGCCAAGCAGCAGCCAAAGACGCCCGGCATGCGGTGCCCCAAAACGCCAATGGGCATTGGGCGAGGCGACGAGAATGCCTTGGCCGGATTGGCAGCCAAGAAGACCATCCAGGGAGCAATCAACCTTGGAGAGAACCAAAAGTTCATTTCCAAGAAAGCCATGATGACCCCGGCAGGTGTGTAACCCTGCCTGGGACGTTGATCGATATCTTCACGGACATCATCTAACCAGGCAAGCAGGGCCTCGGACACGAGCTCCCTTGGGAAACAAAACCACAAACGCCAAGGCGACAAATAACCTAGGGCTCGGAATCGGCGGCAAGGGTGCCATCAGAGAGCTCGAGAAAACGCAATCCAGAAACGCCACGTCTCAACGGCGCAAGCACAAACAGCAGCATAGGAAAGCTGAGCAACTGGCGTCGAAGGGGCTTCTGTTCAAGCTCAGAGATGGCCACGATCGGGACCAGGACGAACCCGAATACGCACCTCCCAACCCTGAACCTCTACCGTATCAGTCCGATGTCTTTCCGCGCGACGGCCTGACCCTTAAGGGCCTGGAGAAAGCGAATCTGCTCAAGGGCTACTATGAGCACTTCTACAACCCCATCGACGACGCTGGTGTATCACGCGCCGAACGACGGCTCCAGGCAGAAACGGAGGCGGCGATTCAGAAGGCTATAGAGCGCAACGAGCAGGACACGGAAGAGTTTGACTGGAATAGTGCCGACATCTCGGTCGACCTGGAGCGAGCCAGTCCAGACAAGTCAACAGTACCACCACGGACAACTAGGGTAAACAAGATGCCCGTCACCGCGGAAGACCTGTCCCAGGATGAGTCCTCGACCCTGCCTGTGATGGCTACCAGAGCAGCCGGATCTGCTTCGTCTGGGAAGCCCATGGCCCCATCAAGGCATCTCAATGATCAAAGCCACATGGCCACTCGGTCGTCGAGGCATCGGGCTGCTAACGCGGCTGTAGAGCATTCATCACCCTTGGTCCTTCGCAGTCGAAGAGATAGTGCCTCTTCGCAGGTGGCCTGGAGAGACTCTGAGGTTGATGAGCCGGCTTACATGATGGGATCCCCCCGTCAGAAGTCGTCCAATGATGCGGCAACAGATGACCTCGCTCACCTTGAATTCCCTGTCGACTCTGATGATGAAGATGCCGGGGTCAATCTTTCATTGCTCCGTACGCCGCGCAGGGACTCGTGCGATGAATCCTTGTACGAGTTGACCTTTGACGTCTAGACCCCCGATATTATTTATCTTCTGCGATAGACGAATCATCATGGTGGCAGTTCTCATAAGGTTGAAGCGACGACGTCCTTTGCGAAACAAAACCGACGCGTGCGCTACCGTGCATCACCATTGTTGTCTCTACAAATTACGGGGTTTAATCAATACCTACCTTGATTTTCAATCTCATCAGGTACTGCTATCCACAACCGAAGCATGCATGTGATGAAAGACTGTAGGTGCAACTGCGAGATGCGAAGCATCGGGGCCCTGCTAATTCTTTGTGAGCACGGAGCAGGAACTAGTAGGTGTGCCTGCGCTCATACAGCCAATGGACGAAAGAGCTGTTATGCACATTGACAAGTAGAGCTCCTGTTCAAAGGCAGCTTTGCTTTGTTTGTCTTGTTTGTTCTGTTCTTTTCAAACGCCTAGCGGAGACAGCAACTCGCCCTTTGAGGCACATGTGAATGGAGGCTGATGTTGGAGGAGGGTGGAACAGTCTCTCTCACCAGGAGGAACAAGACAAACAAAAAAGAGAGCATGAAACCTTCTATTTACGACAAAGAATGCATCATCATTTCTGGAAAGATGATAATTCAAAGCCCGCATAAGACTTGTTGATATATTATCAAACCCACGTAGAATCGAGAAGCTGAATAGGTACAGTACGGATATGTGCTTCAAGGCACCTTGCCTGCCCACTCAGAGGTGCAAATTCGAGACACTGTACTACGACCACAGCAGGTACCTACTAGGTAGTACCTTACAGTAGTGCCTAGCACCGGAACATCGTAGCTCCTCGCCCCGCGAGGCCAGACAACCCACCTTGCTGACTACGCCGAAAAGAGCATCCCCAGAGCAATCCCGTCCCTTTTCAAGGCCGGAAACGCTCAACCTCGCTCGTGGCCACGGCATTTCTCTCGCCGCATCACCAGCTCAGCCTCGCATCCTCGCGCTCGTCAACCATTGCGCCGCGGTCGCCAACGGCGCCTCTCCCACCAGCCCGGCCTTTTGCCACGCCTGCCCGCCCTGCGACTCGGCGCACGCTCGCCCATCCAGCGCCTCAATTTTGCAGCGCTCCTCTGCTTCCTCAGGTCGCGTGGGCGCCCTAGCGCGTACCACAGAAGAGAAGCCCGCCTGCCCAGCCTCGGCGGAAGGGATGCATGGCAAGCCTGACCAGACCCTGAGCGAGGTATCATGAGCACGCCGCGGCTCTCGAGATAGCAGGAGCTCGTCGACACGATGACTCGCCCGCCGCCCGGCGTGAGCTTCGCGCAGTTCTTCCCCAACGCCCCCAAGCTCAAAACAGAGGTCCAGGGACGTGCCGACCGAGACCGGCTGAGGCGGCCGCAGGAACCAGCCGTCGGGACAGATGCCATCGATGCGAATGATCCCGCTCCGCGCTGCCAAAACCCTGCGGCCTCTTCCTTGTTCACCTCCTCATCAGCATCAGCAGGAGCCCCAGATCCCACCCAGCCGCCCGCCGACGACAACGGCTCGTCGCCGGGCGATATGCCGAGCGTGGCCTCAACCAGCTCCCATGCCAGCTCTGCTTCTTCCGTCTTCAGCGGCTCTGCCTTGCCAGCTGCGACAGCCGCGTCCTCCGGACCATCCATGAGCGCGACCCCCTTCGCCTCCACAGACTCGCCCTCCTCCCTTCACGCGCCTGCGAAATCAAGCATGCCTACGCCCGCCATCGTCGACCGGGCTCTGGGCCCCCAGTCGGAGACTGCCGCATCCGCCGGCCACCCCCCGTCGCAGGACAGGACCCCGTCGACGGAACGCATCCCTGCTCGAGATCCTTTGCCCTCGATCAAAGGCATCAAATGCATACATGACCCGCTCCTCGATCGACTCCGCAAAAAGGTTGTCAACAAGTCCGCGAAACCAGTCTACAAGGAGTTTGGCTTGGTACGTACACGTATACACACATACATAAATACATTTCCTCTGCTGCCAGGGGGGGCGTCACTTGTTTTGGAGCGCTGATGGCTAATCGTTGGAACAGGAAGATGACGCCCCCCCTGCGGATCCGCGCCTGGCAAAGGCGGGAGATAGGCTGGGTTATATCAACACGGATTACTACCTGCCCAAGGCTCGTCTGCGCCATGCTCCCGAGAATCTCAAGCCGTATCCCTATGATCCGAAAACCTCCATCGGCCCCGGCCCTCCAACGCAGGTCCTGGTGACCAAGTACAACCCTCTGGTGTCGTTCAACAAGGTGATTGCCATTTTCGCCGCCTTTGGTGAGATTGCAGAGAGCAGCAACAAGATGCACCCTGATACGGGCAGCTACCTCGGCTTTGCAACTATTCGATACCGCGACTCGAAGCGCCCGGACCGTCCGCGGGTGTCCGCCATTGACGCCGCGCGACGCGCCGTTCGCACTCGAGGCATCAAGGTCGACGCCGACGTCGTCAAGGTGGAATACGACCCCGAAGGTCGCAAGAGCCGGCGCATGCTGGAAGAAGTCCTCAAGCGGGAGAGGGAGAAGCTGGCCAACGAGTCGGCACGGACAAAGGCCCCTCCTACCGGGCCCAGGTCCGCCACCGCGCCCGGCTTCTTCAGGCCACCGCCAACCGCACCCAAGGGTCTGGCGCCCCAAAGACCTCACCCGCCAAACGCGATTCACTCTCCAGCGCTGTCGCAGGCGCAGGCGCAGGCACAGGCACAGGCACAGGCACAAGCGCCGCCGCCGCCTCCTCCTCCAACTGCGGCACACCAAGCGCGCCCCCCTCAGGGCACCCTCGAGTCCCAGGTCATCAGCTCTCAATTGACCAATGAGCCATACATCTTTGTCGGCTGTGAAAGCGTCCCACCCCTCCCAAGCATCATACCCCACATGAAGAAGCGACTGAAGAATTATGGATTTGACGACATCCGCCTCGACAAGACTGGGTTCTACATCGTCTTCCGAAACTCGTATACCGGGCGAAGCGAAGCCGAACGTTGCTTTCGGGCTGTTAATCACACCGAATTCTTCAACTACAATATGGCTATGCAGCTCTGCCTCCCACGCTCATCCCACGTCGAATCTGCAGCAAAACGCAGCCCCAGCCCCGAGCGAGCACCTAGGAAGGACTATCGGGCGGAGAAGGCGGAGCTGGAGAGGAAGCGCCGGGAAGATGAGGCTGACCTCGAGGAGGAAAAGAGGCAGAGGGCCAAGAACTTTGACCCCGTCATTGAAGCCGTGGAGGTGGTTCGCCGCGAAATGACGGAGCATCTCATCAGGCACATTCACACCCACGTTGCGGTGCCCGCGCTGGTCGAATTCCTGAATCCAGCCAATCATGTCGCCAAGCGACGGAAGCTCAACATTGACCCTGTAGAGGTCGAAGAAGATGGCTTCGAAAGCGGTAGCACCAGCCCCAGGCTAGGAACTCCCAACTCCCGAGCAGACCCGATCGAGCGCCGGACCGGCCGTCTAGAGCCCAAGGCTCTGCCGAGGATTCGTAAAAGCAAAACGAAAGGCCTGGCTCCTCGGAGCACCTTTGTCGATCCATTTGCGCGGAAACGCGCTTCGGCAACACGTACAGCATTCCGATCCTTGCACCATCGCCTCAAGAGTCTCGACAGCGATTTCGAGTCTGATGACGAAACAGACGCAAGAGTATTGGCATCCCGAGGTGCTCGCCAGCCGGAGTCGCGCGCTCGCAGCCGCATGAGCACTGATGACGAGGCGTCCAAGGACGACTTCACCTCGTGGGGTCCGGGCGAAGACGACTCCATGACAGAGGCCAGCCTCGCCATTGACACCTCGATTGCTAAGAAGCGAAAGCTCGACCTCTCGGTGGAGAAGGCCTTCAAACGACAGAAGAAGTCTGACGAGGAGCTGTTTGGCGTCAAGATTGACCAGATCGATGATGAATTCAAGGTGGCCGATGAGTCCGACGATGCTGGCATGGAGCTAGATGTGACTGCAGAGCGGGAAGAGTCCACCGCCGGCCCCGAAGGACAATTGTCGCAGCTCGAAATCACGCAAAAGTCAAAGCCGGCTAAAGCTAAGCGCAAAACCAAAAAGCAACTGCTTCTGGAACAAGAGGCGTTGAGCAAGCAGTCAGAGGCAGAGGTAGAGGCAGAGACACAGCTTTCGGAAGCGGACGAGACGAAACCCACGAGCGAAGCCGTACCGGTGCCCGAGGTTGTAGTCGACCGATATGACGAAAAACTCTTCGCGACTAAGCCCATGACCGCGGCGGCAGCACTCCCCGACGGATTCAAGCCCGACATTGCCTCGTTGGCAGCTCTGTCCCTCGGCCCCAACGACGTTCCGGATCTCAGCCGACTGCTCAAGAAGTTTCAGATCGAGGAGATTGGCAACCCGGAGCTGTGGCTGTGGAAGCGGAATCGCGTCCGGGAACTCAACGCGTCTGACGGTGCTCGTGGCGGCCCGGTTCGCATTGAAGGCTACTATGTGCCGAACCCGAGTGGCTGCGCGCGAACGGAAGGGGCCAAGAAGATCCTCAACTCGGAGAAGTCAAAGTATCTGCCGCACCATATCAAGGTCCAGAAGGCCAGGGAGGAGCGGGAGGCAAATTCCAAGAAGACGGGCAGAGATGCTACGATTGCCGCCAACGAAGCCGCCAAGCTGGCCGCCGAAAAGCTCATCGCCAAGGGCAACTCTCGGGCGAACCGCGCCACCAACCGACGGTATGTCGCAGATCTCAACGACCAGAAGAAGACGCTTGGGCAAGACTCGGACGTCTTCAAGTTCAACCAACTCAAGAAGCGGAAGAAGCCCGTCAAGTTTGCTCGCTCGGCCATCCACAACTGGGGCTTGTACGCCATGGAAAACATCAACAAGGATGACATGATCATCGAGTATGTTGGCGAGGAGGTCCGGCAGCAGATTGCCGAGATTCGGGAGAATCGCTACCTCAAGAGCGGCATCGGCAGCAGTTATCTGTTCCGCATCGATGACAATACGGTCATTGACGCGACGAAAAAGGGAGGCATTGCGCGATTCATCAACCACAGCTGCATGCCCAACTGCACTGCCAAGATCATCAAGGTCGAGGGCAGCAAGCGAATCGTCATTTATGCTCTGCGCGACATTGCTATGAGTGAGTGTGATCTCTCCAGCACCCCCATATCTATCCATCAATGCTTTTGTCTACAGTTGTGCTAACTCATTGATCCCTTTGCAGACGAGGAACTTACGTATGACTACAAATTCGAGCGGGAGATTGGCAGCTTAGACCGGATCCCCTGTTTGTGCGGCACGGCCGCTTGCAAGGGGTTCCTCAACTAATATCCCGCCCCTTTTTTTTCCTCTCGAGATGCTATCTTGTCGGCAACAATAATGAATTCAAGACGACTCGCGACGTTGACCTTGGCTTTGACCAAGCTGTTGGGGCTGAGAGCGAACAATTCACCAGAAATTTTGTCATACTGTTGACTGAACCGCTCAGTGCAGATGTATCTTGCTCTCTTGCCATTCATTAATTTCTCACTTCCACCCTCCCTCTCATACCTGCCGTACTACGGGCCATCACACTTCAACAACCATGTGATATATAATGCAAATTTCAGTACAAGAACTGGGCTCTTTATTGTTGTTGTTCTTTTTGCTTGTTTTTCTTTTCCTTCTTTCTTATGGGAGAGGGGTGGCGTCAAAGGGCGGGTGAAAACTAGGTAAAACCTTGGATCAACAGCTAATGGTGGCGTTGAAAGGGGGAAAAAGGACAATTCCATTTCAAAAGAGGCGCTGCACGAAATGAAACAGGGCACACACACACACACAAAAAGAAAAGAAGAAAAAAAGGAAGAACAAAGAGCGAGAGAATGAGGGAGAGGATTGGGGTGCAAATGATCAATGTGTAAGAAAAGAGGATGGTGAGCGCGGGTTTTTACCTTATTGCGCGTGGCCTCTTGTCTGGCAGGGAGCAGCAGCACAGATCTGGCATGGAGTTTTTATAGTATTGGCTTTGGGAGGGATCGATTTGTTTGCTTTGCAGACGCGAATGAAGGCTGCTGGTCTAGTTAGGAGGTAGGGGGTAGTAGGTAGTGATGTGTATGAGATGATCGACGATGTTGTGAATCCCAGGCTTCGCTCCGTTGTCTTGTGCCATCTATTCTCCTCGTATCTCTTCCCCCCTTGACGATGAGATGTCGCATCAAGTCAGAAAGAAAAGGGCATATCATACATAGTACTTGCAAGCTTCATTCTTAAGATTATTTCCACAAAGGAGGGTGGATAGGCAAAGAAGCAGTAGTATTATAGTTATCGTTCGCTGGTTGTATCAGAGAAACATACAAAAGTGCTGGTTCATCTCCAGTGAACCACGATGATCCCCATACCACATCCAGCGGGGACACCGGCGCCCGTTCCCATCTCAATCAACACTTCCAGTCCCCTTCTCACTCCAATTGTTCAGGACAGCCGTGGCTCCTAGCGAGAGACATGCCCACTCCACCCCTTCCCCCTCCTGAGGCTTCAATGGCCCTGCGGCATCTGAGAATGGCCGTCAGACGGTGCACGAGGTCCCAGCATCCAGTCCTGCATGGCCAGCCATTCACTCCAGCTCGCCTCCGCGGCCTGAATCTCCTTCTCGGTGACGGCCTGCAGCGGGCGCAAAAAGGGCACCATCTGGCCGTCCTCCAGGTCGTAGCTGGCCTTGACTCGCAGCCAGGTCTCGCTCTTGGCCGCGAAAAGGTAGTTCCTCCGCTCGTTGTCGTGAATAGGGCCGACACCGGCGTCCCAGCCGTCGCCGAAGAAGCCGTGGAGGATGGCGATGGTGTCGAACCCGGTCGCAACGAGGCGACGGACGTAGGGGACAAGGGATATCGAGGCGTCGGCGTTGCCTGGGAATGGCGGGCCCGTGGGTGCAGTCGAGCCCGAGGTTGCGGAATGCCGCGGCAAGCCTGGGGCGTGCTGGAAGGGGAGCCTGATGTTGATGATGGCGGCAACGGCCTGAACGGCGGTTGTGTGCTGGCCGCGTTCGAGGAAGAAGTCAAGACAGGATCGGTACTTGGGGTACCAGTCGAAGAGATCAAACTGTGCCTCTTGGAAGGGCTGGCCAGATTGTATAAATGCCGTGAGCTTCGCGTTCATGAGTCACGAAATATTGGTGAACGGTGGCCAGCATTCGAATCGGGGCAGAAAGGAATGCTCAGAAGCTAGATACACTTACATGATAGAACGCCATGGCGGTATGCGAAGGGTTGGAGTAGAGCAGCCGTCAAGACAAATGCAAATGTCTGTCACAGGCACAGAACCTATGCGGAGCGAGGACAACTCGCTTTCAAAGTAATGGAGTATAATGCTTCATACAAGGCAGCCGAAATCGAAGTCTCTGAGAGCCAAAAGATGATGGGGCCGCACACTGAGTACTCGTAGGCCTCCAAGATGCAGAGAGGCACTCGCGGGGGCAGCCGACGTCCTCTGATGATCGATCCGCGGGAGGCGATTCCGATCAAGGGGGTCCATCCACGCACCTTTGCGCTTTTGCAATCCAACTGCAGCACAAGAACGGTGAGCGACAGAGCAAACAACAGCGACAAGGTCACGTCACCAACGATGCCTTCTTGGAAAGATACGCAAAAAGAAGAAGGCGCAGGCGTCCTTGGTTCTCTGGTAGACGAAGGGTTGCGCTGGGTAGATCTCGGATTTGTTGAAGGAATGTCCCTTGAATTGCTATATGCCCTTTGTTTCCTCTTGTTCACGCAGTGTTTGAGGAGAGAGGACGGTTCAGATGGTCTATTCGCCGGGGTTTATATCGTTCCGGGCACAGGGAGAATCGGAGCTTGGGGCGTATCAGATACTGAGCGAGTGAGTGAGAGCAGGGCCTCCCCCCCGGAGCAACAGATGGTAATGCATCATGTGCGCAATACAATACCGACACATGTGACGATGAAAGTCTTTTGTGTATCACGATGGTGTTAAACAGATGTGGAGCTCGAGGTCGATGCAGAGAGGGAGAGGACGCAGAGAGATGAGGATGCCTGGCCAACTAGTGGAGGAGCGCGCAAGTCAAAGGCGTTAACGGAGCTGGAAGTGGAGAGTTGGTCGTCCATTCGGAGGGCAAGCCCAGCAAGGCTCAGCAGCAGGGTCAGGGTCAGGCTGGGCAGAGGAGATGTCACCACCATGGTCGGCGGATGACGGAGCCAGGGAAGCGTCTTGATAGCATAGGTCAATCACACACGACACGGGCTCTGGAGCGAGCAGTGGGCATCGGATCCTGGTCCGCGAATGTCTCATTTTGCGGGAGGCAGAAAGGCAGGAGAGGGAGCGAGGTCGGGTCGGGAGAGCTGAGGCCGCAGCGCCGCTCGTGATAAATCCAAGACATTTCGATGGTGAGGCCTAGTGGCAATTCCCACGATCAGCTAGTCGGGGCCATCTGATGTTGGTGGCTCGATACGCCGTTGGCCATCGATTTGTTTTACTCGAGATGCTGGTCCTGGGGCTGGACCCCTGTCGTCCGATTGATGAGATGAGCCAAGCAAAGACAGGGGGGCGTGAACCTTCCGAGCTGAAAAGACTCCCCACAAGGCCGACGGCGGCAGGGCGAAGAAGAAGAAGGGCGACATCTGCCGGCTCTTTGCCAGATTGCCGGTCATTGTCCCTGGGCCGCCATCCCTGCATTTGGCGCCGCTCAGCCCCTTCCGTCACAGCCAAATTGGTAGTTGAGAGAGCCTGTGCGACATGGCCGATTGGGGGACCTTTGTACGATGGACGAGGTATAGGTTCTGTACTGTAGATGCAGGGTGTGTGGCACAAGCACCCGGTTCCAGAGGCTTTCGGTGAAGTTGTGCGTGCCCTCGCTAGCATGACTTTTTGATTTCATTGACACGCTCCAGATACCCCTGATCCCAGCATGTTTGCTGCTGCTGTTGTTGTTATGCTGCACAAGAGCTACATTGTTTGTGCCTGGGCGGTTTCCGG
The DNA here is from genome assembly GCF_000167675.1 of Trichoderma reesei QM6a. Lineage (NCBI taxonomy): Eukaryota > Fungi > Ascomycota > Sordariomycetes > Hypocreales > Hypocreaceae > Trichoderma > Trichoderma reesei. Next base: position 327,044 of record NW_006711175.1, read on the forward strand.
GAGATTGATGGAGGCTCGAATCGCAGAGCTCAGAAGGTATATCACACCCCAAAGAAGAGAGCTAGTCGATGGTTATTCGTAGAGTCGCCTTTGCATATAATATTCGGTGTCAACAGTCCTCATCTACATAGATCGTGAAGTTGCTCATGACGAGGGTCCGTGCTGGCTCTCGAACCATGTCTGGAGCTTCTTGAGGGCGCGAGCACGGTGTGATATCTGATTCTTCTCGGCAGATTCCATCTCGGCGTATCTGGTGTCAAATAGCATTAGAGCTGTCATGGGTAAATGGTGAATCTGGAGCAGGGTGAAACCTACGTCTTCCCTTCGTACTCAAAAACCGGGTCCCATCCTGGTCATCGCTTTGTTAGTATCCGCTATTTGATGGGGGATCGTGCATCTCTTCTCACCAAAGTTCGAAGGGCCTCTTGCAGGCACGATCCGACCCTTGCAATAGCACACCCGATGTTAATGTACGAACGGCATAAACCCAGCTAGGATGCTGAACAGTGTCGGATGCCGAGATGGACGGAGACTTACAGGCGTTCGACCTTGGAAGATGATGGGGTCCTGCCCAGGGCCTGGCGAGTATGCAAACGTACACACGGCCTCTGCCGATTTATCCTCGTATGCCGCAAGGAGGTTGTTGAGCCCTTGGTGGCCAGTCTTGTCCAGGAACCACTTGCTGTAAGAATGTCAACATCAAGCACGGCGAATTTGCTTCTATACTCCATCCATCAAGGCATGGTTGTGTACAGAGTACATAGCAAGCGTGGCAGGGAGGGCCTTACATGTAAGGCCCTGGTAGGCCCTGGAGAGCATTAAAGCAGAGAGCTGTGTCCTCGACAAGCACCGGGCCATTGACCTCCATTCAAGGGAGACATGTCAGCCGCAGTCTATCAGCAGTCGGGAGAGGGATGGCCGTACCAGGTCGGCGGCTCGGCGGCATTTCCAGTTGGCAATCTCCTCGATAGTTCCCTGGATCTCCTCGAGGTCCAGCGACTGGCTCTGGATCTCGATCTTGGGCTCCAGGATGGCCTTGACCTCTCTCAGCTTGTTGGCGTTGCCAGTGATGAAATGGATGGGAGACGCCATTTTGGTGCGTGGAGGATGCGGCGATGGCGCTGAATTTGAGCGAGCTCAATATCTTTCAGATAGGGCTGAGTGTTTGGCTGATGAAGCTGTTGACGTTGTTCCTCTGATGTCGTTGTAGTAGCTGGAAGAAGGAAGGCTCTTGTGATGGAATTTGTTAGCATCATCAGATCGGCAAGTACTTGCGTGCGCAGAAGGTACCGGTACGACGGAGCTTCACTCGTCTTGGCTTGGAAGCACCAGTAGCAAGTTCGTGTCAGGGGGCTGTCAACCTACTCCGCAAGTACCGGTACCTACTTGCACTGGGTATCGCTAGCAGCTCTTTACAGGCGTCATCCACCACCTTGATATTGCGTACCTACTAGTACTTACGCATTTCGAGGTCGCTGCGCCAACCACTCAAGAGCCCATCTCATACCTACCTACTAACCCAGTCTCCATACCTTGCAAGGTCAATTCACCTTGTCATCTTGTCGGTCTGGGCTCTTGCTCGGACCCGGACAGAGATGAAACCATCCGCTCCCTTCCCTTGATCCAGCCTGGCCTGGGCGAGCGTCTCGTCCTTCTTTGTTCTTCCGGTGCGGCTTACCCTGTTCGCGGCTTCAAGTCACAGCCCTTGCTGGCCCTTGGACGCTTACCTACTTGCCATCATCTAAGCATCGATCATGCTACTGCGAGCTCGTCCATCACCATCATGACGCCACAGCCTGACCACGATCCCGATCGACTCCCACGCAGGCGCACCGCGATTAGCGAACCGGACGAGATCTCGGCAGCATCAGGACCACCAGACACCGCGCATGGACCCCGGGCCAACGGACCGATCGGCCGCCAGAGGACAGGCTCCTCGTCGCGATCCAGGCGGTCTTTTCCGGCGTCGCTGATTCCCAGCAGGACCAGCCGCCTCGTCATCAGCAAGACATGGAAGCGCCTTCTGCCAGGGCGCGGGTTACGGGCCAACAAGGCGGCAACTGCACGGAGCAGGGCTAAGGAATCGCTTCAAGATGCCTCCACGCGCCATTCAGGCATTCACCAGGGAACGCAGGTGCCGTCAAGGCTCGGTGTTTGTCTTCCTACATCACTTCCCCCATGCGTGTCTCCAACGTGTAGCTAACGAGACCGGCGCGCATCAGATAGTAGAGCTTGGAAAGTATGCGCACGAGGATGAAATGCCGGCATGGCTTGTGAGGCTGTTGGAGACGAAAGGCGAACTCCGTGCTGGTGGTAAGGGCATCCTGAGCTATCTGCTTCGTGAAGCAACCGAGTAACAAGGCTCGCAGGCGTCGTACCAGTCCTGCAGCAGCTCCTTGAAATGAGTACGCGGACGGAGTACGCCTACCTTTGCCATCCAGGCGTCCAACATGTGGCAAAGCTACGAAGAGAAGGTAATTCCTCGAAGCCTATCATGCGAAATCATGGATTGTGAGAAGAAGTGGACAGGTTCTTATTTCTTTCTTCTTTGCTCCTCGTCTAGGTGCTTTCTGCGGCTATCGCAACATACAGAATCTCTGTTCACATATCATTGGGACCCGAGCGACTGGGTGGGAGCAGCTGGGAAGCGACATACCGAGCGTCTTCCAGATACAGGACTTGATTGAAACTGCCTGGGATCGCGGCTTCAACGCTCGGGGCCGCGCAGAGACCGGGGGCATCAAGGGCACGCGGAAATATATAGGAACACCGGAGGTAGGTGTGATCCTCTGCACTCTATCCCGATCACCACTCTCAGACACTTTCGTACTCATCATTTTCTCCACAGGCACAAGCATTCTTTGCCAGCATGGGATTTCCGTAAGTACTGGCCAGTGTTTTTCGCCATGCCGCTGCGTTGGTCTCACACCAAGACAGGTGTTCTGTGCAAGCCTTCAAGGCATACAGTGACGACGACGACGCCGCGGGCCGCTTGTTGCGTGCAGTCGAGCGTTATTTCCAACAAGGCGCAGTAGACTGCATGGATCGCAAAGTCCGATGCACTTCGCTTCCGCCTATATATCTGCAGCGACCCAGTAGGCAGCCCTCTCCCTGCAGCGTCTTCTTTGTCGTCACCTTAGCTAACGAAGAACTCCAAAGATCATTCGCTCACAATTGTCGGCCTGGAGAAGCATAAGGGCGGCCATGTCCATCTCCTGGTGTTTGACCCCGAGTTTCAGGGCTCCAACACGGTCGTGCGTCTTGCTGGCAAGGTGACACCCCGTCGGCAGTCCAAGGTGACGAGGCTTCTGGAGCCGTATCGCCGCAGCGCCACCCACTTGGAGCGCTTCAAGCAGTTTGAGGTTCTCTAGTAAGTCATGGATCCTTGTGTTGTCGCAACAGACATTGGCTGACATTTGCGTGGCTAGTTTGACGAGAGACAATGGAGCTTGAAAAGGGGCTCAGTCGAGGTAGCATCACTCCACAAACAATGCCAGCCTTGGCATTTAATAAAAGGATACCGTGTGCCCAGAAGAATGATCAGGGCACGTTGGAAATGTTCATGTGTGTGTATCTCTATGTGCATGCAGTGACTCTGCGAGGCATTGGCCTAGTCAGGAGTGGCTATCTAGCACCTCAACCCAGCTATCTAGCTCCTTGAGTCTAGAGTGAAAGCTACTGTGTAGGAACAATGTTTAGTAATGAGAATAGAGAACAGAAATTGATAATCGTAGAACTTGATCGTGATGGTAGTAGATTTGAAATTCGGGATTTGGTATAGGGACTGGAGAACGACTCCCCTTCTCTGCTTATTACCTAATGTGGAGAGAGCTAAACATGAGCACCACCGTTCACTGAGATACCTCTATCAGCTCATCGTCTCAATACTTTGCCATCCAGCTCTCATGACTGCTTCTCCGTCCGGAGCATGTAGCGCCTGTCCTTCACACGTTCCCGAATACTCACACATTTTCAGCAGATTTACGCCAAGCAGACATTGACTTGCGAGATGACCATGCCAGAGCTTCAACAGCCACTCGAGAATCTCCTCAACACCTTCAACGAGCTCAACCCTTCGACCGTGGAAGAACTCTTTGCAGAGCCCAGCCCTTTAGAATTCATGCGCTATGTGGCTCGCAACACGCCGTTTGTAGTCCGGGGAGGAGCCTCCACTTGGAAAGCGACCAAGAAATGGGATTCTGCATATCTGCGGACGGCTCTCGAGGGGCAGTCTGTCAATGTCGCGGTTACGCCTTTTGGGTGAGGATGAAGCTGCAGGCATCCCTTGTTCTCTTTGCTCTTCTGGTTTCCCTTATCGCCGCTCAGTCTTCTCTGGCCCGCATCATACACTTGCCTCTGGTGCTCTATATCCTCCTACCTACCTCTAACGATTCCGCCAGCAACGCCGATGCGCCGACCTTTTCTCCCGAGCATAACGCAACCGTCATCTCAAAGCCCCACGAAGAGACACAGCAGTTTGACGACTTCTTCACATACATTATCCAGCAGGAAACAGACCCGGCGTTCCCACTCGACTCTGAAGTGAGATATGCTCAAACCCGTGAGAACGAAACAGCCCCATTGCGTCTGTGACAGGAGGAGGGGGGGGCCACATGTGCTAACGTAGACTTCTGCTTCAAGAGAACGACAATCTCCGGGATGAGTATCTGCCGCTGTATCCCGATGCCCAGAGGGACATTCCTTTTGCCCGGATAGCGCTGGGCAAGGAGCCGGACGCCATCAACCTCTGGATCGGCAACTCGCGGTCCACGACGGCCCTGCACAAGGACAACTTTGAAAACATCTTTGTGCAGATTGTCGGCCGGAAGCACTTTGTGCTGCTGCCGCCGCTGTTCCACGCGTGCGTCAATGAGGACCTTGTCTTGCCGGCGACGTACGTCCGGCAGGGCGAAGGGTTTGCGCTCGCTGTTGATCCGGATTCCCCCTTGGTGCCGCTGGCGACGTGGGATCCTGATGAGCCTGAGCGGAATGCTACGCCCTTGTCTGCTTTGGCGAGGCCGCTTCGTGTGACGCTGGAGCCTGGGGATATGCTCTACCTGCCTGCTATGTGGTGAGTTGCCACGCTCTCGATGAGTTGAGGGGAGTCTGCTCTGCTGTTACATAGTAGGCAAGCAGGAGGCCATGTAACCCTACTATGAGCTGTGGAACTGCTGTGCTTGTTCATTATGGCTGACATCTCATTCAAGGTATCACAAGGTCAAGCAGTCATGCCCCGATGGCGGCGAAGGGTTTGTTCTCGCGATAAACTATTGGTAAATGCCAGGAAACACCCGTGCCTAAGGTGCGACCCAAGCATTGAACGCTCTCTAACATTCTATATTAGGTATGACATGGACTTCAGCGGGCCTCTCTACCCCATGACCTCTTTTCTTCGCGAACTCGGAACCTTGAAGCAGTCTAGGTCTACTGCAGATAGGTCTACTGCAGCAAAAGACGGCCAATAGGAAAATAAACCTCCTTCTGCTGGTATGGATGGAATCAATATACAAGGCAAAATAGCGCTCCCCTCTTACTTCTTCCTCTTCTGAATCCTCTTCTGCGCTCGCAACTCCTTCTTCATCCTGGCATCGACAATTCTGTACCGTCCCTTGACACCCTTCGGCCGGCCCTTGACACCCTTGTTCAAGCCCCTGGCGACGACGAGCTTGGCCGGCTGTCGCGGCTTCTGCTTCTTGGCCTTGCTCAGCAGCTTCTGTATGCTCTCGGCCTTCTCCTTCTCCGTCATGCCTTCGTCGGCGGCCAGCATGTCCGACTTCTTCTTCAGCTTCTCCAGCTTCTGGGCCGTCTTGAACTTCTTCCGTGCCTTTGCCTCCCGCACCTTCTTGATCGGTCGGGCGTTGAAGGCTCTCAGCTTCTCCTTGATCGCAGCGGCGGCCGCCTTGGTGATGGGCTTCTGCGGCTTGTCGTGCTTGCCTTCGTCATCCAGGAACCATTCGGGCAGGCCATCCTTATCGCGGAAGGCACGTTTGTTGAAGCCATCGTCGATGGCATCGTGGCTTGTCTTCTGCCCCGTGGCGAGCTGATGCGCAAGCGTCATTGCTTCAGCCGTGACAATATCAATGTCTGTTTCAGGTCAACGGGTTAGCCAATATTCTCTGAAGGGAGCGGTGGTGTGATAGTGAGTGGGCTTACCGATTCTTCCATCTGATCGTCGCTTGTCCTTTTCCTCCCAATCGTCTTCCTCCTCGCCCCTGACGACCTCGAATTCTTGGTCGTCCTCCGAATCAACTCCATCGTCCTGCAAAGACAACTTCTGCATCGTCTTTTGTGCAGGCAGCTCTGATGTGCGAGCCTTCGTACCGTTTGCAGGAGCTGTCTCTTGATCCTCCTCCTCGGCCCCAAGCAAAGAGCCCCCGGTGATCTCCTTGAAGATATCTTGGCTGAAGAAGGCTGACGCTTTTCTTGACAAGCCGTCCTGGCTCTCTCCCGCCTGGCCGTCCAAATCCGTCAATAATCCATTCTTAGGCAAACCCTCATCTTCGTCGTCGGATGAGTCGTCGTCGTCCTCCTCCTTGAGTTCGCTCGCGTCGCTGTCTGCGTCTTCACCCCCTGAAAGGCCCTCCCACTCGTCATCCTTGTGTTCCTTCCTTGCCTTTTTCGCCCGGTACTTGGTGTCTGCCTCCAGTTTGCGTTCCCTGTATTGCTCGTACATGGCATCGAGCTCCGTCTCCAGCAGGTCTTCTTCGCTGTCGCTCTCGGCTGCCTCTGCGGAAGCGTCCAGCGTCTCCTCAGCAGCTTTCGTCTCCGTGTTTGGTACTGTGATCATCTTGCCCCTAGAGAAGCGGTTCATGCCATTTGACTTATCAATGGTCTTGAGGGAGAACATGGCCCCTTCTCCCATAGGCCCAGACTCCTCCATGCCAATGTCCATCGGCGCCATCATGTTCAGCTGCATCCTGATAATCTCCCGACGCTTCTGCTCATTTTCTTTACGCTTCTCGCGCTTCCTCTTGGCGTTTTCGTTGTCCTTCATTGCCTGCAGCTCTTCTTGTATCCGGAGCTCCTCGTCCATTGATTCTACTCCGGCCACTTCCTCAGCAACCTCTGGGGCTGCTGCCTTTTTCTGCGATAGGCCAAAGATGTCTCGCACCTTCAACCGCCATTTCAGAAGAAGTTTGAATTCTTTACGACCCAGAACTTTCAAGTCGGCGCAGCATTCTCGTATCTCCGCAGTTGTCTCAGGCAGCTTGTCAAGAGCGGCAAGCGCAATATCTCCGTTGGGTGACTGGTGAAAGGAAAGCTTATTGTAGGATCCGAGAATTGCGATCGGATCACTGGTCTGGATGAAGTCGCTTGCTGCAATCTCCTTGAACTGTATGTAGTCGCCTTCCTCGTAACCATCACGCTTCCGCTTCTTCACCTCGGGATTGTAGACCTTGGCTTCATTGTTCGGGGTGCCGCCCGCGAGCTCTGCAAAGACTGATCTCGGGTCCAGGAAGCGAGGGTCAATGTGCTTTGGCGCTTTGTATCCTCGACAAACGACGAAGATTTCGGCCGAGACGTTTCGAGAAGACGGGGGCTTGGTGGCTTCGACCTTGGTGAAGAGCTGGTTCAATACCCACAGCAAGGGGTTGTAATCCTTGGATCGGAAGACCTTGGTCACGAACGTGCCTCCTTCCGCAAGGAACTCGGTCGCGAGCTTCAATGATTGCAGCGCGAGCTCTGCTTGATTGAAGGAGTCCTGGGCCCAGGCGGTACCGACGTTGGGAGCACCATCGTGCAGAACCGTATCCGCCTTCCATGTCTTGAAGTGCTGTCGAATGGTGGCGCGGCACTTGTCTGTCGTGATGTCGCTCTGGAAGGTGATGACTCGAGGAATGGGCTTGATGGGCGCCAAGTCGACTCCAACAATCAGACTGTTGACCGGCATGACCTCCGCGGCGACTTGACACCATGACTGGACAATTGTTAGCTCTTTTTTTCTTCTGCTTCTTCTTCTTCTTCTTCTGCCTCTTGTCTTTCCACGTAGTCCATTGCTGTGGATCATTCCTGCTGCCATCCCCATTGGTATAACAAAACATGAGAAAATCAAAGACTTACACCAGGCGCAGCGCAAAGATCCAGCAGGACCTTGCTCTTCTCCAGGAACCCATACTTCTTGTTGAGCTGGATCAACTTAAAGGCGGCACGGGCACGATATCCTTTCTCCTTGGCAAGCTTGTACCACTTATCCAGACGGCCTTTGCCGTGCTTCTTCTGGATCGCCATGGTGCCGGTTGGAGATGGGCGAACAAAGGTGGGAAAGCCGGCAGAGCGTCTCGAGAGCGCTCACAAGTTGGACGCAATCCAGAAATTTTGTCGGAAAGTTGCATCGATAACGGCATCACGTGTCGATAAGAGAGAAAGTGGCAAAGAGCGGGCCGCTCCCATTGTCCAGCCAATAGCACTCTGTCGCCGAGCTAGCTAGCTCCCTTACCTAAGCACCCAGGCTAAGGTAATCACGGTAAGGTACGAAAGTGCTAGCTTGGGTGCCGACCCGATCGTGGGCTCAAGAGCAAGTGCCCGCCATGCTCTGCAGGCTTTCTTCCCTCCCTCCCCAAACTCCACTGCCTCATCAGCCTGCCTCAACTCGGTGCCCGCCAGGCCTTATGGTCGTCAACAGAGCAGCTGCGCTGACTGGAAGAGCCCGCCCACGATGAGCGGCAGGTTCCTCGCAGCGAGTCTGCGGCCCTTGGCGGCGAGAAACACCTCGGCTGCCACCAACTCGAGCGTCCGTCACTTACATCGATTCCCAACCGGTGGCCTGCTGCGTGCAGATGCCTCGATACGCGAGACCCGGAGACGCATGTGGTTTGGCGGCAACGCCTTCCACAACCAAGTCATCACGCGGAATGCGTCCTTCGTCCGCTTCCTGCCCAAGCTGGTGCTGAAGTTTGCCAGGATCCCCGCCATGTTCGGCGGCCTGGCCATCGGCGCCTTTGCTTGGGTCCAGTATCAAGCTACACGTATGTTGTCCCTCGTCAGCTGAAGTGGTGGTGTCCCGTCGATGGCCTTAGCTCACCGGTTTAATCAGAGGCTGGCACTTACGCCATTTCGGTCTTCAACACCACCTTGGACACAGTCACAGGAACGGCATCCAGTCTGTACGGCACTGCCAAAGACGTAGCGGACCAGACACTCCAGGGATGGGAAACCACAAAGGAACGGGTCGAGGTGCCCGCTTGGCTGAAGAAGATGCTGGGAATGGACGAGAGCGGCGGTTCCGGGGGCGAGGGCGGCCCTGAAGGCGATCCCAAGCACAGCAGGGTCGGCGCCGCCGCGGCCGTGGGTGCTTCGGCTGCCGCTGTTGGCTACGACAAATCGGATGAGGAAGATCCGCGCGATTCGCTGCAGAGCTCCAAGGACGATCAGATGATGGTGCTGACGAAGAAGATGATCGAGATTCGGAACATCCTCCAGAAGGTCGGCCAGTCCAGCTCTCTTACCCTGCCGTCTATTGTCGTGATCGGCTCGCAGTCGTCCGGAAAGAGCTCCGTGCTGGAGGCCATTGTCGGCCACGAATTTCTGCCAAAGGGCCTCAACATGGTTACCCGGAGGCCGATTGAATTGACCCTGGTCAACACGCCGGACTCGACCGAAGAGTATGGAGAGTTTCCCGACCTCGGTTTGCGAAAGGTCACCGACTTCTCTTCGATCCAGCGAACCTTGACGGAGCTGAACATGGCTGTTTCGGAAGCAGAGTGCGTTTCGCACGACCCTATTCACCTGACGATATACTCACGCAACGTTCCCGACCTGTCCCTCATTGACCTGCCCGGCTACATCCAGGTTGTTGGACAGAACCAGCCGTTGCAGCTGAAGCAGAAGATCTCGGAACTATGTGACAAATACATCCAGCCCCCGAATGTCATCCTTGCCATTTCTGCCGCGGATGTCGATCTGGCCAACTCAGCAGCCCTGAGGGCATCTCGTAGGGTCGATCCCCGGGGCGAGCGAACCATTGGCGTCATCACCAAGCTGGATTTGGTTGATCCTGCCCGCGGAGCTGCCATCCTCAACGACAAACAGTACCCTCTTCGGCTCGGCTACGTTGGGGTGGTGTCGAAAGCGCCGCAGTCGCAGGGCCTTTTCAAGATGGGCTCTTCAGATCTTCTCGCCACCATTGCCAAGAACGAAAAATCTTACTTCTCGGCACATCCTCATGAATTTGGGCCGGAAGCGGGCGTCAACGTGGGCACCCTGAATCTCCGAAAGACATTGATGCGCGTTCTAGAACAGACCATGTCCTCCAGCCTGCAGAGCACAAGTGATGCCATCAGACAGGAGTTGGAGGAGGCGACCTATGAGTTCAAGGTTCAGTACAACGACCGCCCGCTCTCCGCCGAGTCTTATTTGGCCGAGAGTCTGGATGCCTTCAAGCATGCCTTCAAACAATTCACCGAGGAATTTGGCCGTCCAGAGATGCACGAGCTGTTGAAGAGCGAGCTCGATCAGAAAGTGCTGGACCTGTTGGCCGCTCGATACTGGAACAAGCCGGTGACGGACCTGACGCCTGCACAGCATGATCTCGACAACCTCGCCGACCTCCCCAAAGCCGATCCCGATTCTCTCTACTGGCGTCGCCAGCTGGACGCATCAACCTCGGCCCTCACGAAGCTTGGCGTTGGGCGCTTGGCGACGACGGTCATCGCATCGTCTCTGCAGGCCCATGTTGACAAGTTGCTGGCCAACTCGAGCTTTGCGAACCATCCGTTTGCCAAGAAGGCCATAACCGAAGCCGCATCCACCATTTTGAACGAGAGGTTCTACAGCACCAGTGATCAGGTCGAAAACTGCATCAAGCCCTTCAAGTTTGATATTGAGGTTGACGAGAGGGAATGGAGTCAGGGCCGTGATCATGTAGTCACTGTGCTGAAGAAGGAGCTGCAAGACTGCGAGGCCGCGCTGGCCAGCCTCGAACCCGCTGTCGGCGGACGGAGGAAGCTGAAGGAGGTCATGACCTTTGTGGACAAGGCGCGAAAGGGCGACATCACTGTTGAAGGCGATGGCCGAAGTGGTGCGGGAGGTTTCAGTGCTGCTCTTCTTGCCAAAGGTCAGTTCATCATTGCCAAATCTTGAAGGGGTGCTATGCGTGTAATGTTTCTTTGGATCCCAGTTCTGACGTGTGAGACTATAGGGAGAGAGGCTGTTTTCCTCCGAGACAGGGCCGACATCATCAAGATGCGGATGATGGCCGTCAAAGCCAAGCAATGCAGCAACCCCAAGAACAAGTACTACTGCCCAGAGGTCTTTCTGGACGCAGCAGCCACGAAGCTGGCTTCCACGGCTGTTCTCTTCCTCAATGTGGAGCTGCTTTCCGAGTTCTACTACAACTTCCCGCGGGAGCTGGATCTCCGCCTTGGACGACACCTGTCTCCGGAGGAGGTCGAGAAGTTTGCCAAGGAAGACCCCAAGATTCGGCGACACCTGGAGGTCATCCGGAAGAAGGAGCTCCTGGAGTTGGTGCTCGAGAAGATGGACAGCCTCAGACAACTGGAAGGAAGGGATAGGGAGCATGGATCCCATGCGAGAAGAGGGGGGCCTAACAAGGACCGTGGACGATGGGGACTCTTTTAAGCCCAACTCAACCATCGCATATGCCCCGGACTGCTATTGCGAGATGACGCTGCGTTGGCCACTGGTGTACCCCTTGCTTGGCTATATCGAGTTTGAATGTGCGGTCATTGATGATGCTTGTTCACTACGGTATGATGATTTCTCTGCAGCGCTTTTTGAAAACCTTCCTTATTGAAGAAGGGGGAAGATACAAAAGGAGAATGAATAGGGAAAGGGAGAAACTGGGGAAAGGGAGAAACTGGGGAAAGAGGAGGAAGATGAAAAGAAAAAAAGAAGAAAACTTCCGAAAACAAATCAATGTACGACACATGATGACAATCCCCATATGCGGCGCAATGGATCAATAAAAGGAAAGATATGAAATGATGTATATGAGAAGACGACTGGCAAATAACAAATATCATTATATTATATTCAACTCATATCATCAATTTTATGCGTTAATCTATGTAAATGGTCTGAGTCAAAGCAAGACGTACATTCAGACGTACATTAAGGGGGCATATAAACCTAGATAGGTATGCAAACATCACAAGCCTAGCAGTTTCTTTCAGATGCCGGCGTCAATGGTCGTCTCCATAGTCACCTCCCACCTTACGTTACCCCCGTTGCCATAGCCTTCGCCTAATCTATTTTGAATCAGGGCCGAGATGCGATTGCGCAGCTTGACCAGTGCGAGCTCATCATAGCCATTCGTGATAATGAGCTTCAGGTTGGCCATGCACAGGCCATAGTGCACTTGCCAGAACTGGGCGCCGTCCACACGGGCAATGCCCGACTCGGATTCGATCTCACGCAGAACGGCCGTGACGCCCACGTCGCCCCTATTCCCGCCGTAGGACATGAGGAGCATGAGCCCTTGAGCAACGGCAACACGCATACCCAAGCTGAACATGGCAAGGGAGATGACGGCGCAGATGAGCCGGTCAAGCCAGGCATACAGAGAAATGGACAGCAGGGGTAAGAGCGAGATCAAGGCGGAGAAGAAAAGGGTGAAGAAGTGAAAAGGGTTGGAGAGGATGCTTGGCAGGGTGGCCAGATAGGAGACCCTCATGACCTTGGCGATGCGCGCGTGGTTCCTCAAACCGTAGGCGGACACGAGAGTGCTCGCAATGGCGGCAGCCGACACCAGACCGAGAGCTACTCGCTCGTCATCATGGCCGTGATCGCCATGTTCATGGCCAGCCTCGTGGTCGCCGACTGATTCGAGAATGTGCTTGAGGTTATGCGAGAGGAGGTCGAAGCCGCCGAAGAGTAGGAAGATGGACATGGCAAAGCCGGCCAGGATCTCGGCTCGCTCAAGGCCAAACGGGTGCCGGATACTGCTGCGGCGCCAGACCTCGAAGTTGCCGAGAACGTCGACAACAACGCAGACGGCGGCGCTCCCGGCGTCGAAGAAGACGAGGTGGGACAGGGCCATTGCGGCGAGGGAGCCGCCGGAGCGGTAGAAGATGTACATGGCGATGGCGACGTGGCATAGGCCCCAGTAGAGGCGCATGCGCTGGTCTCGCTGCAGGCTCCTCCATGCCTCCTTGAGTGTGGGCGTGGGGAGCGAGGCGGGGAGGACGGGCGGCGGTCTGGGAGGCGGCTCCTGGAAGATCTGGTGCTGAGCCGACACGCTACTATGCTTGTACCGATGCCCACGGCGCTGGCCGACGTTCTGCTGCTTCGCTCGCGGTATTAGCCAGCAGTCAAAGAGGGCGGGATGTGAGAGGAGGGCATGATGGGACGGGGCATCTCGGGCTGGGGAGGAGGGCTGGTTGACGAACCGACTTGACAGGCGCGGTTGATATCACCTGGGTTTGAAAGTTGAAGGGGTTCGGAGCAGCGGCTGCCTGGCCGCCGTTGTGCAGGGACTCGGCCTCTGTGGCGGCCATGGTTGGCGATGCCTCTTGGGGGAGGATGCTGAATCAGGTGGCTGAAGGTTGGAAGAAGCGGCGCGAGAAGCAAGAGTAGACGAGGCGGTTTGGTTGTAGATGAAAACGCAGCTGGCGAGCACTTGGAATCCCTCGACTGCGGCACTACTACTCGTTTGCCATGGTGCCAGAGCCGGTCGCAATCGTACTCGCAGTCGTAGCCGCAGCCGCAGTCGCAGTCGCTGGCTCTGCGGCGGGTTTGGATGTAGGCGGGAGGGAGGAGTGATAGTTGAAGCTGTTGGCCAGGATTCGCGATACTATGACAATGCGGTAAGGTAAGGTAAGGTAGCAAGCGGTACTACAATGTCCAGGCACAGACAGAGCCGTGGGTGAGCGCCAGCGGTCCCCTGCAGCTGCGGAGCCCTGCTGAGTGTGTTGGTTGTACAAGTGCGTACCTAGGTAGGTACTAACTTGTCTGTGTCGTACCTTAGTACTAGTAGGTACTGGGCAATTGAAGTTGGTGCGTGTCTGTCCATCTTAGGTAGATAGCTTGGAATATAGGTGCCACGATCAATAGCTAAGAAGCAGGTGTCAGCTGCCCACGAGTGAAGAAAGGAAAGAATGCACCAGATGGAAAACAGCTGGAAAGTCAAGTCCACCAATTCTGCAATTCAAGTCAACGCCAGTCCTTGTTTCCTCTTGTCGATTATGCCATTGACCAATGGAACTGGCTGAGGTAAGGCATGACGGGCCATTAGCTAAGCCATGTTGCTCCGGACTATCAAGGTGCTTAGGTACAATGGTACCTTACCTGGTAGGTATCTACCTAGAGCAAGGTGCTTTAAGAACTGTACTTTACTTACTTATGGATAGTACTACCTACGAGGTCGGGAGTAGTTTTGCAGCAGACTTGCAGCCACTATTTTTATCTAGCAGAGTGCCTTTAGATTATGGCTCTTGCGTAATACCATTTCATGCTGTTTCTTAAGGAATTGTGTTACAGCTGCTAGGCTTTTACTACTACAAATTATTACGCAAACCTTTCTCCACTATTCCAGGCTTAAAATTATTACACAATATGCATTATAATAAATGAAAAGTGTTAGGGAAGAGGCCTTACTCTAAGGTTGTGATTTAACTTGCCTACTTCTCTATCTATTGCCTGGCCTGACTGCATAAAAAGGTACACCTTACTTAAATTAGTAGGGATTTGTAGTATAATTGCAGTAGAAAATACCTTATTAAGGAGAACCCCTGCATATACCCTAGTAGTAATATACTATACTAGCAGGGGCTATATAAACTTTTATAAAAGGCATAGTTATTAAGAGATTAAGTGTAATTTTACTAAATTAGCTTAATAAACTATATAAAAAAAAACTATTTATATAGCTAGTTAAATAAAGTATAATTTATTTATTTACTTTATTAAAAATTAGCTAAAGCTTTATAATATTATAAATTTAATTACTAGTAATATACTAGGCATTAGTTAATTAGTATTAAATATAATTATTAACTGCTAAAAGGCTAGGAATAACCTTAATATAGCTATTTTTCTATTAATATATATTACTTTAATAGTTAAAGCTATTAACTTACTTAATAACCTACTATTTAATAAAGTAAGGTTAATATTAGCTATTAATAAAAATAATACTAGTATATACTAGCGTAATATATTTATAGCCTTAAGGGAATACTATATATAGCTTATAAGCTTATTAAACTTATAGTTTCTTATACTCTTTTATATAAGAAAGGCTATATTTCTTAACCTTTACTAGTAGCTTAATACTAATACTAATGCTTATAAAAACTAATAATAATTACTAAAGTAAAAAGTAATAGTATTCTTTTAGATTTATATATATAATAAGCTATAAAAAAATATAGTATTAAGA
Source organism: Trichoderma reesei QM6a (assembly GCF_000167675.1). NCBI lineage: Eukaryota > Fungi > Ascomycota > Sordariomycetes > Hypocreales > Hypocreaceae > Trichoderma > Trichoderma reesei. The sequence continues at coordinate 342,381 of NW_006711175.1, forward strand.
TTTTAAATAAGTTAGGCTATTATATTATAGGTTTTTTATAAATTAAAGGATCTTATATAATAGTTATATATAAATTTTATTTAGCAGCTAAAAGTAATATACTTATTACTAGTTATTAAGCTTAATATTAAATTCCTAGTATTTAATAGTATAGTTAAGGCTATTAATAAAACCTTAATCCTAGTATATATTCTTATTAAAAGGTAATAAAGATTTTAGTTAAAAAAGAATAATATTATATAAAATATATTTACTACTATTACCTTTAATAGCCTATTTAGCTATATTCTTACTAGTACTAAAGGATTTATTAATAACTTAACTCTTTTATATTATATAATAACTAGGTTATTCTTAATATTAAAGGGAAGATACTAGCTTAATAATACTAGCTTTAAGCTGTAAAAAGGTATTATTACTTTTTATAATTATAATATATATTATTATTTATAAAATTAAGGAACAGCACCTTAATAACCTTAAAATTAATAAGAGCTATTTAACTTATAGTATACCTAAAAGAGGACTATTATTAAGTATATTTTTAAAAAATATAAGCAGAAGTAAAAGATTATTTATTATAGTGCAGCTAAATATAAATTCCTTAATTAGATTTATATTATATATATAGTAATAGGTCTATTTAATTTTATTAAGCTTAAGGGGAGGACTTTAAAGCAGTACTATAAGAAAGAGCGACTTACCTTAATAAAATTTAAATAAAATATTATAAATTCTGCTTTAAAATATACTAATAAAGTTATTCTGCTATTAAATAAAGTAGCTTTAAGGGAGTATATTACTTTATAAGCCTAGAAATATTATTAGCAGTATTTAAAAGAGTATAATAAAGATACTAACTTTAGTAATAATAATAGTAATAATAAGGAGGAAGATAATAAAATTAATAATAATAATAATAATAATAATAATATAAAAAAGGAAGAGAATAAAAATAAGAAAAAGAAGCTTAAGGTAGGCATTTAATACTAAAGCTAGTTAAATTTAGTATTATAATATAAATATAAGGCTATAGTAAATATAATATAAGAAAATTAATAACTTATTAGCTAAATAGTATATTTTAAAGCTATTTATAACTAAATATAAAAATATTAAGAATTTAATAAAAAATGTATTTTTAACTATATATCCTTAGCTTTCTTAAATAATATTAAATTCTATATTAATAAATTTAGCAGATCCTTTTAAATTTAATAAACTAACTAAGTAACTAATAGCATCCCTTATTCCTTTATAAAAAGGAAGTAATCCTTAATTACCTTTTTAAAGTCTTTTACTTTAATAGCCTATTAATTATAAGTAATATAATACTTTATTTACTATAAAAATAAGTTATATACTATTATTATAATAGCTAGCTAATAAAAGCTATTAGCTATTTTAATTAACCTCTCTACCTTTTTTTTCTTCCTAGCTATAATGCTATTTACTTAAAAAGCCACTAATAGTATTAATAAGACTTATAATAGTCTAGTAAATACTACTTATAGTATTAAAAGCAGTAGTATTAATAGCCTTAGCTATAATAGCCTTAGCTATAATAGTCTAGTAAAGGCTGCCTGCAGTATTAAAAGCAGTAGTAATAATAGCCTTAGCTGCAATTACTTTAGCTATAATAGTTTAGCAGAGGCTGCCTATAGTATTAAAAGCAGTAGTAATAATAGCCTTAGCTATAATAGCAGTAGTATTAATAATAGTAGTACTAATAGCAGCAGTATTAATAGTATTAATAATAAAATTAGCTAGCTAGTATTATTATTATTACTACTTTTTAATAATACCTTAAAATTACTAGCTTTTTTATTACTAGTAATAGGCTAAGTTAAATCCTTTACTTTTTTATTAAAATGCCTATAAATAATAATATCTTTTAAACTTATATTTAAGCTATTTATAGTAAAGGCAGCTTTATTATCCACTTTTATAATATTATTACTAGTAGGTAAGTTATTTAAGAATACCTTTTACTAGTTATTTAGTAATATCTTACTGCTAACTAGAAGGCTATTTATAATAACCTAATGCCTTAATAAGCTATACTGCTATATAATTATATTTTTATTTTACTTATTTATTAAAAGCTTCTTAATTTTAAGATTATATATAGTGCTAAAGATCTTTTTAATAACTATAAATACCCTTTAGTATTTCTTTAAATATTAGTACTTATTTTCTATACTTTTATACTCCTAGATATGCCTTAAAAAGCGCTAAATTAAGTATAAAAGGAGACTTTAAAGCCCTTCTTATAAGTACACTTTTTTTATTAAATTTATAAGGCCAGCTTAGCAAGCCTTAAAAAGCAGGGAGAGGAAGTAAAAGGTATATTTATTTAACTATTTAATTAGGCTAAATAATAAGCTAACTTATAATAATAAGATAGCTAATATTTAGCTTATAGTAATAAAGAATATAATAATATTACCTTATAATTTAAAGTATTTATAAACTAGAATATAAAGAACCTATTAATTAAAGTTAAATTTAGTTTAAAGGCAGTAAAATAATAAGATCTAATTATAGTCTAGCCTTTATTACTAGGATTAATAGGGTATAAGATATAGTAACCTGTAAATTTTACTAGTTTAATATATTAAAAGTAGGCGACTGACTAGAAAAGTAGGCAAGTTGAATTATAACCTAAAGGCAGTCTGCTGGATAAAAATGATGGCTGCAAGTCTGCTGCAAAACTACCCCCGGCCTCCTAGGTACATGTACACAGAAACACGGCTACAAATGATCATATCACTGGTTTCTGCTTCCGTCGCCATGTCTCTCTGCTGGGTTTATGATAAGGTATGCTTCTATCACTTGTAGATGAATGTAACAGTACCTTATCTGGCTCAAGATTCACTCTGTCTCATCATTCTTTCTTAGACCTGGGATGCCAGAAAAGCTCCCTTGAATCCCCTGCAACAGGCATTCTCCCAGTGTTCGAATTGCACTGGAACCTGTCTTTGCCTGTCCATTGGTGGAAGTGCGCTCAGCAGCCCCAGTAGTATGCCAATGTCGTCACAGCTGAGGCGCATCAGCCCTCCAGTCATTGTGATCTAATAATATTTGGGCACCTCATTCTGAAATGCCAGCGATAAGAGAGTGGCAGATGCCCAACTATGGCCCAAGGCACAGTATTACTTGCTATGTGCTGCAACAGCTGTAGAATTGATGCTTATAGACTGGGGCAGTCCACTTCCTTTGGTCCAGTGGCTGAACCGAGGAATATCTTTGGTACCTTAGGTGGCTACCAGGTACTATAGCTGATGCTAAGGCAGCTGCTAGTACTATTACTACCTTTGCTCGCACATGCTACTAAGTTGAGGTCAGGTCGTCCGTCCAGTTGCTCAGACCACCGAGTTGCGCAAAGCTTCGCCAGCTGCAAAGACACACACTACTGAATACCTACAGACGGGCAGACAAGCGACACAGGCAGAGACGAGCACTGAGGCTGACAAACAGGCGGACAATGCCGACATCACATCGCAACCTGTGCCCCCAATGATCTGGTACCTGCTCTATCCGCTGCGAGGGTGAGGACGTCCTGGATGAATCCCAACCCACGCCCAATGCCCCTGCGCCAGCCCACAAGAAAAATAAAGAAGAAGAAAAAGAAAAGAAAAAAAAAAGGAAAGAAAAAAGAAGAGAAAAGAACAAGATGACGGAAACCAAGGATCTGTCCAGCGCGACGATGATGACGTCGTCTTGTTTTCCCAGCCCAAGTACACAGAAAGCTGAATGAATGTCTGAATGCTAGATGCTGACACTGCCATCCTTGTTAGAACAACAGAGGCTCCCGTCCTCCCGGCATCCCACCCGCTCCGCAGCGCCCTCACCCGCTACGGCCGCTACGCCTCCCGCCATGCCATCTCGACGCTCCTCGTCTCCGTCGCCATTGCCTCTCTCCTCATCTGCCCGCTGCCCTTCATCTTCAGCGACCATGGCATCAACGGAGCCTCCAACCTCCCCAACCATGTCTGGACCGCCGCGCAGCCGCTCCCGTACGACAGCGCCGCCAGCCCCGACATCGTCATGCGCTCCATCTGGGTGCACTCGAGCTACATGCAGGCCCTGAGCCCCGACGTCCTCCTCTCCGCCCTCGACCTGCAGGACGAGCTGCTGGGCACCACCCAGGACTTTGGCCCCAGCGCTTCCTTTGGCGAGCTGCCCCCCGCCAGCTCCGGTTCCGGCTCCGGCTCCGATCACGACCATTCCGACCCTGACCCTGACCCTGATACCGACGCCGCCCTGACGCCGGCCGAGCGCGACGCCCTGCACATCGTCAACGGCCTGACCAACCAGTCGTGGATCTTCCAGTCGCCGCTGCTGTACTGGAACTGCTCCCGCGACCGCATCCTCGCCGACGACGATATCCTGGCCACGGTCAACAACAACAAGAACCAGTCCACGCCCGCAAACATCACCCTGCGGCACTCCATCGTCTTCAGCGGCAAGCGCTTCGAGGACCGCCGCCTGCTGGCCGCCGACGCCCTCGTCATCACCCTGCTGTACCGGCGCGATTCCCCCGTCGGCCGCCGGTGGGAGGCTGTCGCGCCCTCATTGCCCGCCAAGGTGGGCGACGAGTGGGATATCTATCCCTCGACCGGAAATGTTTCGGCCAGCAAGCTCTACGAGTTCCAGTTCCGGCCCATGTCGGTGCAGGATTCCGTTGTCCTCGCCCTGGCCTACACCCTAGCCCTGGTGTATTTCCTCCAGCAGGTGTCCAAGCTCCGCGCCGTCAAGTCAAAGTTCGGCCTCATCGTTACCGTCGTCGTCCAGATCATGCTGGCCATTGCCGCCAGCTTCACCATCTGCGCCGTCTTCAACCTCGACCTGTCTCGCATCCCACGAGCCGCGTACCCGCTCGTGATACTGTCCATGAGCTTGGAACATGTTCTCCGGCTGATGGACGCCGTGGTCCGCACGCCCTCGGGCGAGACCCCGAGCACCAGGATAGGCGCTGCCTTTGGGGAGACGGCGCCCACGGCCCTGGTCAGCACCGTCCAGAACGTCGTCATTCTCCTTGGCCTGTCCTATGCAGTTGCTCCGGGTGTGTCCGCGTTCTGCATCTTCGCCGCCATCGCCATTGTGCTCGACTTCTGCTTCCTGTCCAGCTTCTTCATCGCCGTCCTGAGCGTCGATGTGCGGCGGATGGAGCTTGGGGATGCTCTCGCCAGGGAGGCACTCCGCCGCAAGCGAAAGCAACGACGTCCTCGGGAAACCCCCTCGTGGCTGCAGCGTTTACTCGAGGGCAAGATTGCCCTATCCACTCGAATCGCAGGCTCGACCGTCATGATAGGCTTCGTCATTATTGCGCAGACTCACTTCTTTGGCGGCGGCGCCATCTCTCAGAAGCTCTCTCATCTGTACGGCGGCCAAGACCTGGCGCCCAACGCGTCGTCCCCCGAGCCATCGCTTCTGGAGGACATTCATCAAGCAAGAACGCCCACGTCTTGGCTGCGGCTGCAGGACCACGATGCCGCCCGTGAAATCATTCGCCTGATCAAGCCCTCGGCCTATAGTTACGTAGCTAGAGTCTATGAGCCTTTGGTGTTCGTCAAGAAGGGCTCCAACCGCATGCCGGTGATCAAAGAGCCTGCTCTGTTGCCCGCGGCATATGACTTCATGCGTCATAAGCTCGCTACCTTCGTCGTTGTCGACCTCGTTGTGGTTGCCCTGCTTCGTCTGCTGATGAGCGTCATGCTAACAGAGGACGAAGCCAGGGTGGAAGAGCTGCACGACTCGAGTGACCAGTCCAGCCTGTCTGTGAAGACGCTTTCCGGAGGACACACGCTCGACATAGCCATGCTCGCCTACTCGCCCCGGGGTTACGCTGTGTCGGTCGGTCTCGACCGTGTGATTCGGCTGTGGGATCTCAACCATAGGAAGAAGAGCACCGCGATCCCCACCGCTGAAGGGGGTGCCACGATCAAGTTTCCCATCCTTGCAGTGGCCATGGACGAGGATTCGGACTGGCTGGCCATCCTGTCATCCGACAAGGTCGTCTTCTGGAACATGGTCACCCATCTCCAGGGCTCCGCCGTGACTGTCGAAACGCACAACCAGAAGCCGGAGGCCTTTTTTCTGGAGCCAAGCGCAACCGCGTTGTCAGACATTCCGACGGCGGTCATCATATGGAAGAATGGAACGGCAGTAGATGTAGAGCCAGCGTCGGGACAAGTCCGCGAGTCCATCATCTGTTCAGGATTAACATGTGCCCGCCCGCACTCGTGTAAAGGTAAAATCCAGCAGCCTACAAATATCCTTCTCCCCTGCTTCTTCGTTGTCCAACTATCAGTGCAGCTGACTTGAGGGAATGCTTTTCCCTTGCACTTTCTGCAGATGACAAATACCCAAGGCCGAGCGTCTCCCTTGTAGCAACATCTCGAAACGGAGACGTGCACATCGTGAGAAGAAATGGGCTGCAATGGGAAGAGCAGAAGCTTCTTGCAGGACGGCTCGCAGCTGATGAGGTTCATCAGGTGGTGTCACTCTCGCCTCTGCCCTATTTCCTTGCATCCTCCAGGGCGGAAATTCTTCTTATAAGCCTAGACGACGGCACCACCTCTTGGAGCTTTCCTGTAGAGGAGATGCGGCCGCGGTCGCTCGCGTGCGCCTTCACCCGCTACAGATCATCCAGTGACTCGCCGATAGGGCTGGTTTCCTTGACGTTTAGCTACCTCGCGCTAGACTCGGGTGATTGCGTTCTGCACACGTTTACACCCCCAGAGGACGACGATGCGATTTGTCTACAGGGAATCGACGATGACAGCCTGGTCAGCGGCTGGTGCAGTTGGCAGGACGCCAGGGAAAGAAAGAAGCACATCAGCAACCCTGGCGTTTGGAGGATCTTGTCGGATGGCAGCGCACTGGGTCTCCGCCGTCGACCTAGTGCCGAGCTGAGGCGCCGTCGCCGACAGGATGCCACGTCAGGGCTTCGGAACCGCATACCCAGCGCAGAGGCCCGAGATTCGGGGGCTCTGCGCTGTTGGGAGCTGTGGAGGGTGGCGTCCAGCGACTGGGAGGAAACGGACGAAACCATGCCCCTGTTCCCTGATGGCGAAGATGCAGGGCACCTGGTTGTCTGCGACTTGGGCCCCAGCGTGAGGGTCGGGCTGACATCGGTTGCCTTTGCTTACGGGAACGTCATCAAGCTCGCGACGTTGAGCGGGCACAAGCCTTTCGACGTCGGTGCCAAGGAGGTGAGTCCCGAATCGCCAGTGAATGTGCCAACCAGGCGTCGAAGGCTGGGGCCCACGGCCAAACCAGGAGCATCAGGCCAGTAGTATCGTATTATGGACAATCCCGAACCAACAAAGTTGGCGAACCGCCAAAGTCCCAAGTCTTTCCTTGCCCAATCAGTGATTGCTTAGACCTCATTACCTTTGACGGGCTTGAAGAGACGAAACAATGTCCCTCCCAAGAGTGTAGCGCGCGCAGTATCATGTTGAAAAGAAATGAGCTGTGTATGAAGATGCTGCTGCCGAGCGAGTACATGCCGAGCGAGTACATGTCAAACCGGAATGGGCCAAGGTAGCTGGAAACTTCAAGGGAAAAGAAAACCATATAAACATTAAACTAGAGGGATATAAGTTTATATACCAACAGTAACTGCAAACGTGCCGTGCGCACTTGTAAATAGATCCGTTGTCCGCGCTGGATACGCTGAGTGCACGCCGAGGGAAAAGCCAAATGGGAAATATACATGACGGGTGGTCGGTTCATAAATGAACGACTGGCGAGCATCCTAGAGTCATCTTGGGCATGAGTTGTGTCGTTATTGAGGTGAGGGCCTTTGCCACCTTCGCTCGCCGTCGTTGTCGATGCCTCATGTCCACCTAGATAGGATTCTCCATGCCGACCGGGGGTGTAACGCCAGGAGAAGCTGAATGAGAGGCCTGAGCCTTGCCGTGAAGGGTGTTGTTGGACCCGAGCCCCCGCCTCATCATCTTGCCCAGGACGGTGACCAGTTCGCAGGCATCCCGAAACATGTCATCGTCCATGCCTTCTGTCGCTTCATAGACCTCATTGATCGTATTTCTCGCCAGCGTGCGGCTAGCATCAGCGTCGTGGACACATTCGTAGAGGAAGGCCGCATATTCCGTCTTGACGGACAGGCGCAACGAGTGGGAGCCCCAGAGGAGCGCATCGGCCAGCTGCGCAGCCTCTTCAAAGTATTGATGCGCCGTGGGAAGGTAGTCTTTGGCGGGCAGCAGGAAGGAAAGCGAGCGCGCGGAGACTGGCGCTTCGAAGCCCGGGGGAGGGCCAACGGGGCCGCCTTCAAGCGAATGATGCATTGGATGCCGGTAGTCGTCTGCGCCGTGCATGTCCTTGCCGCGGTCGGTCGGCACGGCGTCGGGGTCCCAGTCGGGCATGTTGGATACGCGAGGCTGGTTTCGAAACAGGACAAAGATGTGGTAGAAGCTGGCGCGTAGCTTATAGGCCAGGACTTTCAGCTCGACGCAGTTGGTGACGAAGGGAATGACATATTCCTGAAGCATCTTGAGCCCTTCCCGTGCCAACCACAGGATGCGCATGATGTTTTCGTGAAGCGTAGCATCGGGCTTGCGCTGCTTCTTTACCTCGACGAGCTTGTCAGAGAGCCTAAGAGAGAGCCCGAGGATCTTGAAGAGCGTTGAGGAAAGGATCGGGTTGTCTCCCTCGACGGACCTGGCCATCCGACCCAGATACTTTTGGTCCACCTCGGAAGACGCCATTGCAAGGCGTGTGCTACCTGCTTCTCCGGCTCAGCCCCTGTGATGGATGAGACTCGACGATCTGCTGAATTTCTTTCTTTTCCCCCCTTCTCCCTCTCGTCAAAGTCAACACCCTGCCGCCGGGATGAGACTGGGCCAACACCGAAGGAGACTCGTAAAGCAGTGGGGCTGTTTGACGTGGTGATTCAGATAGGTGTGAAAAGATGAAGCCGCAGCAGAGTATCTAGAGAGATCAACGAGGCCAATGCTGTGAGAGGCGCTAGGACGTCGTTGCTGCAGTCGATTGACAAAGGACTTATCGATTGATCCAGCTGGCAGGGTAACTTGGCCAAAGTCGCGGAATTGGCAGAGTGACTATGCGCAGATGTCGTCGGTATTGATTCTGCGTTGCAAGTGAGTAAGTATGTAGAGCAGCGGTAGTAGTAGATAGGTAGTTCAAGGGAGCGAAAGAGGGTTGAAATCAAGAGACGAAGCTGGCCAAGTCCATCTGGGAGCGGTTGCAACTGACAGCCCTGTCCATGGGATCCCAAGATGAGCCATCAACAGAATCTGGACCGCACCCAACCACCCAAACAAAACAAACTGCTGCTCGACGCTGGAGGCGCCATATCGAACGCCATCAAGAGCTGGGCTAGATGCTTCTCGAGACACGGCTTACAGTCACCACAAGGGACGGAGCGTGAGCACCAGGACTGCTGCTTTCAGTGACAGCAAGAGATCTAGTATCCGATCCTCGTCCGTCCTCCGGTCGCCAATCGCCAATCGCCAATCGCCAAGTCCCAGATCTCCAGCCTCGACAAAGGCCCGTTCACCCACGCCTCGTCCCGGCATCTTGCCGTGTGTGCGCCATGCGCGTGTCCTGCACTGCACTGCGAAAGGGGTGGGGGGAAGAACCGGGCAGGGAAAATGTACTTTGATCACGGCGAGGGTCGCACAACCTACCGACTGAACAAGAGAGGCGCTTGATGCGTGGCTTGGCGGCGCTGCGGCAAGAAAACGATGACGGCCTTGATTGTGTTGCTGTTGCTGGAGTCGGGAGGGTTTTGGTTGTGGTCGAGGTCGAGGTCCGCTGGCGAGGGTTGCGTCAGGTTGGCAAGAGACGGGTGTATGTAAGTACAAAACAGTGACAGGGGCTGCGGTTCGCGAAAGAGTGCATGGGCGGGTTCGCGCGTCACCGAGCAAGGTACAGAGAGGTATTACCTATAATGGGGTCGAAGAGGGTTCAAGTTGTACCTGAAGGTACGTGCATGCATGCATGCCTTTGGTGCCTTTGGTGTGTGTTGCTGGATCCCAATCCGCCGACAGGGATTATCTCGACTTGACAAGGGTCAAGAACCACAGCATGATGGGTAGTAACCTTACCTTACATTGGGTGTCTACTACCAGAAGGTACCTTGATTACAACGACAGCAATCTTGCATTGAAATCTGTCAGCTCAAGAGCAACGACAAGTTCGTTACAGAGAACAGAGTCGTTGTGCCCAGCCGACTCTGTGACATTGACATCCGGTTCGACCGATACCTAGGCAATGATGGCTACGGCAGTCTTGAGCACATGGAGACCGAGATGATGATGTAGAATGAAATATGTGTATGAAGAAGATATATACGACTTCATCTAGGAAGATTGCATGCCTCGTAAATACATGGCTGATGTTGTAAATGTGTACATGGTGAATCCTGTATCCCCTCCCCTTATCTCAGAGTCCCAGTCCGGTCGTGTCCGTCCCTGCTGTTCCGCTGATGAGCTCCCCGAGAGGAGTTGACTCGAGAGGAGGAGCCATAGAAAAGATAAAAAAGCCAGATGTCCCACGGTGATTGTCGGGAACAAAGGGCCTGAAACGTCGAAAGATGGTTGCAATATATTTGGGCGGGTTCGGTCGAGGGCAGATGGAAGTGCCGCCTCGGTTGTCGCACGCAGGCTTCAGGCTTGAAGCTGTTTACATGACGGTGCAGCCCAGGAGGCCGGTGAACTTCTTGTCGTTGGCGGCAGGCTTGGTCATGACGCTGCAGCCAATGAGCCTCTTCCTCTCGACGCTCTGAGGCTTAGCCATGACGGTGCAGCCGAGGTTTCCGGTTTGAGCCATTGTGAATTGAGGGTTGGTGGGTTGGTGGGTTGATGTGGTTTTTGAAGAGCTGGAGTTGCTTGAGATTGAAGGCTGTTTGTTGCTGATGAGATGAAACTCTTTCGATTGACCGGAGATGCTGCCTGGCTTTATACCTGGAGCTTCTGAACTGGCCTTCATCCCGCGTCGTCCAGTCTCCCGGTGGTGGCCGCACCCCAAGCATTGTCTCTGAACATTGTCCCAGCCCGTCCGATTGTTCTGCTACGAGCATTGCCGCGCATCAGATTGTCCGACCTGCGGGCCTCATGGTCTCGTCTTGGCGAGGCCCGGGCAATTTCCGCTCTTCGTCAGTTTGCGTTGGCGCTCTGGGCTCTGTTTCTGCAATACCAATGCATGAGCTATTATTCCGCGTCCCTCCTCTCGTTTTCCAGTCTTCGGCCTTCACTCTTGCTTCACAACGAGTCCTATTGTCCTCACAAGTGGATACCGGAACGGCCAGACCGTCCCATCTTGATATTATCAGCTTCATATTGTTCCTGTCCTGAGCCAACACCCTTAGCTTCAGCTCCTGACTAATGCCTGCCAGCCCTTAACTGCCGCCCCAAATCGTGCCCAAACGAAAGCGCCAAAGTGAGCATTAAGGTAGGTTAGATGTCAAAGGTAATCGCCTCAGGGGTCTAGGAGATGCATTGTCATCAGCGCATACTTCTATTTAGTATCATTAGATGTAGAGATAGAGCCGTTTTTGTGTATGGATTGTGTAAGATTAATTGTCTCTTGCCCTCGTCGTCCTCGTCTTCTTCTTCATCTTCATCTCCTACGTCTTCTTCTCTTGGCCACCTCTTCTGATCGTTGAGGCGCCAGTCACCACCTGGCAGGTTGGTACACATGATTTGAGAAGCTGCCCATCCCGAGATCCTAGGCCATCTGGGCCCTTGTCTAGCTCCAACACGCTGCTTATCCACCTCAATTCGTGCCACTAACGGCGAGCCTATAAAACTTGTCAGCACGTGTCGTCTCTCAGGGCTCGTTCAGTTTCTGCGATTCTTACTTCATCAGGTGGTCCATGAAGGTCTGCAAGGACACATCATCCGTGAAGATGGTCTGGGCGGAAGTCGCCCCCACGCCGCCGTATGGCCCCGTCGTATGGGTGGTTGAGGGATTGAGTTTTGAGAGCAAGAATCTGGCCTGTGAGCCCCCGGCATCGCAGATGATGAATCTGGGGAGCGGGAATCGATCCGTGATGAGATCCTAGACAGCCACGTCAGTCGTCGGCACAGACACTCACATTCCTTATCCATTCGCGTCTGAAGCTTACTCTTGCGTCTTCCTTGGGCTGCTCAAGCAATGCGGCGAAATTTTCGTAGCCTTCCTGTTCGTGATAGCCCGCCTTTCGCCACTCGGCAATGGTCTCGCCATGGAAAATAAGAATGTGGAAGAAGGTGTCCAGCAGGAGAATATGAGTCGGTTGGATGGACGCCGAGTCGAGCAGCACCGGCTGGCCGCCCTCCTGGTCAAATGTGTACGAATCCAACGTCGGCTGGATCATGACGAGAGAGTTGCTGACGTCTTCGTGATTCAGAACGTGACGATAGAATGCAGTCTCGTCGGGTGAGTTGTTGAAGACCTGCAGAAACTGACTTCGCCGAAGGTGGAACATGAACTGGGGATAGAGGGTAAAGTTCTTCTCCAGCCGGAACGATGTCGGGTCATCCTTCCGGTAGTCTGCAAATCTGGAGCAGAGCCGGATCAACATCCTGTCCACCCAGCGAAGCACATCTGGGCCGTCGTCGACCTCGGCCTTGAAGACAGCAATCCGCGACATGAGAACGGCCGCCGCCTCCTGGTCAAAGGATTGCGCAATGGCTGGATCTCCAGCGGGGCCGCTCAAATTCCGGGCAATGGTCGTCACTCGAAGGTGGAACTGGCCCGACGAGTGCTGATAATACGTCAAGAACTGCATCATGCCCTTCTGTGGTGCCTGCTGGTGAGTTGCCGGCCCTTGGTTGGCAACTTCGAAATAGATGCCATAGCTGGAGTTGGGGTCGATGCCGCACATCTTCCATGAGCACGTGTTGCCAATGCCACATTCCGTCTCACCGACCGAGACGGACTTCTTGTTGAGAGATACTGCGTGCCCGATGAGGCCAGTGACCTTGAGCTCCTTGGTCGTCAGCACCTCGAGCACCGCGTTGAAGCCCATGAGGAGGTTATCGTCGCCGTCCTTTTCGAAAATGCGCACAAACGACTGCTTGAACATTGAAGATGTAAAACTGTCAGTAAGAATCATATGGCCTCCAGTCGAGTTGCAAAGCCCCTTCATCTCGAGCAGGCCAACCTGGTCGAGGCAGCCTGCGAATATATCGATGATGTGTCCATTATGAGCAGTGCGCTTGGCGAGGTTATCGTAGAACTATGACATGGCTTTAGTCTCTCATTCCGCGTAGCAATCTTCTACAGATTCGAGTGGTCTTTACCTTCAGTGCCTTCTTGTAGTACTTGGCATTATCGCGGTCAATGTCATGGTGTGAGCGAATCGGCTCCCTGAGTTCTGGTCCAACCACCATGCCGGGGCCCTCGGTTGCAGGTCCGCCCGCGAAAAGCATGATACGGCCGCCAGCATTCTGAAACGTTGATTCCATCAGTCCAATGGCAACACTGAGAGCGACACCAGTGCAGCGGAGACTTCTCCGATCGCTGGCAGTTGGCCAGGGGTCTTTTTGCAGCGACTCCAGAACCTTGGTGAGCTGGAACTCGGCCTGCTGCACGGGCAACAGAAACCTCGACGTGGTCCCAGCATTCATTGGGCGGGCCGCCTGTGGTGGCACACCAGGTCGTACGCCTTGGGAAGTCAATCCTAGCATGTCTTGGACATTTTTGGCGGAGTAGTCCTTGCTTCCACGAAAGACATAGGACTTGGCGCAGCCCTCGTAGCCGATTTCGTGGACTTGGGCCTGGTATTGATTAGCACTCGTTCGCAAATGAGGCCTCGGGGTGAGCAGACCATCGTTCCGTATGTAATGAGGCCAACCAGTGCATTCTCCGGCAGCAGACTGAGACTCATGACCAGTGACTCCTTGAGCGCAGCCAAGCTATCCTCCTCTTGGCACAAATCAACCACGTATAGAAACAAAGGCGGCGCAGGCGCAGGTCTCGACAGCCTGTATTCGATTGTGGTGTTTGCAGGATGCAGTTCGGGTGGGATCGCATTCGCTGTGATGTCTTTGTAGTGCGGCGGAAGCTGGTTCCTTGAGAGGCAGAAGGGGCAGATCCATACACGAGCTCGAACATCCACTTGGCTAACATGGAACATCAGTTAGAAACCCTGCGTGGGCAGACCTGGGGACAACTGCCTGGTGGTGAGAACTTTACCAGAATGGGTTGAGAACCGATCGGCAAGGCTGCTTGCAGGTGACAGGCTCGAATTGGAGCAGAGGCGTATCGGGCTTCTCCTTGAGCGGCGTAAACAGAGCACCTATCGGCACGACTAACCGGGAGGCTTCCTGTTGAAGATCTATGAGCTGGGGCGCCCGGATTGTGTTCGAGGAGATCAAGTACCATTCGAGAGCTGGGGAACACGTTCCAGCTGAGGCGGACGCCATCACGGTCCTCGACCTCGCTCCATTGCTCCTTGATCGCTTCGTAGTCCATTGGCGGCCGAGTGAAGTCGTCGGACGCGCTCGGTGGGTTCTTATCGTCGGATGGCAGCCAAACCACTTGAGGTGTGAACACGTTTGGCAGCAGAGAGAAGCACGATTATGATACTATGAGGACAGCTAACAGTCCGAGCTGGTGAGACTCTTTGGCCAGCGTGGAGCATCAGGGCCCCACCTCAGCCGATAAGGACGATAAGGTACGTTCTTGTCTGTACCTGGCACTTGACCTTTCGCCTTCAAGTTGTCGCATCATTGTCTGCAGACCGTCCGCGGGGCAGGTGCAGTGACATACTTTCCTTCCTAGGTAGTCATTTTTTGTGGACACTTGGAAGGCTGGAACCAGCTTCCTTTTTCAAAAGGTGCCATTTGTTCCTTTCGATATCTGCCACCTATCATACCTTACCTTGATTACCTACCTAGTACCTTACACGGACAGCCTCGCTCGCGCATTCTCCCTCCTCCTTCGGGCCTCAACTGCTTCACTTACCTTCCTATTCCCTCCTCCTCGCTCGTGGTTTCCGTCGAACTGCCGCCTTGCCCTACTTATCATCACCTCCCGCAAAACCAGCCGTCTGCCCATCTCACGAAAGAGCCTTCGGCAAGGAACATCTGCGACCGATGGCGGCATCAACGACATCTTCATCTCACACCAACGCCAAATCTCCCACTATCCGACGCATACGTTAGTTTTCTTGTCCCCCCCCCCCCCGATCTGGGATGCAATCACGTTTCGTCCTACAAGCGGGCGCTAACTCGGGTGTTTTCCAGTCCGCGAGGCTGCAGAGCTTTCAAATACGCCTTCTCCCGACTACACCGCGGAACCGTTGGAGTCAGATCTCTTCGAATGGCACTTCACCCTTCGAGGCCCGCCGAATTCTCCATATAGCCAGGGTATATACCATGGTCGTATAATCCTGCCTCCAGCCTATCCTCTGCGGCCCCCAAGCTTTCGCTTCTCTACCCCGAATGGTCGCTTCGAGGCCAACCGAGAGATCTGCCTCAGCATTAGTGGCCATCATGAGGAGACATGGCAACCCGCCTGGGGCATCCGAACCGCTCTTGTCGCGTAGGAACTCCACGCTCAAATAACATGCATACGCTTTGATAATCCGCATACCTACTAACCGACAATTGTCATGGCCAGGCTCCGCAGTTTCATGGAAACAGATGTTCTAGGTCAGTTGGGTGGCCTGGAAACCACTGAGGCGGTACGCCGCCGCCTTGCTCAAGAATCGACGTCTTTCAGATGCGCAGTTTGTACGAGGACAAATGCAGAGATCATCGCCGAATGCGAGGCCCGTTGTAAACAAGCTGCTTCCTCGTGTTCGGACATATCAGTTCCCGCTGAGCTAAACATGGGCTGGAGGGATGAGCTTGAGACGAGAAGGGACAAGTCGTCATCGTCCCGTTCGCAACAGATCGCACCTGGGTCCAGTCCCGGTGACGGGTCATCTGACGCAGCTGAGCTCGCAGAGGGTTTTGTACAGACTGCTCCCAGCGTCTCAGATAACGTGATACCACAACCAGCATCGGCGATGCCAGCTCCTGGGACTCAGCGACGTTCCTCTACCACCCGCCAGATAAGGACGGGAAGCGATGAAGTGCCTTTGTGGATAGATAGGGTCATTGTAGCGCTGGTAATCTTGTTAGCCGCCCTGGTCCTGAAAGTCTTGTTGGGCAGATGACAGGCTCCTAGCCTGGATAGGGGCGATTTAGCGCTTTCCAACAGGGGGGGATATAGAGCCTACGAAACCTCCCTCATCACGATTCAAAGGGATGGTCGGCGAGTGAAGGAACAGTCATTTCATCCCTTGCAGAGCAGAGCCGGAAGCCACAGCTGTCGAAGGCCTATTATAAGAATCACTATGGGCATTCCCGTTATCTAGTCCTATGGCACTGCACGGACGATGGACTATATGAAATTATCATGTACGGATGAAGCTTATGGGGTAGAGACCTATACCTCTAATATAGTCTGGCTGCGTAAATGATCGACCACAGCAAAAGAGGCCTCTATCCTGCAGAAGCCGCCGTACAGTCACGCGAAGCTGCTTTCATCGGCTATATTGCCACGGCACAGCCAGCCACCACCACTCTCCGACAGTAACACACACGCCGCCCATGGCCTCTTCGAAGACGCCGGTTTTCAAGCCCCAGTCGATGATGAGCTGTGCCTCGAACTCGTCCAGGATGGGCCTCAGAGAGTTGCAAACGTCCCTCACAGTCATCGGCCCTTTAGTGGCATACGCAAAGCACAAGGCTCCCAGGATATCGGACCATCTTTTGGCATCCTTCTCCCCGAAAAAGTCGATCCACTGGGGAATTTCTCCCTTCGAGGTTGTAGAGGGGAGGTCTTGCTGCACCACAGCTCGCAACACGGCAACGTCCTCGCTGAACTGATACCCTTCTGTGGGCACGGCTTGAAGTCGGAAATGATAGTAAGATTTGGGGTACTTTCGGCTCTCGTAGTTGCCCGGTTCAAAGCCCAAGGGAATGTTTGGTATGTCCAAGGGAACAATCGTAATTCTTGCAGCAGCATTCAGATTCGTCAAGGCCATCATAGAGCCATCATCCAGCGTATACGGCACCTCAAATGCCTCTTTCCTTCGAAAGACGGCATCCATCTGCCTTTTGAAAGCTGCCGCCTCTTCGTATTTTGGGCGTTGCGCTACCCTATTCAATGTTGACAGGTACCATTCACTGAGCCGGTACGGACGGCCCCCAAGTGGTGTCTTTTTGCTCCTGCAAATGACTCTCTCGGCCGTGAGTTGCTCGATTGCCTGCTTGAGTAGCAGAGAGCCTTGTCCCGTGCCTTCTGCCCCTGACAAGGTGAGAAACTTCTCGCGGATTTTCCGCACCGAGTATTTCGCTTCACCGGTGCAGCAAAGCGACTTGATCCACGACCTCGCGACATCTGCTTTGCCGACATTGGTCCCGTACTCATGGTCAACAGGGAGTGCTCCGGGCTCTGACGTGACCGCCTCAAACCGGGAGAAGATTGATGATTGGGCATGAAAATATCGCTCGCACCAGTCTTGCTCGCCAGACTTGCTGGTCACCAGCGAAAATCGATGAGCCAAAAGCTCTCTCGTCTCAGGGATTTGATAGCCTTCTTGGCGGGATATTCTTGACGCCCATCTGATAAGCGTCCCCCAGTCGTAGTCGATTGGGTCTTCAAAGTCAACCATGGGCAATTCCTGGGTTTCAAGAGCTTCGATCAGCCGTTGCTGAACATCTCGCGTGAATTTTTTGATGTAAGCCCCCTGTTCTTTGCATGCAATTGCCCAAAATTTACGCAAGGTAGCCAGTCGCGCGTTCGGGAAGATGTGAAGTAGAACGCCCCAGTCGATGGCTTTATCTGCGCCCCCTAGCAAAACCCGAACGACGACAAAGGCGGCTAGGGGGTTTGCTTGGCTGAGTGGCTGTCCGTCCATCATCTCTAACGCTCTTTGTCCCTCCTTTCTATCCGTTCCCCTTCGAGAGATGGACGTAAGTGGGCGAGTGATCAAAGCCACACGCTTGACCTTGGATTGTGTGGTGTCAACACCGCCCAAGGGGCGCCTGGAGTGTCTCAAGACAGATGTATCCGAGCCAAAGTCGGAGTCCCCGTCACTACTCGATGACAGGGCTCCTGGTGTAGACACACTTCTATCGAATGATACAGGTGTTTGGAGCTCTTGGTGCCGCCACTCGAGACTGGAAGGGGAGCCAACACTGCTTATTTCGGCCGAAAGATTGACAAAAAGGTTGTATGGGCCAGCAGCCAAAGGCGGTGCGTTGATAAATCGGTCCGCCTGGTTCAGCTCTATCTCCAGGCAATCGGCCAGGCACTTCCTGAAGTTGCCATAAGCGGCCTCGGCGCTGACGGCACGGTTTGACCTACTACCTTCACTCGCAGAAAGTCGTTTGTCGAGGTCTTGTACCACATCAGCCCATGAGAACCACTCCATATCAGGCATCCAGCCGCAGAGCGTGAAGCTGGTGTTACTGCTCTTCTCCTCAAAGAAGGGCAGCCCGAGATATGGCCAGCTTCCGTCTCGGCCTTCGATGCATCGTACAGGACTCGCCATGGCAAACTCTGCTCCTTGAGCGGTCGGTGAGCCTTGGAGAGAACGATTCGTGGTGCGAGTCAAGGTGAATGACGGTGTCATTCCTCGCGATATGCCGTCATCCGGAGCACACCAGTCGTCTTGCAAGAAGGTGTTTGGAGCTAAGAATTGCAACTCAACTTCGTGAGTAGAATGACCCTTCTTATCTTTGTTGTGGTTCAGCATATCCATCTTCTTCCCAGAGAGCCAGCTATCTGAAGCCCACCTCGCTCGATACTCGTCATTCAAGGGCGCGGGTAGAGGTGCAGGACTCTGTATACCCCCCTGAGCAAACTTTCTTCGCTTACTTGGGGTTTCATCATTCATGACTCCATGGTGCCTTTTGAAAGAAGATTGGGCGGCATAAACCGGAGCGTCCAGCTGTGCAACCTCACCAGCGAGAACTCGGCGTCCTCGTCGGTTCTCCCTCTTCTCCCCCCTTTCGATGCTATTGTTGGATGGTGTAGAGAGCTGGGGGTGGCGTTGCTTGATCATTTCAACAACGGCCAACGTTTCCGCAGAGAACGCGTCAAGATGTGGCAGCGTAAGGATCTGACATTTAGAAAAGAGGCCGCTCTGGTCCTGGAAGCCATGCCAATGCTCTAGCACCGACCTAGCTTTCAGCATTCGACTTAGAGCCCATTGAAAGTCCTTTGTTTTCGGTACTGGCTTGCCAGGATGCCGTTGTTTCCAAACAGCAGTGATGGCGTGCCAAAGAGAATGCCCTCCAGGAAGGACCCCATTGCGCTCCTGAAGCATGTCCATCAGCAAGCTTGAAACTTGATCCGTGATTCCGGTTCGGGGAGGCTTTTTATTTCGGACTTCGATTCCCCTGTTGCTGTCTCCGGAGTCGTAGCGTTGCTGGCCGTCCGTAGTTCCTACATCTGCCTTCCCTGGGTAGGACGCTGTGCCGGCCGCTTCTGGAACGGGCTCGCGGTGCTCGTGCTGATCCCCTTGAGTGCTCATATTCTCAAAGGGCAAAGCCGGGCTTGAATGTTGCTGATTCTCACCCAGGTCGAGAGCGGCGTAGGGCAAACTTTCGAGTTGGTTGGCAGGGTATTCCCGATTCATGAAGTCGAATATTTGACTCGGTGGTCTCGTGTCAACCTGTACGAGGCCTATCTGTTCGTGGGGAACCACGGATTGCTTGAAAACTCTTCTATGCTCCGGGGCCGATTGAGGGAGGGAAGATGATTTCAACGCAAAACTTTCTCTCTCTTTCAAGATTGGAATAGTTGATATCGTGTGCAGTGGGTATTGACCCCCATGAGATCTGGATTCCGTTGGAGATATTCTGGATAACGAAGATTCTATGTCATTCCGCTCTCTTTCTCTCTTTCTCCCATCTCGCCTGTCTTCAATGGCTCGAGCCTTTATCTTCCGACCTGAAGACCTCGTCCCCAGAACCGCGGCTGCATCGGCATCATCAGTTGTCTTGGCTGTGCTCGTTGACCGGAGAGCAGATCTCGCCTCCTGACGGGAACTGTCAACATTGGCAGGGTTAAAGGATGGGTTACATGGAGTTTGCGACTTCTCAAGGTGGTATTTGAGGCCGATATCATTCTTCCAACTCTTGCCACATTGATCGCATTTCCATTTCTTGGGTTTCGTCACGCCATCGGTGGGAGTCCCAGTCCCCCGTTTATCGCCGAGAGAATGAGTACCCCGACCTCGCCCACGTCCGCGTCCACGTCCTCGTCCGCTGCTTGCAGATTGAGTGCTTCCTATGGGCACACACGGATTAGGCGGCGACGAGGCTGTCGCGTCTGAAAGAGTAACTCCCGTGTGATCACCCGTCGTTGGTTCTACCAGCTCCGGTTCCATGAGCTTCTTGAGAATATCACCGGGCACCTGTAACTTGACCATCATTGACTTCAGACCCGATTGGCCTTCGGTCTTGGGATCAACCTCTGCTTCAGACGTATGATGCATCTCATCGTCTCCACTCCGGTCACTCTGATACTCTGGCCTGATCTTCCGGGGTCTGCCTCTCTGCTTCCTTTGAGATAACGTAGCTTGGCTGAGATTGGCCAGCTTGGTGTCGCCAGTGGGCACTTCCTGGTCGAAGCCATACGGTGGCCGTATACCACTCTGGTTCTCGCCGTCTCGCTGTCCCATTCCAGCTGGCAAAGCATCCACTTGGAGCATCCAGTCTGCAACCTGCGGTAAAGGGGGCAGCGAGTATCTGTAAGATGCAACTTTCCCAGTCCTGGAGTGCTCACTAACCACTTGCAGATGCTGCAGTTGGACTGGCTGGATATTCGGCGTAGAGAGACATGTTGTCAAAGACGATAGAAAACGTGTGAACGATACACCTAGCGTAAGCCCGTATACGTCTGGATTCGTCAACCCCGTGTCACCACATGCCATGATGCTCTTCGCAATGGCAATGGCCAACGGTTGATCAGCTGACCACGACGGCGCGACGCTCAAGCACTTGGAAGAAGCAATCGGTTCCATGAATGATTCAGTGGCATCGTTGCTGTCCTGGTTAAAAGATTCGCCTGTCCTCGCGGGCTTTCCGGCGCGCTTTCCCGTTGCCAGGAATATGGACCAATCCTTCGGGGATAGGTCCCGATTGAACTGGACGCAATCATTGAAGACTTTGTTGTCAAGCTTCGCTGCAACGTATCGAATCGCGTCTCGCGCATTCAGGAACCGGCAGACTTTGGAAACTACCTTCATTTGCCATCGCATGCCAAGGACGCCCAACTTGGCTTTCAAGTCTTGCATGCGTAGAACACCCCACTCTTTACAGACGGCCATTATAGTGGTTGCAAGGGCTGTATAATCAACAGCTTCACCAGTCCATCTTGTGTGCCAAGGAACAGCGTCAAGGTTGACAGCCAGAACTTGGCGAGAAAGATTCATCTCTGCCTCCGGTTCTGTAGCTGCGCTGCTATCTTTCGGCAGCGGAGGGGCGAAAAGCTTGAGCCACATTTTGCTGGTTTTGGTTCCCCGGACAAGTGTGGTACGCTTGGTAATGTAGCCTTTCTTTACAAGTGCATCCGTTCGCTTCGGTACTGAACGCTTGTCTTGGTCGACCAGACGGCCAAGATCACCTTGCAGGATTCCGTTTGCTTTCGTCGAAGCGATGCCAAGAAGCAGAAGCCATTCGGAACGAGGAACGCGCTTGTAATCCACCGCATGCCCGGTAATAGCCTCCCACATCGTTTCTTGGGAAACGTGAATGCGAATGCCGTGGCCATCGTGTAGTTTATCCAGCGCCAACGCCTCTGGGAATGTTACCCCATTGTATCGTCGATCAGGCCCAATGGATATATCAGTCCGCCGAACAAGCCATTTCCAGATCGTGTTGACTGCATGATCTGAGAACGTAAACGTCAAGGGGCTGGAGATCGCATCGTGAGTATTGTGGAAAGCACCGGCAGCACCTTCGGACAGATGAAGGGCTAGTTTTGCAGCATCGTTGAATTCCTTTATGGGAAGACCTGCAGATTGAGCATCAATAACTGTTATTCCCAGACCAAAGTGCCTCGACATGCGAGAATGGGGTTCTTCCACTCGCAAGGAATACAAACGCTACAGGATAAGAAACATACCTTCTTCGCCAGCACATGATATGACAAGCAGTACACGAGCAATTAGCCCTTCGAGTTCCAGGGCCATAATAGACTATAACGCGTAGAGCGGCGCATTATAGAGGTTAATGATAGGGAACTGTTAGAGCGAGATAGAGCTATAAGAATTCCTGGTATCCTTAGCTAGGACATAAGGTACAGTTAGCACTTAAAAAGTTACTGTTTATATATTAAGGCATTTACTATTCTATATTAATAAACTAATAGTTAATAACTATTTTATAATATCTTACTTTAAGTTATTAATAAATAGTATATTTAAGTATTTAATAATACTTTATTTAATTTATTTAGTAATTTTTAATAAAACTATTATTATTACTTTATATTTAATAGCTTATAAATATTAAGTAGTCCTTACCTTAATAATTTAAGACTACTTTATAATACTATAACCCTTAAGCCTATAATATATTTATAGCTATTTATTTATTTATTTTTTTCCTTAATTAGTTATTTATAAAAAAAAGGTTTTAATTACTTTTTATTAATAAATAATATTTTAATAGCTTATAAATAAAATAATAAAAATAATAATTATTATATATTAATAATAACTTATTTTAAATATAAATATTTAATTATATTATATTTAAGTATTTATTAAATCTTTAATATTTAATTATAAATTATTAAAGCTAGTATATAAAATAAAAAAGTAAAAAAAGAAAAATAATAATTAAAGCTATAAAAAGTTAATATATATTTATTAATTACTATTAAGTAATTTATAAGTTAATTATATAATTACTTTTATAAATAAATATTTAGAAATTATTATTTTTATTTTTAAAATCTTTTTAAAATAAAAAAACTATTTACTTTTTTATAATTATAATAATATTATAAAGTTATAAGTATTTATATTAAAATTATTATAACTTTATATATATTTAATTTAACTTTAAATTAAACTTTTTTTTAAAACTATACCTTTTTATAAAAAATATATATTATAATTATAATAAGTTATTTTTTTATTATATTATTTAATATAATTATTTTATTTATTATTTATTATTTATTTTTAATATTTACTTTTATATTTTTTTATATTTAATAAAAACCTATTTTATTTATTAAGCTTTATAGTTTTTAAAGACTTATTATAATATAATATATTTTTATATATATATTTATTTTTTATTTAATTAATTTTTAAATAAAAATACTTTTTTTATTTTTTTTATTAAATTGTTTTTATTAATAAAACCTTTAATATATTTTAATAATTTTAAAAAAGCTAGGTAAAAAGCTATTTATTTTATTAAACCTTTTTATTATTTTTTTTTTAAAAAAGAATTAAAAAATATAAAAAAATATTTTTTTTTTAAAAAAAAAAAGAAAAAGTTTTTTTTAAAAAAAAAGATTTTTAAAAATAAAAAGGGTTAAAATATAAAAAAAATATTAATAAAAGGGTTTTTATATAAAAAACCCCCCTTTAAAAAATAAAAAAAAAATTTCTCTTTTTTTTATAAAACTCCTTTTTATTTTTTA